>NC_090987.1:38404736-38720000 GCF_041146395.1 Eulemur rufifrons | reverse complement strand
TGTCTACTTGTCTGTACCACTATTTCATGTAACATTTTCAGATTGTTTTCAAGACTGATTCCAGATTTGTTTTAATATTGCAAGTAGTTCAAGTCTAGTATAGTATTTGCTTGAGTAATGTGTCTATATTACTTCACAGAAGCTTTCTTTTAAGGAGGAGCAGTTAGAAAAAAAAGCCTTTTAAAGTAATTAGAAGGGGCAAAGTTCCCTCAAAAGCCATCTCAAGTCTAATGTGTGAGTGTGTATATAAAATATTAAAAAAGTGTTTATACATATATACATACTAACATATTAACAATAGAACAATATATAAGGGACTTTTTAAAATTATTAACATTTATGCAAAATGTCAGTGATGCATTTGGAAAGGCAATGTTTTTAGCACATAGAAACTGTACTGTGTTCCCAGTTCCTTCCCTTATTTGTCCACCTTGTAATTCTCAGTAAATTACTTGATATCCATCCCCCATGCTCTTAACCACTCCTTACCTCTTTTCTTAATCTGTGAAATGGGTAGTAATATTTGAATGTAAAAGCATTTAAGAACTTCACATGGAAAATCTGTACTAAATCCCTAAATACAGCAAATGTGTTTCGCCATTATGAATAATAAATGCTATTTTCAATGTTTTTTTCCACTAAGTCTTATTTACTTGAAATTTTTATTGTTTCCTAAAATGTGAGCCCTTGAGCCCCTTTTAAAAATTTCTGATATGTATGCATACTTTTCTATTTTGTGGTGGACTATATCAAGAACAGTGATGTTTTTAAAGTGCACAGTATAGGTTATTCATTTATTTTATAGTACACTAATGTAATTCAGTGAAACTTTTAAACTTTAATTACAATATGTATAGAAACATTTAAAGCTAGAGGTTTGGCATATCATCTTTTCTTACTGAGGTTTTTATAACCACTCCAAAGGTCCTTGTTGATCCACTAAAACAATAAAAGGGGGAAAATATCGTTTCTTCACTATAGAAATTGTGAAAAGAAAAGTCTTACAGTAGAATGATATTTGCAAGTAACAAAAGCTACTTTTGACACTTTCTTTAAAAGGTGAAGCATCATTTCAAGAAAATAGATTGCAGCATAGTATAAAAACCAGATGGTATTCATCTGAGAATTCTAAAGAATTAAGGATATAAGTGATCTACTAACAAAAAATGAGCATGTACCATTAAAAGAGAAAGGAATAAAGCATTTGATAGGAATTGAATCAACTTTTTAAGTGTTGCTAGTATCATATATGTGTAAAACTTACTGGCACAAACTAAAAATAATCACTGTAATCAAAAATACAAAATTTATAGGTAATTAAATAGAAAAGGAATAGTCATATTTCCTAAAAAGGCAAATAATGTTTCTTCCATTTTAAAAAATTTATTATAAACAAATTTTTATGTTACATATATCTAGATAATGATGCCTATAGATAAATAATTTTAAAGTTTTAGAAATTGTACACAAATGAATTAATTTTATACATTGAAAATAGAACATGTAATTTGGTCTATAACCACAAAATTTTACATTTTAAGGTTGTGTACAAAGGAGCACAAATGGATTTATTTGATTGGCATGGTTTAATATAACTATTACAATACCAGAATATCTGGTTAACACTACAGCTCACAAAAACTAAAATATTGCTATTAAAATCTGGAGATCATTAACAGAAGCCCTATGACAATAAGTGATAACTACGGTTAATAAAAAGGATAATATTCCAATTTAAAACTTAAAAGCCATAGATAGCAAAGGAAAAGCATGACCATCTGTGAGCACCAGCTATTTTGGAAGTTGATTTTTAAAATTACTTAGATACCCCTGTGCTGTGATAAAGCGGTGACAGAATAAATAGGTGAATAAAATTTCTTTTCATTAAAATAAATGATCTATGTTATGTTTTTGCTGCATCTTCTTTTCAAAGAACTCCAAGCATTATAATCTCACATGAGTTCAAATAATTTTTGAGGATAGGATTTTTTCCTTTAGACTTCTATGAAAATACAACAAAGGTGCACATAAAGCTAGGGTTTCAGAAAACGGGAAGCACTCATATTATAGACTTTTTATGTTATAGTGAAAGAGAGAGATGCATTGTACACTAGAGGCATAATATAAATAACAGGATTCTAGGTATAGAGATTTTTCTTATACATGTTTGGAAATCGTTAGAAGTTAAACAGAATAAACTATTTGCTATCTAGCAGTTTGGAAAGGGATTCCTTCTATTATATGGATTAATAATTTTCAAAGAATCAGAACACAGTTAATTCACCTATCTATGAAGTTTGACTGAACTGCATCTAACCTGTCTTTGATGATTTAGAAGGTACTTCATACATTTTTGGTACCTTTGAATTAATATTTATGAACATTCATTACTCCTACAATATAATCAAGACGTACAGATACCCATTAATGGAGAATTCTGATGAGAGAATGCCATATCCACTAAGCTGTAACTGTGTACAGACATTCCATGCTTGTCTGTCTGTGCCAGTATTAGTATTTTCAAGCTTGATAGCTTCATTCTCCTAAATATAAAATTCCCCAATTCAAAAATAAATAAGTTTCTTTGTTTTCTAACCTCTACTTTTTCCTATTTTTATTCATAAAACCATGACAGTTCCTCTCAGTCAGTGTTCTTGGTCGTAACTTCCTACATGGTGATTTTCAAAGAAGTTCATCAGGTTGGTCAATGTGCAGATGGATAAGGAAGTGGACCCAGTTATGTGACAGAAAGAGAGAGTGATATTTTTGGTCTCACCCTTGACGCCATATAGACATGTGTCACTGATGATATTTGCCTCTCAACACTGGGCCACTCGTATAGGCTTAATTCATAATAAGTGAGGTCAATGTTCTTTTCAAGAAAAAAGTCTAACCAGAAAGTTCCTATTGGAGTTCTTAATCTTTTTTATATATATAAAAGGGTCTTTTTGCCCCTATTCATGGCTTGCCCCTTTCTTTAAAAAAAAATTAAAAATCTTATTTCCTTTGACCAATGGGGTTCAAAACTCACATTTGGGCTGGGAGCGGTGGCTCACACCTGTAATCCTAGCACTCTGGGAGGCTGAGGCTGGAGGAACGCTTGGTCAGGGGTTCAAGTCCAGCCTAAGCCAGAGCGAGACTGAGTTTCTACTAAAAATAGAAAGAAATTAGACAGACAACTAAAAATAGAAAAAATTAGCCAGGCATGGTGGCACAGGCCTGTAGTTCTAGCTACTCAGGAGGCTGAGGCAGGAGGATTGCTTTAGCCCAGGAGTTTGAGGTTGCTGTGAGCTAGGCTGATGCCACGGCACTCTAGCCCGGGCAACAGAGCAAGACTCTGTCTCAAAATAAAATAAAATAAAATAAAAAGTTCTTTTTAACTGATATTATCAAGCCATTCTAAACTCTAGAGACTTCATATTATATGCAAAATGTATCAGTTTCTATTCACATTATTTTCCCTGCAACATTAAAACTTCACATGCATAGTTTTCTCTAGGGTTATCTATATAGCATTCTCAATTTGGGGTATCCAAATCCCTCCTCTTTATCCCTATGTGATAATCTTTGTCTTGCTGTTTTGCTGTTTTTCATATCCTGCCCTTGTCTAAGGGATTGCTTTCCTAGTCCTTTTAGAGTACTGACCTCTCCCACTATCATTCAAAGTGAGGAAGATGAAACCTAAAATGTTTTCCCCACTCTTCTTCCTCTTTTTCTTTATTTTTTATTAAAATTGTAACATGAAAATGTCACTCTGAAGAAAAGCCGTGGGTTCATCACTCCCAGCGCCCCTTCCCTGGGAGGCGAATACGTTGCCTTTTAATCATGTTGGCCTTGCCTTTCCATAAGGCAATAAAAAAACAGTCTCAACAGAGGTTGCCAGTTATAACTTATGTATAAAAAATGGAATTAAAAACATTTGATGAGGCAGAATCAGTTCCATAGGGACACCCTCCCCGCCCATATTTCCCAAGTTTTTATTTTCTCCTCGCCTTCCTCTAGTCTCTCTTCTTAATTTTGTCTTACATGATTCTTTCTCCCAAACATACCCTTAGGATTTTAAAGGAGTCGCCTTTCCTAATTTTTCCTTTTTTATCTTCTTTCTTACCAGTATGCCTCTGCATTTATTTTCTATTGACTCTGTACCCTGTCTGTCTTCAAATATTCATTATAATTGGAAGTTGCAATCTACCTTCTCCTCTGACGCATCAACTGCATATGAACCAAGTTCTCAGAGATTATTTCCTTTTTCTTATTGACTGGATATATGAACTGGCTTTCCATTCACTGCATAGTTTTCCAAATGGATTGATATTGCCAGTACTGAAGTATGCCTACATCATCATCTTATCTTTCTTCTTTAATGATTTTACTCTCGTTCAAATGAACCAGTTTCCCCCATCACATTTCTGAATCTCCATCTCTCACGTCTGGATGTTGAACCCTAATGCTTTCATGGTTAAAAATTAGAGCTTACCTGTTGTGCAGAATGCTGCCTCCTGGGTATTCCCTAGAAACTCTACCTATCTCCCTTCTGGTGAATGTTTTAAGTACCTTTAATCTTTCTCCTATTTATTACAGTGCTGAGTGTTGTGTCAGCTATTAATGCACACTATTACAATCTGACAGTGTAAATTCTGGCAGAAGCTTTTACACGATGTAAACTGTTGGCCTAAGGGGTTCAAATTTCTCACATCCTTCTCTGTTTATTTTTGAGAAACATTTTTAATAACGCTTTTTGCATGGACTCCATTAAGGCTTTAATTTTTCCTGAAAGTCTCCTGTGATTCTCTGCACCCCCCTTCTTTTTGCTTTCCACCCCCACTCAGCTCCCTACCATCAATCTCCATATGCCTGGAGTACCCACGGAAATTATGTGCGTTTGTTGTGGTGCAGTAGGCAGCTTGTAAGACGGCTCTGAATGTTCATGCCGCCTTGTCATCCCAACTCCTAAGTGTGGACTGCATTTGGTGAATTGCTTCTGACAAGTAGAATATGGCAAAAATGATGGGATGCCACTTCCGAATTTAGATTATGAAAGTTCATCTTGCTCACCCTGTCTCAAACTCTCTCTCCTGTCCTCTCTCTCCTCCCTCCATCTCTCTCTTTCTCTCTCTCTATCTCTCTCTTTGGCTTTTTGTACTTGCTCACTTTGGGAGAAGCCACCCGCCACATTGTGAGCTGCCTCATACAGAGGCCCTCATAATAAGGAAATGAGGAAGACATCCAACCAACAGTCATCAAGAAACTGGGGCTGTCAGTCCAACAGCCCGTGAGAAACTGAACATGCTAGCAACCACAGGAGTGAGCTTGGAAAGGGCTCCTCCTCCGGCCAAGCCCTCAATTGAGCCACCCTAAGCGGCCACACCTTCATCCCAGCCTTTTGAGAGACCCACAGCCAGAAGACCCAGCCAAGCTGCTCCCAGATTCCTAATGCACAGAAACTGTGAGATAATAAATGTTTGTTATTTTATGTCATTTAGTTTGGGGATAATTTGAGCATGGGTAAATTTTTTATTTTTAATTATTAAATATTATGGTTACATAATAGTTGTATATCTTTATAGGGTACATGTGATGTTTTGATACAGGCATACAATGTGAATTAATCAAATCAGGGTAACTGGGGCATCCATCACCTAAGGCATTTATCATTTCTTTGTGTTAGGAATGTTCCAATTCTACTCTTTTAGTTATTTTAAAGTCTATCCTAACTTATTGTTGATTATAGTCACTTTGTTGTGCTATCAAATATTGTTCATTTTATTTAACTATATGTTTGCACCCATTAACCATCCCAACTTTATCCTCCCCTCCCCACCAACCTTCCCAGCCTCTGGTAACCATAATTCTACTGTCTCCAAGAGATCAATTATTTTTAATATTTAGCTCCCACATGTGAGTGAGAACATGCGAGATTTGTCTTTCTGTGCTTGTCGTATTTCACTTAACATAATGTTCTCCAGTTCCATCCATGTTGTTGCAAAGGGCAGGATTTCATTCTTTTTGTGGCCATATCACATCTCATTGTGTATATGTAGCAAGGTTTCTTTATCCACTCATCTGTTGCTAAGCACTTAGGTTGATTCCAAATCTTAACTCTTGTGAATAGTGCTGTAATAAACATGGGAGTGCAGATATCTTTTCCATGTACCGATTTCCCCTCCTTTGGATATATACCCAGTAGTGGGATTGCTGGATCATATGGTAGTTTTATTTTTAGGTTTTTTTCTTAGGAACCTCCATACTGTTCTCCATAGTGGTTGCACTAATTTATGTTCCCACCAGCAATGTATGAGGGCTCCAGGGTGGGGATAATTTGTTACACAACAATAGCTAATTAATACATATGGCATTATATATTGAGGTTTACATATTAGACTTTTTGGTTAGTCTGTATAAGTAGTGACAGTGTTCTAATGAAGTAGTCAGCTCTGTTTCTCCAGCACCTAGCCTAATTCCTGAACCATAATATTTTCTCAAAAGGTATTTATTGAACAGATGACCGAATGAGGACTTCCCCTTTCTCTAAAACTTCAGTAATCACCTCTGCCGATAAATTGGTATAGTAGTTGGGTTTCTTGGTAACTAATTTAGACAAATTTAAACAGGAAAGCAGTATAAGGAAAGGACAACAGGTAGCTTCTGGAATTGAGAAAGGCTAGAGTAGGATGCTTAGAAATGTCACAGGCACCAAGAGAAGCTAAAATCTGTCAAAGCTCAGTCAAGGATGTGCTTCGGGGACCTTGGTCAGGATGTCGTGTTGCGAGATACTTGGGCAGACTCCACTGCTGCCACCGTGTGTGATCTCAAGCTATTCTCGTCTCTTTACATCATTCCTTAAAGACCTAAGTTTTGAGGGGGCATCTGGTGGCTGAGCTAAGGTCACTTGCCTGTGCCCCCCTGCCAGAATGCAGAACAAAGGACCCTCTACCCACCCGCCTTAGGGTAGATAGAAGTGAGTTCTGCCCTTTTCAGAATCATGCGTGGTGGTGTCTCCCCAGAATGGAAAGGGATCAGAGGCTAGGGAACCCAAAATGGCAAGTGGTCCCACTATCAAACAGCAAATGAATTCTCTCAAAACTCAGTAAGGAACCTGCCCATTAGAGAAGCAGCTCTTAGAAGCTTTTGTATTTATTCCCTTTCAGGTAATTTTGGTTTTTCTTTTTAAACTTTCTCACCAAATGGATTCCCTTTTTAGCACAAACTCTCTAAAATAATGGTCCGCGCACAAACACTAACTACCATTCCCTTCTTGCCACCCACTTGCCATCTATTATAATCCATTTTCTAGTCATATGTGTGAAGAAGTAAAAGAGCGTGTTTATACGATTTCCTTTCTCAGGTATGAAAAGGCATAAATTAACATTTTTAGTCTAAGGAAATAAATTTGCAAGGCACCCAGGGCTGGCCCCGGTGCCCGATGTAAAGTCAGTGAATGGATTTACCTCCCTGCCACGTGTGCTTTCTGATAGTAACTCGAGCTCTTCTCCCTGTAAGATTTCATAATGGGATCTTTGCCCTTGCGGAACTAATTATTGTAAGTTTTAATCTTCGCTGCTTTTACCTGTATTCTTTAATTATTTATTTTCAGCCCCAACACTCACCCACTAATCTTCATAATCTGGGTTTTTTTTTTTTTTTAACTTTATATTATCACTTGAGATTTTCATGGGCCTCACTTCTCACTTGTTTCTGGGATTTCTCCAGCCTTGTGTTTGGGATGGCAGGTCCCAGTAATGACCCTCTTTGCTTGTTTTCCTAGATTTTCCTTGACTCCATCCTCTCCTCCCATTTTTGCTTGTGTTCTTCATATCCTTATCTTTCATGTTGCTGCTTTTCTTTGTTTTTTGGTTCTTCACATTCTCTTCCTGTTGGCCTTGTGTATTGTCTCTGCCCAACACTTTCAAGTTCTTTTTTCTGTGTTTTCTCAGAGGCCAAGGTACGAAGAACTTCACCTTAATCTGATGAACTAAGACTGTTTCTCTCCTTTCTCTTTTTCTAATGATTTTGCTTCATGTCAACTATAATTTTTTAACCATGCGTCATTAATTCAGCACACATTTATCATGTGTTTATTCTCTGACTAGAGCTGCATGATTGGGAAAGGCAGGGGTTGGGGGGGCGAAAAGAATAAATCTGACCTCAAGAATTCAAGATCTAACAGAAAAGGAAAACTCCTGAAAAGAATATAACAAAATATGATATGCACAATCCTAAGAGAACAACCAGAATACGAAAGGACACAACAAATGGAGAGATTGATTCTGCTTAAAAAGGTTGAAGTGGGCTTCACAGAAGAGGTGATGTTCAAGTCGGGTCTTGAATTAAAGTTTTTATTAGCATTTTGCCAGACAGAAGTAGGGAAAGCTATTTCAGGCATGGTATGTACAGGCAAATGGCTTATTTCATTCTTCTCTTTCTTACATTTGTAATGTTCCTCAGTGCAGATAAGGGTACAATATCTCAGCCGGGCGCGGTGGCTCACGCCTGTAATCCTAGCACTCTGGGAGGCCGAGGCAGGAGGATTGCTTGAGCCCAGGAATTTGAGGTTGCTGTGAGCTATCATGGCACCACTGCACTTTACCCAGAGCGACTGAGAGAGACTCTGTCTCAAAAAAAAAAAAAAAAAAAAATTACAATATCTCTTTAGTAGTACAAGGATCTTATCTTTAGCTACTGTTTCTAAATAAATGTTTATTGCTCTTGACTGAATTAAGCTATTAAAATTAGCACAAAATTCAATCACAAATTCTTTTTCTTCACTTACTTTCTATGGAGTTCTTCTAAAAGAAATTTTTGGAAAAGTGGCCCAAACTACACACACACATTCGCGCGCGCGCGCACACACACACACACACACACACACACATATCCAGGCTTTCTGGAATTTTAATAAACCATCTATCTTGAATCATAAAATCTGTTCATTTTAGATCAGAGAGAGATGTAAAGGACATGAGAACTAACTTTATGTCTCTTATTTACTGATGCAGAAACAAAGTCTCAGATGCTAAGGGACTTGCTCCAAGTCACAGAGTTAGCAGAAGATCATCCCTAATTATTTTGTAAAAAGGTATGTAACAGTTCTAACAAGGGCGGTTGCTGGTGTTTCCATGTTGTTGATGAATCATTTGGTTTTCCTCATGTCAGGAACTTAATATGGCATACATTTTTCCTTTGCTAACTTCTTTATTTTTGACATTGGCACCTCTGTAGACCTTGGGAATTGATACAATACTCCAGGTTGCCCTTTCTTGTCTTCCTTTTTCAGGTAATTATTTTTCTTGTACCATCTCATTCCACACCTATGAGAAAACCTCCTTTTTGTGATGGTTTGTGCTTTGCTTCCTGAATTTTTTTTTTTATTTTTTCCATTTTTTTTTTATTTTTTATTTTAGAACCTTGTTTAGAGCCATGTATAGAACCTTCTAGGCCCCTCCAGAATGATCCCCCTGCTCTGCCTGAGCTGAGCTCCCCCCATGTTCCACCATTCATTCATGTGCTGGCGCCCTGAACACCCTTGTGCTGCTCTGCTGACCCCCAGGGGGCATGAGAGAAAGAGTCTTCTAAGAGACAGCTTCGAACTCTCCCTCAGTTTAGCCTTGCCCTGCTCTTCTTCTTAGACAGCAGTTGTGTTTATCTTTTTAGAGATGGTCCACACAGAGTTTTAGGTTTTAGAAATGATTTGGGGATGGCATATAAATATAGCACTAATGAATACACAACTTAAAGCATATACATAGACTCCTTTATCATAATAACGTTCTTACATTTATCCCTGTATCTCCCTAAAGATACAGCTATCCCTTTCTCTCTCCAGATCTGGAACTTCACCTTTACAAGGTCTACTTCAGGTGTTTAGAGCAGTCTTTTAAAAAATACAAATCAGGTCAGGTCACTCCTTGTTTAAAATCCTGCAATGCTTTTCCATTGCAATTAGACCAAAAATCCAGGCCCCTAACCACAGCATGTACAGCCCTGCAGGACATGACCACCACACTTCTCTGACTTCCTGCCCTTCCATTTGCCTCTCCTGCCTCGCTGAGCTCACACTGCAGTGACCTTTCCATTTCTTAAACATGCCAAGCTCCATGTCACCTCAGGGCCTTTGCACATACTGTGCTCTCACTGTGCTCTCTGCCTGGAAGGAGCAGCTCCCGGAGGCCCCAGAGCTTTGCCTGACTTCACCTTTCCAGCACTCAGCACCTTCTGTACTTACTCTTTAACCCATCACGTCTGTTCTCTTCTCCTCATTGTACTTACCACTATCTGAACTTACTTTTTTTGTTTATTTGTTTGTTTTCTGTTGTTGGTCTCCTTCCTCTAAAACAGCACTGTCCAGTGGAACTTTCTGCAATCATGGAAATATTCTCTATGCTACACAGTGGGGTAGCCTGTAGCTACCTGTGACTACTGAGCACTTGAAATACTGCTAGTCAGGTTGAAGAACACCATTTTAAAACTTAATTTAATTTATTTTTATTTTATCTTATTAATTTATTTAGTTTTTAATTTTATTTAAGTTAAATAGCTACATATGGCTAGTGGCTACCTTATTGGATACACAGGTACAGAACAGCAGCTCCGTGAAGGTAAGAACTTCTCCTTCTTTTTTTATTTTTTATTTTTTTTATTTCAGCATATTATGGGGATACGAAAGTTTAGGTTATGTATATTACCCTTGCCCCCCACCCCCAGTCAGAGCTTCAAGCATGTCCATTCCCCAGACAGAGCACATCGCACTCATCATGTATGTATATACTCATCCCCTTCCCCTCCCACATCTGCCCGACACCTGATTAATGTTATTCCTAAATGTGCTCTTAGGTGATGATCAATGAAACCAATTTGATGGTGAGTACATGTGGTGCTTATTTTTCCATTCTTGGGATACTTCACTTAGTAGAATGGGTTCCAACTCTATCCAGGAGAACTTCTAGAATAGTGGCTGGGAAATAGTAAGTATTCAACAACTATTAGTTGGCTGACCTGAACTTTTTTTCTGTTTTTGTTGAAAATAAGCTCTTAGTTCAAAGAAAAACAAAGGTCTATTCAAAATTCATGATGCTCATGTACATCTCATGATGTACCAGTCAACTATTACCATAATAATGCTGTATAACCACCTACCTTATAATTAAGTTTCAAGCAGTAATAATTTGTTTTTACTCACATATCCCTGGGTCAGCGTGAGTTCAATGACTCTAAGCTGGGCTTGACTCCAAAGGGTAGGCTGGGTCCAGACCTGTGCCACATGTCTCTCATCCTCCTTACACCAGCAAATTAGCAGGGGCACTTTCTCCTCACAGCGATGGCAGAGGCACAAGGAGGCCAGCGTACCCATGAAGCTCACTGTAAGTCTCTGCTCATTTCATGTCTGCCAGCATCTCATGAGTTGAAGCGAGTCAACCTGAGTGAGTCCAAAATCAAGGGAAGGGAAAGTACACTCTGCTTCAGGCAGAGTAACATGGCAGAAAGGACATGGATACAGATGGATGAGAAGTTGGGGCCAATAAGTCAATCCATCCTGCATGGCTTTTAGAAGAGTTTCATACAAAAGATACGATTACAAATTAAGTTGCCATAGGATGGGATAAAATATTTTTTTCATGGATTAGCTCATACACACACACACACACACACACACTCACACACACCACACATACAAATGAATATATGCTAGGGCAATAAACAAGCATTTTTCTGGAAAATCCGATTGAGATCAGGGATCACATTGAGGAGAGGCAAATCTGGGAATTTGTGAATAATGTAGCTAAGGAAATACATAGTGATACCCCTAGGCTTACTGATAACTATTCTTAAGATGGGGAAGTCCTGCTCCAGTTAGAGTAAACCGAAGATCCCTGAGACCACAGAAGGTGGTTCCAATAAGTGGCATATAGATTTCAGTGTCAGAATTGTAAGATGATGCATTTATAGTAGAAACAATATTTCAGACTTTTATTTTACATAAAATATTATAGGTTTTAGAAAGTAATTAGCATTAAGGAAAGTTACATATGGGGGTGTGCTGGTACATCAACTTTCTGGTAGGTGGGGAGAGAAGCCTTGATTTGTAGTGTTTGCCAATTAATTTCTTGGTGGAAATACTCCAACCATGGCCAATTTCTGACTACCAGTGTGATGTCACAGAATGCTGAGTTGGGACGAGATGAGTAGAATTGGCTCCAGGAGCCGGTACAAACAGGCTGCAGCACACCACCAGAAAGGTTCAAATAAGCAGTTCCACAGACACACAAATGTTTTGTGTGGCTTCATCCAAGGAGTCAACACCATATTAGAAAATATCAGCAAACCCTTGTAGAACGTCACTGGGCATCTACTGCTGAAATATTGCTGTAATTCTCATTGCTCCACTTTAATAAAAACCTAACAGAGCAGGGACAGGTCAGGGGAATGGCAAATAAAATAAAATAATGATGGAGGGGTTTCTGCAGAGCAGCGTCAGCCCAAGCAGTGCCTTAATGTGAATTAGATGGAGGGGTCCTCCCCAGTGGACAGAGCCCCCCGGCCCCTTGCTTGGTGAGGAGAGGGCCTGCTGGATTTCTGCCAGCTCTCACCTCCTCCGTGGGCTCCCTGGTGCAGGGCCAGTCTGCGCAGCCATAAGGGTTGGCCCACTGTTTCTGGAGGGTTACTGAGAAAATTGTTTGTATTCTTCAGCCTGGAAAGGTCTGAATGGTGGGCAACTAGTTGGCATGGTAGCATTGTTTAAAATTGTAAAGTGTAATGTAAAATATACGTGTGTGGGGGGCGGAGAGAGAGAAGAATAAAGGAGAATTTTGCTTTCATATTCAACTTTGGAACTAGAATCATGGATTAGGGGCACACTTTGAAACTGAGTCTGCTGTTATAACCCCCCAACATTTTTAAAGTAATTGTTACTTTTTACAAATAAGCTTCTGAAACGTATACTCCTAGATTATAAACTAAAATGTATATCTTCTAAAGATGAGTTCCAGTAGACAATGATAGACAAAAAGACTAATTCACCATTTTAAAATAATTTAATATTTCAAAATTCATATCTGCATGGTCTCAAGCCTACGTCCCAGAATCCTGATGATCCATTCCTATTTCATGCCCAGGATTACCTGGCCAGGACTCTGCCCTTGGGAATTCATCAGTACACCTGTCCCTCTAGAGTCTCAGCTTTTCTGTGTCTTCTCCCTCCTTCATTCGCCTGCAACGTTCAGCTCTGATGGGCACTCACTCCTTGGAATTCGACACACATTTTATAGAGAGCTTATTATGTGCCAGACACTGAGTAAAATCACAAGGAAATAAAAAGAATCCTTTCCCTCAAGGAGTACATAGTTTATTAGGGGAGGCAGGCATGGAAATAAGTAATTTCACTGCAGTGTGATGAGTACAAAGAGATACAGCTTCTAGACCCTTATGCTAGCATAGAGAATAGAGTGATTAACACCATTTGTAGGTAGGGAAGCAGGAATTTCTTGCATAAGAAAGAACCTAAGTTTAAAGGGTGGCCAAAAGTTTGCTTTCCAGATGATATGGGAGGCATGGCATTCCACATAGAGGGGGTCCAATATATAAAGGATGAAAATGTGAATGAGCTTTGAGCTCTACACGGTCTGGAAGTATGTAGGGTGATAAGTGCTCATGGAGACACAGGAGGTGGTGAGGCTGGCCTGGAAGGCAGGACAGGAACTGAAACAGGAGCCCCTGAAGGATTAAGCAGAGGAATAACAGGATCGGATCTGTGCTTTGGAAATATCTTTATGGTAGGGTGTAGGGAAGGGGGAAAGGGAGCAGTAGAGACTAGTCAGGGCACAGTTAGGTTGAGCCAGGCATTCGAGTGTCAGAACTCTCATTACAGGGTCTTGACAGTGGAGGTAGAGTTGAAGATCATTCAGGGGAAATCTAAGGGTGGAGCTTAACCCTGGGTGGTTGGTTGGATGGGAGATGAAGGAAAGAAATGATGACTCCCAGATCCCTGGCTTGTGTACAGCAGGGAATGGGAATGTCATCAACTGCAACTGCATTAGACGCTAGCAAAGGCAGTGTTGGGAAGGAGACAGTGAGCTTGGTTTTGGGCTTGCTAATGTCAACAATGTCCCATACTGGACACTGATAGAAGAAGATTAAACAATCTTAGCTTTGCCCCTTAATTACCTATTGTACCGTAGGCAAATTGTATCACTTCTCCGGGCTTCAGTTTCCTTACCTGGAAAGCTCTTGGCACAGTATCTGGCATATGATATTTCCATTTTATTTGATTTCTCCAAAAACCCTGTGAGGTATATGGGAGAAGTATGATTATTATCCTTAGGAAACTGAAGTACCACGTGGCTTGCAGAATTATAGTTGTGCATGTAACATCACTTTGTAAAATGAAAATCTCTATATGCTACTGTCGTTTTTTCATTTTGTTGTACTCACAGTCACTGCTACAATTCACATATAACTGGTCTTTAATTGTCGCATGTAAGATAACGGTTTTCACAGTTTTATGATAACCTGAGGGCAAAGACCTATCCTAGCTATCATTTATGCGGCGCAGTAAGAACAAATAGATTCTCAGTCCATACTTATTGATGGATTGAGCCTACAGAAATCAACTAGTTGATCAATAGCTTCCATTGGGAGTTTGTTCTACCTTCATCTGCCTCTGAATGGCTTTTACTCCAGGGGGAAAAAATAGTATTCGCTGGGCAGCGTAACATATTAAATATTAGAGAATCTATGCATGGGCTTTGTTATACACTAGCAGGAATCACAATATTCTGGATTGACTGTGTTTCCAAATGGAACATTATAATGCTAAAAATTAAGAAATATTCTTTTCAATTTATGTTGGCAGTAAAACTAAGTAATATGATCATGCTGAAAATATCCTGGATCTGTTGCAGAATAAAAAGTTGTTTTTAAAAAACTGACAACTTGGGAGCACAAGGCAGTTTCTGTTTTCACTTTACCCTCAAGAATTCATTGCACCAGGAATCTGAACCCATGAGAATAATAAAATAATTATAGTTTTATTTTACTATATTCTGACACTGAATTTGATCCACTAATGTCGGCCTATTTCAGGTAAAAAAAAAAAAAATGAAACTATTTGGCTAGATAAAGCTGATATTTTCTCATAATCTTAAATTCTCTCTGAAGAGACTTTGTCATCATTTACATATTTTTTAATAAAAATTTCCTTGTCAATGATCTTAGCACTGTGAGCATACCAGTAAATCCAACTCTCACCAAAACGGAAAAAAAAAAAAAAAATCCCAAACAATATTTTAAAAGAATTTATCCATGTATCAAGCCATGCTTTATCCCAAACATGTTGTGTCTGTGTGCAGCCACAGGAAAGACAATTATAAGAGTAACACAAATAGTATTTGATGTTGGACTTCTGTATCACCGTGTTTATAAGGATTAACGATTTTTTTTTTTTTTTGAGAAAGAGAGATGAAGATAGAAATTTGAAAGGAGAACTGGAAGCCCATACTCTGTACAGAGATTTCATGTTGAAATGCATCCAGTTCAAGGGTTAAATGAAAGCAAAGCAGTCACTTCAACTGTGTTTTTGAAGAAAATAAAACAGCTTGATGTAAGTTAAATGAAGGAAGTCTATGACTTAAAAGAAATGGACAGAAAGAGAAAAAGGTCACAAGATTAAATTTTCCCTGAGGGAAAAGTCCTTCTTTGGAATCATTAACCTCCTTCTAGGTCACTCCTGAGAAAACAGCAGGAAATCCTCCTGTGCAGGGAAAAGTGGGTGCATCCCAGCCGCCCACTGACCTGGGAGGCAGACCCAATCAAGTTCCCCAATTGCCCTTCAGGCATGCTTAATTGTAAGACCTCTGTGTTAAAGAAAGAAGAGCTCTCCTGTTTGAACTCTGAAATAACAAAATATGAAGTATGTTTTTAACATGAAAAATCCAATGCTGTTTCCCATAGACAAAGGAAATACATAAAAATGATAGCAGTTGTCTTGGAATTGCAGTGGTTTTGTGAGTTTTTTCCTATTTTTGCAAGCTTTCTATACGATTTTCTTATATTTTAATTTTTTAAAAAGTTGTCTTTGCTTTAAGACTATGTATTAATAATTATTCTATATCTGTATAGCTTTTTGTTGTTCTTGTTCTTGTTAACTAGTGCGAAAGGGGTATTCTGGAGTGGAGTGGAAAAGCTTTTCCCTTTGTGTGCATTAACCACTCTTTCAACATATTTTCTGCAGTTTCCGTTATTTATGTCCTGATTTATAAAAGGGGGGACATACATAGGTATATTAATATAAAACTTTTGAAAATAAAATGAAATGATTTTTTAAACCCCTGCAAAAAACAAAATGCAAATATGTGTTAGCAAACTTATTTTTAAATACCTCTCTTTAATGTCTTTTTTCCTGCACCAAATTGAGAATGTGTATAATTATCAATGTGTGGTTATTTAAGCAACATTTATTTAGAATAAATCTGATTTCTAAAGTACAAAATAATAGCACCAGCTCTACACACCCTAAGCTTTCCTGCTATAATGCATCACAAAGTAAAACACCATGTTAGAAATAGAATTTGACTACTTATCACAAAGCATGAAACAGAAGAATAAGCCAGTTAAGACAAATACTAAAAGCTCTGAAGAGTACAAGAACCCACTGTGAGGTTATTTTTCCACTCTTTGATGTCTTTAAATTAATGTTAAGAAAAGGGACAATATATTTTTAAGAACTACAAGGAAAAGAAAGATGCTTTAGCCACTCACTGCTATATAACAAAACATGAAAAGTGCACTGTTCAAGTTTTGCAGGTGGTTTGTATATTCTTTTCCAAATTGATTCTAAAGCAAGAGAGAATGTTAAAGATTTCAAAAGACAATGAAGCAATTTTTGCAGTCCCTGGAGAATAACGACAAACTGTAGCATCAATGAGATAGAAAACTAAAACGCACTTTGTGAATCCTGACACAGCCTAGGTGTGGGCACGGCTTCTGCTAAACTCACATGCCTTGGGAGTCATTACCTTTTTGCTCCTGTTCACGCATTGATTGCAAAACCAAGAAGTAAGAATCTTAGTGTGCATGTAAGTGACTTATTATGTAACATAAATTGGGTACAAAGGTAACAATTTCCTGACTGTGGTATGGTAAGAAAAAGAATTGTATGGCTCACTGTTTTCTAGCCAAAATGCATTTCTGAAGCAGGAAATCAAAAACACATCACAAACCTTACAACTAGACTAAACACATTAAATCTGCTGATATTAGTAACTGTCACGAGGCTGTCAGGCTCAGGGAGCAGCAGCTACTGACAGCTACCCACTCCCTACCTCTAAACACACTTTTCTCAGATACTTTGCTGAAGAAAAGTGAACAAATATTCCATTGTCGCTGCTGTTTATTAAAATGGTCCCCTGGAATTCCCTGCAGACACTGCTTAAACAAAAATAACGAATGGGACACCCGTTTGATGCACAACACAGATCTGAACTGAGAAGCAAAATAAAAGGTTTCAAGTGACATAGGCCAGAACACGTCTGAGCACTGCCCCCCCCAAATAAATCACTAAAATGTCCATTCTCTAAGCTTCCTTTGTTTTCATTTGCTTCAAAACACATCTTATTAACTCTTCACTCACTCTACCTTAATTTCACCTTTCTACTTCAGTAGCAAAATAATATCATTTTAAAATTATGAGGATCTAAAAAATACTCAGTGCCCCCACCACCACAAAAAAAAAAAAAGAATATTGGTTTTGTTTCAGATGGACTTCTGCTTACTGCAATGCCTGCTTACTGTTGAGGCTTCGGGAGGTTTTATATCTAAATGGCTTTTTAAAATAAGGCGTATATTTCTTTCCTGTCAATTTCAGTTTGTCAATTTCAGAAGTCTTTTAACGTCAGTTAATTGTTGGCAGAACATCGGATTCATTTATTCATATGGCCAGACTTATTCCTTGGAAGCCAACTCCTTTGTTTACAGAGATTTCTTCCCCACTGCCCACCAACCCAAAGCCCATTTTTTCATCTGGGACAAGATTAAGAAAAATGTACAACCTGCCTTACAAGGGGACACATTGTACTCTGAGGTGGGTTTGCCATGGTGTCCCTCTTTCTCCAGAAACCGCTGTCAAGAAAAATGCATATTGAACGCTGTCCAGTGCTTCGGGCTATGTGGAGCTAAAACAACCATAAAGGTGCCGATTATAGCCTCCTGCAAAACCTTAAGGACTTAAACCTGAATGGTTATACCTCACCTGATACCTTTACCTTTCCTTTGTTCCCTCCCTGTCTCAAACTTCCCCCCCAAACAGCCTTTTGTTTTCATTTATCATGGAGACTTATAAAGAAACTGATATTAAGAAAGGCTGTGTGAATAATTTTCTGACATTATTAAATTGATGATGCTTGATCATTACCATCAGTGTTATAGATACTGTAGTTCCACAATGAAAAGATGATTCTCTTCTGAAATAAAATTTCAAAAATGAGTCAGCTCCAGGGAAGGAGAGACAAAGGCAGAAACAAAAAACCTTGGAGTAAAATGTTGTATTTCCATTTGTTTCCAGTGCCTTACTGATGTGAGGGGCAAGTAGGAGGCTAATACATCTCACTTTAGCGGTACTAATTGTTTGCATTATCACAATAATCAAATGCAGCCATATTAATCTCTCTGGTTATTAACTTGATTTTTACACATTAAGATTTAGATTTAATCCCCCGGGACCATCTATTAATGCTTTTAAAGTTGAAGGGTTTCAACAGTTTTAAGTTCTTTCCCTTCTTTTAGCTGCAGGCAGTAAAATTTGAACGTGTGCGGAGTTTTGTATTTTGCATTCCTGGGGGATTTTCCGAGACAGTGCTGTCAAGGACCATGAATCATGTTAATACATAGCAACCTCTACCGCTATTAAAATGTCTGCAATAATGTGATTATTTTAAAATGGAAAAACTAATATCACATGTGTTACTTAAAGATCAACCGTTCTTTTAAAGTCACAGAGAGAATGCATTTGGAAAAAAAAAAAATTGAAATTGTTTTTGCATGCAGCCAAAATGTGAAATATTTTCTCTACTGAGAACGAAAACTTTCAGCTCCTTTTACAAAATACATCCTTACTGAGCTTCAGGTCAACAGAGCATAAAAATGGCAAAAAGTCCAAGATCAATAAGCATGAAAAGCTGTTTTATTTCTGTTTGAGCAAGTTGTAGCGACAATGACCTGCTGGAGCAGTCTCCAGTTTTATGCTTTCATAGTCACAGAATGATGACATCCAAGCAGAAAACAGAGCTTGGCCTGTTCCGATGAGCTATCAGTGTGGAGCCCACATTACAACTTGCCTTCCATTGGCTGAGGGCTCAGCCTTCAGAAATTCATGAAAATTATTATATAGGCAGATTTATAGGTAAACATTACCCAGGACATTATATGGAGCATCTGTATCATAAGAACACAAGAAAAATAAGAGCATTTTTTTTTTTCATTGCTTTTAAAGGGGTCTAAATTATCTTAGCCCTCTGGTTTCTATGTTGATTTTTAAAAATGAAAGATACCAGTTAATGTGTCCTTGTTACAGATATGTCATCCTATCAGCAAATCATGCAAGAGGCCAAGAATGATCTACCCTATAAATGATCCATACTTCTGAAATTTGCATAGTAGTCTTTGTCTTATTTCTGAAATTTCTTTCTTAATGAAAGAAACAGTATACATTTTATTATGTATATTTCCTATGAGTAAAGATATTTTTATAAACCTTATATTTTATTATTTCTTGTCTGAGAATGAAAAACAAAAAAATCAGTTTTGGTTTTGAGCACAACAGCTTCTTAAAGGGTTTAAGGTGATATGTATAGCAATTTTCTATTGAAAAGGCAGAAAGATTAAACAGTTTCAAATTATCACAAACCCTGAGATACAAGGCCCTTTTTGACATTTCCTTGAAGCATTTAGGCAGATTCTGAAAGATATAATCAGAAAGAAGAAAGAAATCTTTCATTTCTTTTTATTGGGCAAAAGCCTTGCCTCACTTCTTGGTCATTGATGACATGGGTACACGTTAGTCCTCCAATGGATGGAGAGTGCTGAATCATATGCAATTTCTGTTACCTAAAGATCAGTACACATGCAGCTTGTCTGGAGTTGAAATTAGCCCAAAGGGCACCTGCATGACTGACTTTAGCATCCCTGGAAGAGCTACTTCTAGGCATTACCAATGTGCATCTGGGTGGGATGTCATTTACAGCTCCTAACATGAAGCCAAAATCCTAATCAGTCCTGTAGAAATTATTCCACCTATCATACTGTTCAAGGAAGTCAAACTACCTACACACAGTTCTAGTCCTTTGTGAATCTTAGAACAACACTGACAGTAGGGGATAAGCAACAGTGAAGGATATTCTCCGTTGTTTCGTCAACCACTTTGAGATATATACACAAAGAATCCTACAGGCATAAAGATGTAACCACTTTCCTAATAGTTTAGTGTCACTGTGATTGGGCTGGCACCTTCCCTCGGAGTATAGCCCACTCCTTGTAAGGAAAGTTCAGAAGCCAGAGCAGAAGTTTCTATAGGAACATGGCAAAGGTGAGAGGAATCTATCGCTTGCAGATCCAGGCTCTGCATAGACATAACCTCACATGTGTCTTCACCCCCAACTCTGCAAGGCTGTGCACCATTTTACAGATAAAGGAAGGTTGGGGAAGGTTCAACAACTTGCCCAAAGTTGCATGATTTGTAAGTGATGAAATGGGGACTCAAGTCCAATCTGTCACGTTCCAAAACCTATGTTATTTCTAGTAAATCATGCTGCCTCCTACTTGGGGGTAAGGTCTGTAACACTCATATGTAGGGCCTTTTACTCTTTTAACAGATAGCTGAACATTGGAGCAGGACCAAGCATGGGCTCTGGATGGGCAAGACTTCTAGAGTCTAAAGAAACTTTGGTCTAAAGTGCAGCTCTAACCTTCACTACATGACCCTAGACAAGTTGTTAATAATAGTAATAATAACAAGACACAGAATAATGGTAGCTATTAGTCCCTGAACATGGCCACGATGCCAGATAAGGGAGCAGACACTTTACAAAACAGCTGATGTCACAACAACAATTTGAGGTAAATATTATTTTCTTAATTATCAGACAAAGAAATGGGAAGCACAGAAAGGTAAGAAACTTGCCTAAGGTCTTAAAGCTCAAAAAAGCTTCTGTTCAGAGTCTTGGTTCTGCTGATTTCTTATAAATTGTGGAATATCTTAGAGTCTCCATACCTTTAATATGGATTCATGGGGTGGTTGTGCTTATTAAGTGAAATAACATATGAAAGACTGCCAGTGCTATTCTAGGTGAATCACGGGTGATCAAAATATATTGATTTTTTTCGTAGCCCCAAGAAAATAAAAGTGTATATTCTTCAAACACTCCATGAAGCCTCCTTGCCATGGCTAAGGCTGTTCTTCCTACTTCTACTTCTCTGTACAACTTCTGGTCTTTCTGGAAGTCTCCCCTCAAACCTGACTGCCTCTTCCTCCCACGAGTCATGTGGCATTTTACCCATATTTCTGTTATATGTCATGTCCTCCACACCATCAGACTGTTCCAAGACAGGGATAATTCCTTATTTCTGCTTTCCCCCAGTGCTTGTTACTCCTCCCAATACTGAAGAGTCATTTGTCAAATAGTTAAATAATCACACTCACTCATTCAATACATATTTATTGAACCCCCAAGTGGAAGCGTCTCTTTAGTTGGTCCAAATGGTGGCTGACTGAGGGCTTCAGGAAATTCCCAGCAGTGTCCCAGAAGTACATTGTCATAGACACACCTCCTCCTGCTCCCAAGCCTGATCTCTTACACTTTGGTAATCATTTGCACCAGCTCACATCTCAAGCAAGTGACTTATAGGGCTATGAGCCTGAACCTCTTGTTTGTAGTATGTGAATGATGATAATAAACATTGGTTTGGAGCATCCCTTGTTTCAACATCTATAGGTTAAAGTGAGTTAACTTTATTTGCAAGTGATGTTCTCTGACCTCATTTTTAATGGATGAGTGAAGAAAGAAATGACCCAGCAAATATCTAAAATCAGCATCAGTAAATATTATTTCCCCTATTGTAGTTTAAATAGAATAATTAATAATGCACGCTGTCCTCCCTGTCCTCGCAGGCTGGGAACTGGGCCTGTACCGGCTCAAGGAGGAGAGCAGCACACAGCATGATGATGCCTTAAACTTCAACCAGCTTTTCCCTGGTGCTCAGTAATCATTTAAGTTACCCCCATGGAGTCCCGTTACACAGCCACTGCAGTGCTTTCTGAGCCCTCGCCATTCTCCTCTTGAGGAGTTCTACCCAACTTGGGAAACAGATTTACCTTCACTGAAATAAACAAATAAAAACCATCAATGAAACCAAAACAAGACAACCTGGGCGAGCTTCCTCTTCAGTCCTTTCTCTAGCTCAACATCCATCTTCTCTTTTCACTTCTTTTTAAGATAAACAGATCTTATTCTTCATTTTTAAGCTGGTCTCATCAATTAAACTTTTTTATCTTCTCCCACAACCTCTGCTTTCTTATCTCCCCAGGGTCTTTAGTCCCTCACTGGATGTTTACTCACTTCACTCTGCTTTCCATTTATAAAGGGAAGTCTCCAAACCAGCAGCAGCAACATCCCCAGGGAACTTGTTAGAAATGCAAATTCCTGAGCAAACCCTTCCCCCTTCCCGCCCCCCACCTGTGGATTCCGAAATTCATGGGTGGAGCCCAGCCGTCCAGTTAAATAAGCCCTGCAGGCGATTCTCAGGCACCATAGTTTGAGAACCACTGTCTTTAACAAAAGCTGCCTGAGGTTTCTTTTCCCGGAAGCTACTTTCAAACTCTCTTCCTTCTTTAACTTTCAAAGTTCTCTATCAGCGATCTTCGCTGTTTTCTCACTTCCAGCTTTTTATAGACTCACCTGAAGTCCTGCTTTCACAGATCACCAAATTACTGATATTTTCTGAGCTATGTGGTGATGCATGTACTGGAATTAGAGCTAGAAAACCCGAGTAGTGGTCCGCTGCTGTCCAGCTATGTGACTTTGGGCAAAGTACTTAAACTCTTTAAACCTCAGTGTCCCCATCTGCAAAGCGGGGATAGCAATACCTTCTTTACTCTACTGTTGTAGAGATTAAATGAGATAATTATGTGAAAGTATTATGCACAGGATGCAGTAGAAGCTTAATAAATGTTTGTCAAATTCAAATTAAAATGGTATACACATTTGGTGTGTGCTTTAGAAATAAAAACTTTCTGAGATTTCATGGGCTATGTGGTGAAAGATGTGTTTTTTTTAAAAAACTTATTAAATACTCATTTACATGACATATCTTAATGACTTCAGAACCATGAAAATGTTCACTAGGTCAATTAACCATACTTTTAAAAATTGCTAAATATATATTTTATGTGATACTGAATAATTTGTACGCATTTCCACATGGGGTTTCTATGCTCTTTCTTGGCCTCAATATTGTTTGAATGTTATTTTTTACTCTGCAGAAAATTAGCAGAAACAACAAAGAAACATTGCTTAGTACTGCTTTCTCACTTTCATGGAACTGAAACCAAATGAAATAGATTACAAGGGAGATTTAGTGTGTATAAAAGAATAATCCTTCTAACCTCTTTAATCTCCATAAATCTGGCCTCCACCTCTATCAGTCTACCATAAAGGTGTTTTGTTGCTGCTGTTGTTGTTGTTCACCAATTGAGAGAAACCTGGAGCGCTTCAGAGGGTGCTCAACTTCTCAGCCACTCCGTTGCACTTAGTGTGTTCATTGCCCCCTCTTGGAAATATTGATTGTGTGATAGGATAATATTTTCGAAAGAGTAGCCAGTGTTTTCTTTTTTCCCTGCAAGTTTCCCCTTTCTCCTCCCCAGACTGCCCTCACACCACTTTCCAGCAGGTTATTGACTGGGGTTCATGGTCTCGGAGGAGGAGTAGGACAGGGTATAAAGCAGAAAGAAGACGGTGAGACTCTGGCTTTTATGTTGTTTTTCCAAAAGCCTGACCTCTTGTAGAATTTAAAGGATTGGGACAGGGATAAAATATCAGATTAAGAGAAACAGGTATTTTCCCTTGGTTCTAGACCAAGACTCTTTTGATCTGGGGTAGAGAGGAAGGTTAGCGGGGTCTGATGAAAGGAGAGGTTTCAGTGAGTACCAAAGAGAAGGGCGTTGGCAAGTTTGGGAACCATGAGAGCAGAGAGACTCTGCACCCTCTTTCCTGGCAGAGACTCTCTCCCACCCTGGATACCGCCAAAACCCAGAGAGCAAGTGGCTGCCTGCTACCTCTAGGTTGGTGGGGCCATAAAGAGCCTTGTGGAGATTCCTGGGCTCTCATAATGCAAGAATCCCATGGTGGAAGCTGCCAGGCTGGAAGAGGAGTTCCAAGCAGTAATGCAGATATCACAGTGAGGACCACTGGGTCACAAGAGCCCACAGTCAAAGGAGAAAGGGGACAGATCTCTCAAGGGTCACATGAAGCCATCTCCATAAGCCCCTTGGAGCTTTGCAAACTCTAGAGAAGGACATGAAAACCCCAAATTGTGCAAAATTAATTAAATTTTTGCCTCCTTTTGCTGAATGGAGGTTCAAATGGAAGTTAAATTACACAATAATAAAATTACATCTCTTTCACAAATTGTTAGTGGACTACAGTTAACAGCTACTTTATGCTGAAGTCTCCCAGTACTGTGTAGTTCATTTGTGCTCAGACTATCCCACAGCCACCCTCACTATTTGGACCCAAATGCACTCAATGAAGGGCCAAGCTCATAGAGAAGCTTCAGCAATAGTGTTTGATGGAACCATTTGTATAGCACTTGCATGTCGCAGCTGGCAGTTATTTCTAAGTCTTTTCGGCTTCCATTCAATCCTGACCCCATCTCCATCCATTGTTCTCACTTAGTGGTCCACATTTCAGGAATGTGTGTGTGCCTGGTCCTGTGCTGGGCACTGGGAATATGGCTGCCCACAGGACAGATGTGGTTCAGGTAGGTTGTGGTCTAGTGGGGTCACGGATGTTTAAAAAGTTAATCACACAGACATTGCCCTTGTAATCAGTGCAATACATATGCATCATTACATACAATGAGAGCAAATGACAGAGAAACTCTAACTAGACCAGGTGTCCAGAGTAGTCCTTGTTGAAGAAGTGGCATTTAAAGTAAAATGTGAAGAATAAGTCAAAGTTAGGTAGGCAGAGACAGAATAGGACTGGGGTGGTGTAGTTATTGTTTCAGGCATAAGGACTCCCATGAGCAAAGACCCTAGGGATAACGAGAACTTGGCACCCAACTTCCATAGAGGAGGCTGCTGTGTCCACAATGCAGAGAATTGGTGGACGAGTAGCATGGAACGATGCCAGTGATAAGTACAACCAAATCATGCAACTACACACAGGCCACATTAAAATAGCAAACCTGTATACCAGGAGCAATGGGAAACTACCAAGGCATTCTAAACAGGAAAGTGACTTGAGCAGATTTGAAATTTGAAATGAGCAACTGCTGTGAAATATCATTTTCATCTACTGTATTAAAAAACAAAAGGAAAAATATGATAATGACCAGAGTTGGTGAGGATGTGGCAAATAAACACCCTCATATATCACTGAAGCAAATGTAAATTGGTGCCTCCTTTTGGAAGAGCAATTCAGAAATATACATAAAAATTTTAAATGACCAAATAATTCTACTATAAGAAATTTATGCTATGAATTCACTTTCAAAATATACCACTAGTTAGTTTTACAATATTCAATGAAGCATCATCTTTAATATTACAAATTTCAACAACAAAAACTGGGAACAATCTAAATGTTCATCAGTAGAGGACCAGCTAAACAAATCATGATGGAATTATATAGTGAAACACTATGATATGTTAATAATGCTGCAGATCTGTTTGGACTGATATGAAAGATCTTAGAGATATTTGAGTCTGTGTGGTATGATTTCATTGACATACTAATGGTAGCTACATATGTATGGGGATTATAAATTAAGATTTTTATTGGTTACCTTCGGGGAGAGGAACCACAAATGATAAATGGGAGAATCTTACTCTTTATTTTGTTTCGTTTCACTTTCACAATGTACACGTGCAGCAGACAGAGTGGGTTGCCTTCCCTCCATCCATTTCCTACATCCTCCTTGGTAACAGAAACCTGCTGTTGTTCAGCTAACATCTCTCGGGGATGGTGACGCTATTCCCAAGATAAGTTGGGGGTAGTCCAAGAATCTCAGGGTAATCTCATTTGCTTTGCCAGTTTTGGGGTGGGCTGGGATCCAGGTCTATCTAGGAAATGGGAGGTAAGGTCTGATCTGCTGGGGGCCTGCAGGAAAACTTGCCTCACTCTTAAGAAGTCACCAAAAATGATGGCCCTTCTCTGGACTCTGGGCTGCTGCAGCTGTCTTGTGACATTGAGGGCACTCAGTCTTAGGGTGATGCCAAAGCTCTGAGAATGTCACAAGAAAGAGCTTCATCAGAGAGAAGAACTTGTATCACTGGTGAATTATACCAACCATGGAGCCCCTTTATGGACTTCTTTGTATGAAAAATAACGCATTTTCTTATTGTTGAAACCATTGAATCAAGGTCTTCACTATTTGGAATCAAAGTCATCTTATTTGATATGGTATATTCAATGACTTGATGTATCAGGGATGTAGCCCTTGGAGAAAGAACTGGAAGGGGCAGGCAGACTTCTGTGCAGATGGAGTAGGAGGAAACTGTCACTGTGACCCAGACTGGTGTCAGCAAGAACTGCATCTGCGGGACCGACTACAAGTTGAAGAGAAGATCTAAGTTCTCTCTTCTCTTCCCTCCTTTCCACTTTCTACCTTTCTAAATTAGTCAGTGTATACTCCTCACCATTTGATGCCCACCCACTAATGGATCTGAAATGATTTATGAGAAAAGCAAAGGGGCAATACACCCAATTAATCATTACAAGATAAAAGCAGAAAGAAAGGCTTAAAAGAGAAGACAAATATTATATTTGAAAAATCCTCATTGGGATAAACTATAGCCATTGGGAACATATCTCAACTCTGGGTTCCCATTTATCCATATATTCACCTCTTCACACTTCCTTCCATCGTCCCAAGGAGAAAGCCAAATCCCCAGTCTTTTACATGACCAGCATCTCTAGCTGTGCTCCTGTTATGAATCCCAAAGTTTCAACAGAGCTATGACTTCAACTGAAAGGTCAAGAAACACTAGAGTTGTTCATGTTGGTGAGAGTTGGGAAGCTCCTACCTTTTCAAGTAGGAAAAATGTGAAGTGGAAAGGGACTGACCCTGTTCCAACAACAGCTTGGTAGAGCCAAAGAAAAAAGTCACCAACTTCAAAATTATGGAGCCTTTCACTTTTTAGGAACCAAGGCAAGATTTGCTTATCTCTGTGTAAACTAAAACTACAAAGGAAATAACAATGTCTCTCCCACTCTGAATTGCCAAACATAGGAATAAAATCTGGGCAAAGAAGAGGAAGGGGGTTCCTAAGTCTCCTACAAACTGGCCCTGGAGAACCACACTTGTAATATATCTTTATAAAATCAGCAGGAGCCTCAGAGTTTCATATTTTATCAAGCCACATGTAAGAAAAGTATGAGGAAGAAGGAAAAGAGCATTTACTTATAGTTCCAGAGATTTCCTTGTTCTTCCAGATTCATGTTACATTCTACAATCTCAACAGCCTCTTTGTGCTACTGCTTGTGTGACACTGTTTCTTTACGTGTGACGTGAGTAGACATCTTTGCACCATCGGCACTTTATGATAATCCTCTGGGACATGTT
This sequence comes from Eulemur rufifrons, assembly GCF_041146395.1. Classification (NCBI taxonomy): domain Eukaryota; kingdom Metazoa; phylum Chordata; class Mammalia; order Primates; family Lemuridae; genus Eulemur; species Eulemur rufifrons. The sequence goes on along the minus strand of NC_090987.1, from coordinate 38,692,175 downwards.
TCAGTGGGACTTTGCATGAGTAAAACATTGCTCTTCACTCTTATCTAGAATATCAAATTCTTAATCTGAGACCTCTACTGGAAGCTCTCATTTTCTCTATAATCTTCTGAAAGACTTAACTGTCAGCTAGATTATGTGGTGATTTCCTGGCTTTTTAGGTTTTTTTTTTTCCTTTTCAGTAACATTTTTTTTAATGAGTGCTCTCCCTAGGGAATTAATTATTACCTTGAAGAGTATATTCATATAGTTCCATCAAGATATCTTAAAAATTATCAAACTCCTGACAGACACACTGTGCAGCATTTAAAAATCATGCAATGTATGTGTGGATTTTTTCCAACTCTGTTAATCAAAATTTTTATGTGGGGATAGAAGACATTCTCTCTGTCTTTTTCTCCCTTCCCTCTTGCTCTCTCTTTGTTAAATGCAGAACTCAAACTCACCGGCTGCCAATATCCAATGCATGTGCGCATGCACACAGACTCGTTACGGTCCTGTCTGCGAGATCTCTGTCATGGGAAGAAGGAGCTCCATGGGTGTGGGGACTCGTCACAGCACTGCATTTGAGAGGAGGCTCGTTACAGCCCACCTTGTTTGCAGTTTATAGAGCTTCTAGAAACCTGGTATTCATGCGGTACCTCGTTGAGGAACAATGATGCTACCCCAGTCGCCATATTCACATGAGGAAACATAGTTAAATAATGGAAAGGTTGCAACCTCTGAGAGAGCAACAGCTGCAGTCCTTATGGAGACTGAGACAACTTTTCATCCTTAACTCACAGGAGATCAGATTTTGTTATGATACAAATTGCATACAATGCCATGAAGCCTAATATTGGGCACTTGGAATGGTACGCAGTGACAGGAGTTAAGGAGAAGAGCAGCAAGGACCTCAACTTCACACTCCACTACTTAAAATTTGGGGTTGTGTGAATACATTTGGCAAACGCAGGGAAAGACTCTCAACAGGACTTCCACACTCTGAGATAAACGGCAGCCCCGTGCAGTGGTGCAGCTTGGGCTGTTGTGGAGCCAGCCTGGGGGGGGGTTTCCTCGACTAGAAATATCTAGTCCTGTAGCCAGACCTACACTGGGGTTCAGTGGTGGGACAATGACTCTGAGCTGTGGGACTTACTCCCCTCCCCAGATGTTTGACTGGGTGAGTTAATTTGCATGGGGGAAAGGACATCTGTAAGGAAGACGTTTTATGCCTGAGAAATGTGTATTGGAAGAATGAGAAAGGGAAGAATGTTACCTTCCTCAGTCAATCCAAGGCTGGGTGAAAGGCTACAGGCAGAAGCTGAAGGAGTTGCTTTCAAAAGGGATTTTTATTCTTTTTCTCTCCTTCTCCTTCTCCTTCCCCTTCCCCTTCTCCTTCTCCTTCTTCTTCTTTTTTTTTTTTACACTTGATGAATAATGTAGTTCAGAGCCTGAAGCACCAAATGCCAATGGAAAGGTGAAGAAAAACACATCCTCTCCATGTCTGAAAGGGTGTAATAGGTCTTCCACAGAGCAAAGACCAAGGGAAACATGATACCATTTGCGATGTGGGGGTGTGGAATCTTCGAGCACCAGGAAAAGCATTTTAGGTAGAGAAACCACATTCCCAAGAAGGACCCTGGCAGCTGGGCAGTGGCAAGAGACCTTTCCCCGAGTGTCCCCCTGGCACAGGCTTCCTTTCAAGAAGCAGAAGAGTATAAGCAGACTAATCAAGTCCATGGAAAAATGCCTCCAAGTATCCGCAGGGGCCCATGTAAGGAGAGGACTGAGGGCCTCAATAACACAGATGGAGCCTCTGAACCAATAACCTACAGGAATTAATATCACCATGTCTCACTCACACCCACAGGCTGGTGGGATCTGGAGACATTTGGATGACATGTAGTAATAGGAGGCTACTAGTAGTCTCTTGAGCAGTTTTAGAAAGGATTGATGAGGCAACTTAGGCGAAAATGCTAGCACAGTGCCTGGGATGTAGAAGCACTCTGCTCATTTTGTTTCCAAACCTGACCTTATTTAAGAAACTTTACAAAGATCATTCTAGAATATTCACCTCTTTCTATGATTCTATACCCCTAGAAGATATTATGGACCTCATCTTTTCTCATTATGGAAAGATAAGCAGAAATAAATAAATTGCTTCCTAATTTAAAAAGTACTGTTTATTTTACATAGGGAACAAATAGCTTGGAAATAAATAAGTGAAACTTTTGGGGCTTTGCAAGATCTTTCAGTTCATTAAGACAGTAAGATATAAAAGAAATACTTTAATGCTCTTCAGGTGCTTAGTATACATGGGTTACTATATGAGCCCTGAAGAAGATGGTGAAAAGATACAGTGGGAAAAAAAAGGAATCCTCTCTAAGGTCTCTTGCAGACACTCACATGGATTGGTATAAAAGACCTCTATGGCTTTGTATTCTATTTATGATATTTCACTAAGTTCCTGTTATACTTGGAAAAAGCAGTCTCAAGTTTTTAGGTGATACCGGACAACAGCCCTATTTGGGTCTATTTCACGGTCATTAATGAGTTGCAGTCGCCCACAAAAGTCTTTTTTACACTTGATTTCTAGTGCTTAGAAATTGTCCAATAGAATAAACACTTCTAGATTAGGGCAAAGATAGCAAATTTCTAACCTCCTGTGTGGGTCCATGCAGACATCACTAATCAATCACTGTTCTTTTCTGCTGAGTCACCTTTCTCAATACAGTACTACAAGCAGCCACTTCCAATCGAAGGAGTTAAAACCATTTTCCCCCTCTATCTGCCTTAATGGTTTGCTCTCTATGAAAATGCAAATATTTGAAGAAGAGCAAAACTTTAAGTTATCAGTCACTGACAACTAAATGTTAACCAAAAAAAGATTGAAAGCAGCACTTGCTTTAGCATTAAGCAAGAGAGCTCAAGGGCTCTGGAACAGGGGGAGGGGCCGTGGCAGAGTCTAGGAGTTCCCCCAAGATATTCTTCACCTACTTAACAATTTTGCCTAAGGCCAGTGCTGCCAAAAGGACCAGTTCTCTCCAGGGCATCTATTTCAACCATTTACCATCAAATAAAACTTACAACTGGCATATGAATTCTTAGGCCAAGGGCACTTTATTTTTTGAAAATTTAAAGTACTTGTTGGGTAAACTACTTTAAAAATTCAACAGCCATAAAAGAATCTCAGAAAGAACCATGTGGGGGAAGGTGAGCGAGGTGTAGCTCATTACAGCGGGCGCTGTGTGTCTGAACATCGTGCACACACAGGTGCTCTTGGGCACACATACTTGCAAATACCATACACTTCCATAGTTAATGATCCTCTGCAGCACACTGGCAAGACAACAGGGAAGGGAAGGCAAGATCAAATACATTTAAAAAGAAATTTTAGAACTTGAGCTTATGGTCCAGATGGAGTAACAGGGGACCAGATTTACTTTTCCACAAGCAACAACCAAAAATGAACAAAATATATAAACAACAGCTTGTAAAATAGCGGACATCAGGCAACATAGGACAGTGACTCTGACAGACAGGGAACAAATAGGATGAGCTTAGGGTATGAGAGGTGCAGGGAAGGGAAACTCAGACAGACCCAGAAGACTCCCTGAGTTGAGGAGACAGACCTGAGAGTCCAAGGAAAACAAGAGAGCTGTGGTTTACAAGAGAGTACCAGAGAAGAGAAAGCTGCACAGAGAAGAACTCCAAGACTGAAGAAATTTCCCCTTGAGTATTCAGCTCTGTACCGAGAGCACAAGCATGTGAAGAAATTCTGAGACTGAGGAAAGAATCACCTGAAGGGATTAGAGCACAGTTTCTCAATTTTGCCACTACTGACTATTTTTGGTGGTGCAATTCTTTGTTATGAAGGCTCTCCTGGACATTGTTGGATGTTTGGCAGCATCCCTGGCCTCTACTCACCAGATGTCAATACCACTCACCTCCCCAGATGTGACAACCCAAAATGTCTCCAGACATTGCCAAATGCCCCTTGGGAGGCAAAACGGGGAAGCAGCAGGATAAAGGAAACAGTGCCCAGTGCTCACTCCCACAGGGCTGAAAAGAGAGCTTGTTCCCCCCAGCCAGACTGGAAAACCTCACAGGACACTGGGTTGAGCACACAGAAGGGTCTTGCCTCAGTAGTAAGGAACAATTAGACCTAGACTGACCACTGCTCAAGTCCCACCTAATAAAATCTTAAAAGCAAGAATTGACAGGAGCAAACTATTTGCAAGCAATTTAGCTGCATTCTAGGACAAAGCTCAAAAATATTTTAGAAATATAAAAATATCTAGCACCCAATAAGGTAAAATTTATAATTTCTGGGATCCACTTACAATCCGTAATGAGGAAATCAATTAGTCAATCAAACTCAGAACTGACACAGACAGATATTAGAATTAGCAGACAGGAACATTAAAATAGTTATTATAATTTTATTCTATGTGATCAAAAAGTTAGCTAGAGACATGGAAGATATAAAAAAAGATCCAACATAAAATTCAAAAGGTGAATATTATAAAATGTGAGATTAAAAACTACAGTGAGTGGAATTTGTGACAGAAACCAAAAAAGAAAAGATCAGTGAACTAGATGACATAATTATAAAAATAAAGAGAAAGAACAGTTATAAAAAGGAACAGAGCATTAGTAAGTTGTGGGAAAACATCAAACGGCCTCATTTGAATGTAGTTGGACTCTCCAGAGGAGAGGAGACAGGATGATAGAAAAACATTTGAAAAAATAATTGCCAAAAGTTTTCCAAAGTTGATGAAACTCATAAATTCACACATCCCAGAAGCTCAATGAATCCTACACATAAGAAACCTCAAGTAAAATACACCATGGTACACCATAATCTAATTGCTCGGAACTGATAATAAAGAGAAAATCATACAGAGGAATATGGTTTACAGCAGATTTCACAGTAGAATTTACTAAAAGAAAAAACTGTCAACCTATAATTTATACCCAGCAAAAATATCTTTCAAAAGCAGTGACAAAATAATAATCTTTTCAGAAACACAGCAATTGTAAGGATTCATTACCCGCACACCCACATCATAAGAAATATTAAAGGAAGTCTTTTAGGCAGAAGGAAAATGTTGCTGTATGGAAATATGAATCTATAAAATGGAATGAAGAACACTGGAATTGATAACTACAAGGTAAATATCTAAGATTTTTTCATATTTACATATTTATAAAGGATAATTCTTTATTAGATATAGTATATATAAAAATTAAAATATATAATGTTAACAGTATAAATGTCAGGAAGAAAGAAATAGAAATGATCTATTGTAAAGTTTTCATACATGAAATGGTAGAATGTCACTTGAAGGAAGATGATAATCCCTACAGCAAGAACTAAAATAATGAAACAAAGAGTTGTAGCTAATAAGCCAAAAGAGAAGATAAAATGGAATCATAAAAAAATCCAGTTATTATAAATGAAGCCAGAAAAGGAGTAAAAAAGAACAAAGATGGAATGAATAAAAAATAATGAGATAATTTTGCTAGTTATGAATTTATTGACTGTTAATTTTTAAATGGGTAAAACATTTGAAGAGACTGCTGTGGACTGAATGTTTGTGACCCACAAAATTTATATGTGACATCCTAACCCTAAGTGTGTATAAGGAGGTGGGGCCTTTGGACAGTAAATTAGAAAGTGAGGGCAGAGCTCTTAGGAATGGGATTAGTGCCCTTTTAAAAGGGACCCCAGAGACCTCTCCCCCTCACTTCCCCCCATGTCAGGATACAGTAAGAAGTGGGGTGTCTGCAACCCAGAGGAGGGCCCTCGCCAGAAGATGACCAGGTTGACACCCTGATCTCAGACTTCCAGCCTCCACAACTGTATGAAATAAATTTCAGTTGTTTTTAAGCCACCTAATCTATAGTCTTCTCTTATAGCAGCCTGAACTAAGACACAGACCCTTCAGCAAAGAAGGTATGTAATGACAACAAAAAAAATGAAAAAATTCCCAAAATCATTAGTCATTAAGGAACTGAAAATTAAAATTAAAATCAGATACTATTACACACATATTAAAATGGCTAAAAAAAATATTGTGTGATCTCAGTTATATGTGGAATCTAAAGAAAAGGGGGGATCAAATATATAATGATAGAAAATAAAACAGTAGTTTACTGGTTACCAGGGTCAAGAAATGGCAAGACGTAGATCAAAGGAGACAAAGTTGCCAATATGTAGGACGAGCAAGTGGAAAGATCTGATGTACAGCATGAAGACCATACATGTGTTATTTAATAGTATTGTATTGTATTAAGGATTTTTGCTAAATGAGTAGGTTATAGCTTCTCTTGCCACAGGGGGCAAAAAATGCATAACTCTGTGAGATGATGGGTATGTTCATTTGTTCCACTATAGTAACCATTTTGACATATATGTATCTTATAACATCATGTCGTATGCCTGAAATATGCACAATAAAATAATAAATAAATAAATAGATTGATTACAACAAGTGTTGATGAGGGTGTGAGAAAAACTGGAACTCACATATACTGCTGGTGGGGATGTACAACAGCACAACCCCTTCGGAAAACACTTGGCAGGTAGTCTCTTAGAAAGTTAAACATTCAACTGCCATATGACCCAGTCATTCTCCTCCTAGGTATTACGGTCACATGTATTTCTATGTTCATAGCAGCTTTATTTGTAATCATAAAGAACTGCAAATAACCTTATTGTCCATCAACTGGTGAATGGCTTTTTAAAAAATTGTGAATTATCCATATATGTGAGTATATTCCATTCATTAGCAATAAAAAGAACCTATTGACACACACAACATGAATAAATCTCAAAATAATTACACTGGCTGAAAGAAGCCAGACATCAGAGTACACTGTATGATTTTATTTATTTAAAATTCTAGAAAATGAAAACTCATCTCCAGGGACAGAAAGCAGATCAGAGGTTGCTGGGGATGGGAGTTGGGCAGGGAGGCGTGAGAGGGAAGGGATTACAGAAGAAAGCTCCTGAGTGAGAATATGTTCATTATCTTGATTGTGGTGACGGTTTCATGGGGGTATGAATATATTAAAATATATCGATTGTACACTTTAAATATGTGTGCTTTATTTCCACACAGCAGGAGGTGAGTGGCAGGCGAGAGTGAAGGTTCATCTGTATTTACAGCCGCTCCCCGTGGCTCACATCACTGCGTAAGCTCCGCCTCCTGTCAGATCAGCAGTGGCATTAGAGTCTCATGGGAACACAAACCCTACTGTAAACGGTGCAGGTGAGGGATCTAGGTTGTGCACTCCTTATAAGAATCTAATGCCTAATGATCTCAGGTGGAGCTGAGGCGGAGATGCTAGCGCTGGGGAGCGGCTGCAAATGCAGATTATCATTAGCAGAGAAGTTTGCTTGCACAATAAATGTAATCAGTTTAATCATCCTGAAACCATCTACCCACCCCTCCCCCAGTCTGTGGAAAAATTGTGTTCCATGAAACCGGTCCCTGGTGCCAAAAAGGTTGGGGACTGATGTTTTACCGTATATCATTTTATCTCAATAAAGCTATTAACAATGGGAAGTAAACAATTTTCTAGGGGACATCGTAAAGGATTATATTTGACTTTAATACTTAGAATAGAGATCAGAGTCCTAAGCTCAGTTCCGCCTCCAGTGTATCTAGGGATCTGCTTACAGGCACATAAATTCTCTTGGTCTCAGTTTCCTAGTTTACAAAATCAGACAGCTGATTTGGTGATGTCTAGTGTCCTAACTCCAAACTCTAATAATGGATAAAAGTGAATAGAAGAGAGGTTGAGAGGTTGAGTTGTGAAGACTCTATCACTCATGACCTGTGTGACCTGAGATAAATGATCCAACCCCTCTGAACTGCTAGAAAGTTCCACGAAGAAAGGACTGTGTTGTTCTGTTTACTCCTGCGACCCAGAGCCTGGTATAGACATTGGCATATAAATAAATGTCTTCACACGTGGCTGGTTAGCTCAGTTGGGTCGAGTGTGGTGCTAATAAATAAATGTCTTCATTTTCTGCAAAATGAGACTCTTAATAAGCCTTCTTGTAGCTTAGTCTGTTGATGTTCCCCAACCCCCATACCCCATTGTCCCAATTCACGTTTAACTTTAGCCCAGGGAGACAGCTCCTGACACACTTCCCACCTCAAACACAGGACAGGCACCCTGGACAGCAGGAAAACATTGTCCAGAAGGGGAGCAGGTGCAGGGTGAGAGGTTCTTTAGGGGCTAGCTATGCCTCTGGGCTTTTTCAGGTGCCACTGTGGCTCCTGGGCCCCACTTAATGCCCTGAAGGCCACCCGTGAGCCAGAGAGAAATGTGCCAGCCTCCTTGCTCTCCACTGAGGCCTGGGTCCCTCCCCAGTGAGACTGAGCCCGAGTTGTCCACAGTCAGACCCTACTCATTCCATACCCTTTCCTGACTTCTCTCCTTTCCTGTATGACTTCTCTAGTTTCTCACTTGTGCCTCCTGGGGTCACCTCCTAAATGAACGTCCTGCCTCTATGCCAAAGGCAGAAGAAGGGTGAGCTTATCTCTTGTGGATCTTGTAGGGATAAAGTGAAATAGCATGCGTCAAGTGTTTTGTCTACTACCTGATGAGGGTTTTTTTGTTGTTTTGATGCTAGTTTCTTTTTCTGAGTGATCTGAGAGAAAGTGACCCTTGCTCACTTTGAGTTCACAAGATGGAGGGGGAAGGGAAATCTATGTAAGGGAAGACATGTCCCTGAGAATTTATAAAAGCAAAATGAAAACAATTTAGAGAAAAAGTAGATTGTGCAATGGACTGAATTTTGTCCTCTGGAATTCATGTTGAAACCCTGACTCCCAATGTGACTATATTTGGAGATAGGAGGTAATTAAGGTTAAAGGAGATTATAAGGGTGGGGCCCCAATCTGATAGCATTGGTAGCCTTAAAAGAAGAGAAAGATACCTCTCTCTCTCTATCTCTCTCTCCTTCCCTTTCTCTCTCTCCACACACATAAGCCCAGAGAAAAGGCCATCGCCAAGCCAGGAAAGAGCCCTCACCAGAAACCTCCATTTGCCAGCACTTTGATCTTGGACTTTCAGCCTCCAAAACTGTGAGAAAATAAATGTCTGTTGTTTAAACCACCCAGTCTGTGGTATTTTGTTATGGCAGCTCAAGCTGACGTATACGCTAATGTACCTCAAATGCTATAAAGCAAAATATACACATGACTCAAGAGGAATGAAAATTTTCCAAAGCCAAAGTTCTGATTATATTAGTGCAATCCAAGTGAATAAGAAAAGCTGAAACTGTCCAAAACCAAAGCAAACCAAACAAAACAGAATCAACATGTAGGGTTGCCAGATTCAGTAAATAAATTAGAGGATGCTCAGTTCAATTGGAATTTCAGCAAAACAATGATATCTTATTAGTGTAAGTATGATCTGAATATTACACATGATATACTAAAAAGTTCCGTGTTGTTTATCTGAAATTCAAATTTAACTGGGCATCCTGTATTTTATCATGAACTTATTAACGTGACTGTACAATCTCTCTGAAGAGCTCAAGTTTTCATAAAAAGTCACGTACAAAAGGTGAAAAAAATTAAGGATTGATTTTTAAAGCAAAGTGGCTTAACTTGTTTGGAATTTTATGAGGAATTCTAAAACCCAGGCTGAGTTGAGGCTTACAAAACAAATTAAAGGCAAGAACAATTTCTTTTTTAAAGTTCAAGAAAAGCAGGGAAGGTGTTGGCCCACTACATGGCGAAGATGCTGTAAAGTTGACAGATAACAGGAGACAGCTACTGAACTTTCATTCTGCTTTGTATTATTCACCAAGGAAAATGCTCTTCAAAAAATAAAATTAAAAAAAAGAAGCCAACTGACATCCAAGCAATTCAGTAATTCATCAGAGATGATCTATCTCGTCACCTTCAATGCACTCAGAAGATTTATGTCCCAAATTGCTAAAATAAACTGAAGATGTGATCATATGCACTGCTCTGCAAAATCTCAGATGTAGGGAGAGATGGCAGAAAACCAAAGGCAGGCGGATGTTCACACTTTCAGGAAGAGGAAACAAGAGGGCAATGCTGGACACCATTGAGTGGGAAGTCCAATGTCTAGGAAAATTCCTAAGATGATTTCCCAAGAAGCAAGTCAGGTCAAGTAAGCTTTATTTTCTTCGTTGTTAGGATTACCAGATTTATGTGTCAGGAAAATACTACCAGGATAATGCACCTAGATTTCAACAAAGCATTCACTTGATGAATATTTTCTATGATAACATTGTGGACACTAGTGAAAGACGAGAATCAGTTTTCTGTGGCTCTGAACTCAAATCCCACTTAAATTTGTTAATAATGTCTCAAATAAAGTTATGCTTATCAGATTTGCTGTAAACAAAAAGCTGAAAAGAATGGTATGTTAATTGGATTCTTTTTGGTTGCAAGTAAAGAAACTCAACATGAAAATAACTGAAACAGGGATTAATTAGAAAGATATCAGGCATATAACAGAGCCTCAGGAACAACTAAGAAACTTCTGGAAAGTCTCTAAAGCACAGTAGCTAATAGCATAGACTCTGATGTGAATCCCAGCTTTACACAATGTTGGGCAAGTCACTTTTTTTTTTTAATTTTTAAAACACTTTTTATAATTTTTTTAATTTATTTATTTTGCCTATTTGTCCCATCATTCTGCCTTTATTTTTATTTATTTTCCTAAATTTCAGAATATTATGGGGGTACAAACTCTTTGGTTACATAAGTTGCCTTTGCACCGACTGAGTCAGAGCTATAAGCGTGCCCATCCCCCAAACAGTTTGCACTGCACCTGTTAGGTGTGAGTTTACCCATCCCCACCTCCCCTACACCTGCCAACACCCGATTAATGTTACTTCCATATGTGCACATAAGCTTTGATTGATTAGTACCAATTTAATGATGAATACATGTGGTATTTGTTTTTCCATTCTTGTGACACTTAGAAGAATGGGCTTCAGCTCTATCCAGGATAATACAATAGGTAGTTCACCATTTTTTTATGGCTGAGTAGAACTCCATGGCATACATATACCACATTTTATTAATCCACTCATGTATTGATGGCATTTGGGTAGTTTCCACATCTTTGCAATTGTGAATTGTGCTGCTATAAACATTCGAGCGCAGATGTCTGTTTTATAATTCACTTAACTTCTTTGTGCCTCAGTTTCTTCATCTGTAATATGGAGATAATAATAGTACCTGCCTTAAAGGGTTATAATTAGAATCAAATGAGTTAACGTATATAAAGGATCTGGTACCTGGTGTATAGTAAGCACTATAGGTTTAATTTTGTAGTACTTTATATAGGGAGTTCTTGTTTCTTCCTTCTACTTTGCAGAGAGCCTTTCTGTTTCTGGAACCGACACGATGAGAAAAATGGCTACTGACTTCACCTCGCAGACTGGGCTTGACTCTCTTAACTCCTTGGTGAGGAGACTTGATGATTTTGTTTGCACCTGCTGCCTTTTCCAGACCCATCCATGGTTGTCAAGAGAGAAATTCAATCATTTATTAGTTCCTTCATTCCACAAATATGAGTTGAGCTCTTAGCATGTGCCTAGCACATTCTAGTCACTGAAAGTACAGGAGTGAGAAAATTAAAAAAAAAAAAAAAAGCCTTCTATAAGGCATATATTTTGGGAAGGGAAATGAAGAAGACCAATAAAGACACCATTTAAAATATTATGGTAAAGTGTAACACAGAAAGAAAAGGCAGGGTAAGTAGAGGGAGTGACTTGGAAAGGGTCAGAGACAATATTTTTCAGAGGGTGGTTAGGGACGGTCCCTTTGGTCAGGTGACATTGAGCAGAGAGCCGAGGAAGTGAAGATACCTGGGAGAATGTTCTAGGCAGAGGGAACAGGAAGTGCAAAAGGGCAGAGGCAGGGGCATGCTGGATATGAGAGCAGCAAGGCTGATGTGATGGGAAGGGGAACAGGGAACGTAAAAGGATGTCAGAGAGGCTTCCAGAGCCAGGTCCTGAGGTCACAGGAGCCTGGAAGGCCATGGTAAAGAACATGGTTGTTACTCTGAGTGAGATGGGGGCCATTGGAAGGCTGGAGCAGTGACACGGACCAACAGGTTTCAGAAGGCTTACTTGGCTGCTGGGTGGACAATGACTCTACGGTGGCAATGTGAAAGCAGAAGACTAGCTGGAAGGTTGTTGCAACACTCCATGGGGAATATAATGGTGTTCCGGACTCTGGTGGTAAACACAGCTAGAGGTGATCAGAGTCTTAGGATGCTTGCAGGGTGCAATGCAGGGTGTAAGATAAAGAGAAGAGTCCAAGTATGTGGCTGCAAAGTGTGTCTCCAGAGTTCCCAGGTTCTGAAATAGGGTAGAGTCTGCAAGGAGCAGAGTTTGGGGAAAATATCAGGCATTTTCTTTCATACACGTTAGTTTGAGATACCCTTGGACATCTATGAAGTGGGCAGCAGGAGTGTGGGATTATGGGAGGGTTTAGGATAGAAAAGGCTAGAGATAAAAATGTAGGACTCACTTGTGCATAGCTGGTATTTCAGGCTAAGGGACAAGGTGGGATCACTTAGGGAGGAGGAGGTGAGAGAAAACAGAAGAGATCAGAAATTGAGTCCTGAGGGTTGGAGAGAAAGAGGCAAAAGACACGAAAGGAGGCTGAGAAGGAGGGACCAGTGAAGTAAAATAAGCACCAGAGGGAATCAGCAAGACACAAAATGAAAATGTTTCCAGCGGGTGATAGCACTCAATTATGTCAAGCCCGGAGGCTGAGTCAGATAGGAACTGGGGAATGATGTGACCACACAGTGACAAGAGAGAGGGAGAAGCGGCACCTATAACAGGGTGCTGGAGAGACAGTGCTGTAGGTTTCCACCACATGCAGCTAATAAAATAAATCAAAGCAGGAGAAGTCAAACTTATTTTGATAAATTATAGTGAGAAGCCTAAATCATCAAATAAAACTTAAATGTGATAAGTGCGAGACCTGGCATTTAGAGTCAGACTATAAAATCTGTGTATACAGGCATACAAAAGACTAAAAGAATATGCCTCCCAACATTAACAGTTAGTATCTAGAAGTGGTGGAGATATATAGATGCTTTAATTTTCCTTTATAGTTTTCATAATTTCAAACTTTTGTCTACAATACACATGCATTGCTTTAGTAGCCAGAAAAATATAAATGCTATAAAATATCAGTTATGTATAAGGGATAGGGGAAATTGTTTTAATATTTGCCCCCCAAAATTAAATAAGACAAAGTATGAGTTACCCTCTCCTCTGGCCTGGAACTCACTGTGTGCAGATCTCATGAGCAACTCTCTGAGTTTCCTTTAAAAAAAAAAAAAAATCTACTCATACAGAAGCATTGATGAGCTATTGAGATTTCACTGAAGATTTTATGTGGAAAATAAATGAGCAGATAGATGCTGCATACATCCCAGTGCAAAAAGCTTATAGCTCCCCACCTCACACTGCTGATCTCTGCAAAGTATTTGCCACTGTGGCGACTAGGAAGCAAGTGGGTGTGTGTATCAGGGATCCTTCCTCCACCCAGACTCATTGACATCTCTCTATCCCTCCAGGATACTAGAATCTTTAAATTTCTTTCCCTTCCTCTCAGAGAACAATTCACCCTCTCCCAGTGCCTATCCTCAAACTTGAAAAACAAATCTTATCATGATATTCAGCAAAACAAGGATCTGCTCCTGTGGCAGAGTCTACCCTCTTTAGCAAACTTACTTCTGTCCCGAGTGTGGCCTTTGGGATCTCAGGATCCCATCCCTAAAACCCCACTAAGTGCTATCAAACACAGTCTTGAAAACACATTCAGTGCTCTTTCTGTGAAGGGTTCAGGCTAAGACCATTCTATCCATTCATTTAAATACGTATCATGTGGCATAGTGCTGTCATCCAGTAGATGCTCAGGAAATGATCATAGTTTTTGTTATTATTATCGTTATCACGACTGTCTTTAAATATTTAAAAAGCTGTGTGGCAGCAGAACGTGGAGACCTGTTTTCTATAGTAGCCAAAGACCTAATAGGACCAATAGGTATAAGTCATTGGGAGTCAGAGTTGGCTCAACAGAAGGCAGATATCTCCAGCAATTAGAGCTATTCAATAATTCTCAAGGAAGGGCATCTTCTATTGCTTGAATCATCTGATCTTGGACAGAGGAGAACAGGAGTTAGTTGACTAAAACTTTCCTTCTTGATGAATCGTCTTGCAATTCTACGAAAAGTACCTGCATGGTTTTTCCCTTCTTTTTCTTTTCTTCCAAATGTCATCAAATTTAAGGTGACATTAGGCCACTATACATAAAACTGATTGTTTTTGGATCTGGTAGTGTTTAAAACACCCTGGGACAGAAAATTCCCTTGAAAGGGGGTGGAACTGACATAGCTACTGGTTTCCTGTCACTACTTCAAAAGCCTTTGGAGGAGAGGGGCTAACGCAGCTGTCCAGGCCAATGGAATTGCAGGATTCAGAGCTGTGCTGCATGCTGGGGCCTTCGTGGCTGGAGTGATCAGCCCCAGGGAGGGGGAAATGGTAACCAGATTCCAGGACACCCCAGGGGCTTTCAAGATACACTTACATTTGCCATTTTCCAATTTTTTCAGGGCACAGAATTAGCTCAAGGTCCTACACATGCCAGTGTGGCTTTGCCTGTAATATAATCTCCTTAAAAGGTTAAGTTAATCTTGACTTTTACTGTTGCAGCATTTCAACCTAACGGTGCTCCATGCTCAATGTAATTGGATTTTTATGGGCCTTTATTTAAGGAAATTTGTTTAGTGACAATGACAATTTGAGTATTATAGGTAGGTCCCTTTTGTATAATATCAAAACGACATAGAGCACACAAGGCTAGGCCAGGATAACAGATTTCTAGTAGGTAGTTATTATGTAAAACCTGTGTCATTTTAAACACAAACTATATAAGAGCTTGTATTCAATGACGTTGACCCTGTAAAATTAGAGCCAATGGATAGGTAGGTCTGAGATCATGCTAATGGAAGATTTCATGCTATACAGTGAACATATCATGTGACTTCTACAGAAAATTCCACTCATTTCAATGGTGAATTGGATACTGGGTTGAATTTTTAAAGGCTATTTGTCCTAAGAGATTATGAATTTATACTGCCTCAGGTTGTATTCCATCATTATAAAAGTCCAGGAGTCCTCCGTAAAGTTTGTTTTACCAGCCAGAATTGGGAATTATATCTCTCGCAATAAATTCCTTCACATTGGCCGTTTGACATTTCAGAGGTAACCCCTGGCTTAGCTGGCTGCAGGTAAAAATTAGAGGCATAACTGGTTTTAATAACAGTCTCTGGACCTACATATTTCCAAGCACTTAGCCAATTACATCTTTCTTTATGTAATTTTTTTTATATTCCATAAGGTACATTTCTAGCTGGCTTTTTGCAGTTATTAAATGATTTTGTTTGCTTTTGTTTTAGCTTTGGTATGCAAAACTTCACTGGTGTGTTTCCTCAAGAATGAGGTAAATGGACAAATTACGAAAGAAAATCTTACAGTTGTTTATCAGGGATGTGAGATCTGGGTTGTGCTCTGAAGCCTTTCCTTCTGGAAGCTGAGAGAATTGCACTGCGTGTGGATTTTAGGTCAAATGTCTTCCTCAGGTATTTCAGGTATTATTCATATTTATGTACCGAGATGGAGGATGCATGGGCCTTGTCCCGGAAGTTCTAAGGTTTAGAGTGTTAAGGAAAACAGGAAAAGCAGAATGTGGGAAGAATAGGAGGCCAAGTACAGTCAGGAAAACAGAAAGTGAGGGTGGCTGGGTTCTCGCTTTCCCTGGTGGTGGGGGGAGGAATGAGGATCTATCAACTCATAACTGGGAAAAGAAATGCGCTTTTTAGAGTAAGAGACATAGGAGAAAACCAAAGTGCTTTTCCTGCTCTCTGCTCTCCACGCGACACAACACTTGTGACACCAGATGTCTAGGGGTCGTTTCCCCACACACCAAGCAATTCTCCAGTGAACGCCAGCTGGGTGTCCTCTAATTCAATTCGATTCAATTCTGATGCTATTTACCTGGAGATAGCGTCAGATCCCACAGATTGAGGGCTCAGTCCCACAAGACTGCTCCCCTCTGATGGCAATTGCAAATAACAGGTGGTCCCCTACACTTCTGTCTGACTGTGTTCCCGTAATCCCCTCCTTGGGTTTGATTCACTTGCTAGAGGGGTTCACAGAACTCATGGAAGCACTTTACTTATGTTTCCCTGTTTATTACAAAGGATATCTTAAAGGATAAAGATGAACAGCCAGGTGGAAGAGATGCCCAGAGGGAGGTAGGGGAGAAGGGTCTTGGAGCTTTCACGCTCTGTCTAGGCAGTCAGCACTCTAGGAACTTCCAAGTATCAGGAAGCTCTCTGGATCCAGTCCTTTTGGGGTTTTATGGAAGCTTCATTACCTAAGCATGATTGATTACATCATTGGCCATTGGTGACCAGCTCAACATTCAGTCCCTCTGTCTTCCCTGGAGGTTGAAAGTCTCAACCTTCTACTCCTGCCTTGGTTTTCTGGGGACTAGCCCCCATCATGAGGCTAGAGAGGGGCCACCAGAAATCTCATTAACATACAAAAGCCACTCTTATTACTCTGGAGATTCCAAGGGTTTTAAGAACTTTGCCAGGAAATGGGGACAAAGACCAAATATAAAAATATCTTCTTATAAACCACAATATCACAGTTAGTGAACCATTTTTTCCAGGACAAAGAGCAGTGACAGGCATGGGGAGGGCATGAAAGATGCACTGTTCTACATGTCACGGAAAATTCAACCTTTGCCAGTCTCTTAGAAGGATTAGAAGTCATCCGCAATCCATTTTTATAATTTTCAATAAATTTTTTATTTTAGAATGGTCTTATATTTAAAGTTGCAAAGATAGTACAGAGTTCCCATATACCCCACATCCGGTCTCCCAGTCATTAACGTATTACATTACGTTGGTATTTTTGTTATCATCAATGAACTAATATTGATACATTATTGTTACCCAAAGCCCATACCTTATTCAGATTTCCTAAGTTTTACCTAATGTCCTTCATGTTTTCCAGAATGCCATCTAGGACGCCACATTACACGTAGTTTTCATGTTTCCTTTTTGCTGTGAAAGTTTTTCAGACTTTCCTTGTTTTTTATTATCTCGACAGTTTTGAGGCGTACTGGTCAGGTGTTTTATAGAATGTCCCTCAGTTTGGGATTGTCTGATGTTTTTCTCATGATCAGATTGGGGTTATGGGTTTGGGGAAGGAAGACCACAAAGGTAAAATGGCATTCTTACCCCCGTCATAGCAAAGGTACATATTGTCAGCATGAAGTTAACCTTGTTAACATGTGACGTTAACCTTTACCACCTGGCTGAGGTAGCGTTTGCCAGATTTCTTCAGTGTAAAGCTAAACTCCCTTCTCTATCCTTTACTCCCGTGAAGGAAGTCACTTGTGATGCTCATACTTAAGGAGAGAGGAATTATGCTCCACTCCTTGAGGACAATCTACATAAATTATTTGGAACTCTGCTACGTAGGAAATTTGTCTTTTCTCACTCACTTATTTATTCAATCATTTATCTCTATCAGTATAGACTCATGGATATTTATTTTACATTTTGGGTTATAATCCTATACTACTTTACTTATTTTGTTGCTCAAATTGTTTCAACTTTGGCTATTGGGAGCATCCTCAGTTGGCTTCTGTGTCCCTTGGTCATACCCCCATCATTGTGTTTTCTTTTTTTTCCTTGAAAAAACTTTCTTACTGTCTGATAGTGCAAGATCCTCGAGTCTCATCTTATATACGTCCTGCTCTCAGTTCTAGAATCAGCCATTTCTTCAAGAAGTCCTGGTTCCTCTTATTGGGAAATATTATTAGAAACCAAGATCTGGGCACGAGGTGTGCTTGCTGCTCCTGGGCCTTCCCAACTGTAAGCTCAAATAAATACATGTGTGTATGTAACCTGCATGTACATATACATCTCTAAACGTTTCTGTATGCGATCATCTGTATATATATTAAGCTAAACACAAATTCATATTGATGTCTCCAACTCTCATCCACTACGACATACTTGGAATATTCTATTTTCCTTCCCTTCTTATCTGTAAATTCCCACCCCAGCAGTGGAAAACCTGACTCCCACAATTGTTGACCATTTATCTCATTGTTCAATTCTGGCATGCATGTATAGTGGCACCAGAATTATTAATCTTTAACCTGTGAAAATGATTTTATCAACTAAAGTACAGTGCTTACATCTGGTTCCTTTTGTCGTTAGTCTTACAGACCCCTCATTTCTAAAGCTACTTAGGTCAGCACCTTTGCTCCCATCACCTTCAGGGAGATTGTATAACACATCTCATGTCACAGTCTGCATTCCATCCTGGGACCCCACCCCCCAACTTAATAATTTTTAAAATTTCATACATTAAATTTCACTCTTTTTTTTTTTTGAGACAGAGTCTCACTCTGTTCCCCGGGCTAGAGTGAGTGCCGTGGCGTCAGTCTAGCTCACAGCAACCTCAAACTCCTGGGCTCAAGCAATCCTCCTGCCTCAGCCTCCCGAGTAGCTGGGACTACAGGCATGTGCCACTATGCCTGGCTAATTTTTTTAATATATATATTTTTAGCTATCCAAATCATTTCTTTCTATTTTTAGTAGAGATGGGGTCTCGCTCTTGCTCAGGCTGGTCTCGAACTTCTGACCTCGAGTGATCCTCCCGCCTCGGTCTCCCAGAGTGCTAGGATTACAGGCGTGAGCCACCGCGCCCGGCGTAAATTTCACTCTTTATGCCTTAAAGTTCTATGTGTTTTGACAAATGCACAGAACCCAATCCCTCATTAGAATATCATACATGGGAGTTTTAATACCCCCCTAAATCCATTATGTTTCACCTAGACAACTATTCTCCCCACCCCACTCTTCTGGGATCCCTTGCTGGCAACCACTCATCTGTTTACCATCCCTCCAGTTTTGCCTTTTTCAAAATGTCATGTAAATGGAATAAGACAATATGTAGCCTTTTAAATTTTTTAATTGAGATAAAATATACATATAAAGTTTACCACATTAACCATTTTTAAGTGTAAAGTCCAGTGGCTTTAAGTCCACTCACATTATTGTGCAATCACCACCACCAACTATCTCAGAATTTTTTGCCTTGCAGAATTTAAACTCTGTACTCATTAAACACTATTTCCTATCTCTCCCTCCCCACAGCTTCTGGCAACCAGCATTCATTCTGCTTCTGTCTCCATGAATTTGACCACTCTAGGTACTTCATATACATGGAACCATATAGTATTTGTCCTTTATTGACTGGCTTATTTCACTAAATAAAATGTCTCCAAGTTCTTCCATATTGTAGCATGTGTCAGAATTTCCTTCCTTTTTAGAGCTGAATAATATTCCATTGTGTGTATCTACCACATTGTGTTTATCCACTCATCTGTGCAGGGATACTTGGGTTGCTTCTACCTTTGGGCTATTATGAATAATGCTGCTATGAACATAAGTGTGCAAATATCTGCTCAAGTCACTGCTTTCAATTCTTTTAGGTAAATATCCACAAGAGGAATTGCTGGGTCATATGGTAATTCTATGTTTAATTTTTTGAGGAATTGCCGTACTGTTTTCCAGAGTGGTTGCATTATTGTACATTCCCACCAGCAGTGCACAAGAGTTCCAATTTCTCCACATTCCTGCCAACACTTGCTATTTTCTATTTTTTTTAATAATAGCTGTCCTAATGGGTATAAAGTGGTAGCTCATTATGGTTTCGATTTACATCTCTCTAATGATTAGTAAGGTTGAGTGTCTTTTCATGTGCTTATTGGTCATTTACATATCTTTGGAGAAATGTCTACTCAAGTTCGTTGCCTGTTTTTAAATTGGATGTTTGTTTTTTCTGTTGTTGAATTGTAGTTTTTAAAAACATTAATATATTCTGGATATTAACCTCATATCATATAACTTATTAATATACATGAGTTGCAATTTTTTCTCCCATTCTGTGGGTTGCCTTTTCATTCTGTTGATAGTGTGTTTTGATACACAGAAGTTTTAAATTTTGCTGTAGTCTAACTTGTCTGTTTTTTTCTTTCGTTGCCTGTGCTTTTCAGTCCTATCTAAGAAATGATTGCTAAATCTAATGTCATGATGCTTTTTCTCTGTGTTTTCTTCTAAGAATTTTATAGTTCCAGCTCTTACATTTAGGTCTTTGATCCATTTTGGGTTAATTTTTGTATCAGTATGTAGCTTTTTATTTTTACTTTTTTACTTTTTATTTTTTTGAGTCAGGATCTCACTCTGTCACCCTGGCTAGAGTGCAGTGGCATCATCATAGCTCACTGCAGCCTCAAACTGCTGGGCTCAAGCCATCTTCCTGCCTCAGCCTCCTGAGTAACTGGGACTAGAGGTGCGTGCCACCACACCCAGCTAAACTTTTCTATTTTTAGTAGAGATGGGGTCTCGCTCTTGCTCAGGCTGGTCTTCAACTCTTGACATCAAGTGATCCTCTCACCTTGGCCTCCCAGAGTGCTAGAATTACAGGTGTGAGCCACTGCGCCCAGCCAATGTAGCTTTTTAGAATGGCTTCTTTCACTTAGCAATACACATTTAAGATTCATCCAAGTCTTTCATGACTTGATAGCTCATTCCTTTTTATTATTAAATAATATTCCATTATATGGATACATCATAGTTTGTTTATCCATTTCACCCACTGAAGGACATCTTGGGTGCTTTCAGTTTATAGATATTATTAAATAAAGCTGCTATAAACATTTGTTTTTAGGTGTTGGTATAAACATGAGTTTTTACATCAGTTGGGTAAATACTCAGGAACACAATTGTTGGGTCAAATGGTAACGTCATGTTTAGCTTTCTGAGAAACTGCCAAACTGTCTTCCAAATGGGCTGTACCAATTTGCATTCCTGCTAGCAAAGAACAAGAATTCTTGTTGTTCCCCATCCTTACCAGCAATTAGTATTGTCAATTTTTTGGATTTTAGCTATTTTAATGTGCTTAATGATATTCATTTTTTAAAAACATAATAGCTTTATTTAGATACAATTCACATAACATCAGATCTACTTCCTTCATGTGTACAATTCAGTTGTTTTTATATATTCACGTACAACCATCACCACTATCTACATTTAGAACATTGTCATCATTCCAAAAAGAAAATCATACCCATGAGCAGTCACTCTCCACTTTCCTCTCCCTCAACCCCTGGCGAACACTAATCTGCTTCCTGTTTCTATTGATTTGCCTGTTCTGGACATTACATGTAAGTGAAATCATACAATATACAGCCTTCATTTCTGGCTTCTTTCATTTAATATAATGTTTTAAGGGTTCATCCATGTTGTAGCATGTTTCTATACTTCATTTTTTTTTTCAAGACAGGGTCTCGCTATGTTGCCCAGGCCAACCTTGAGCTCAAGCGATCTTCCTGCCTCAGCTTTCTGAGTAGCTGGGACCACAGATGCATGTAACCACATCCAGTTCAGTATCTCATTTTTCTAGCAGCATAAGATTCCATTGTACGGATATGCCACGTTTTGGTCATCCATTAATTAAGCGATGGACATTTGAATTGTTTCCACTTTTTGGCTATTATGCATAATGCTGCTATGGACATTTGTGTATAAGTATTTGTTTGGACGTGTTTTCTTTTCTCTTGGGCATATAACTAGGAGTGAGATTGCTGGATCATATGGCGATTCTGGGTTTATCTTTTTGTGGGGCTGCCAAACTGTTTTCCAAGGCGGTTGCACTATTGTACATCCCGCCCCCCCAGCAATGTCTGAGTCCAATTTCTCTACACCCTCACCAATACTTGATACTGCTCATCTTTCTGATTTTAGTCATTCCACTGTGTGTGAAGTGCTACCTCACTGTGATTTGATTTGCATTTCCCTAGTAATTTGATTATCTTTCATGTACTTATTGGCTGGTTGTGTATCTTTTTTTTTTTTTTTTTTTGAGGAATGTCTATTCAAATCCTTTGCCCATTATTAAGCTGGATTATTTCTTTTCATTGTTGTCTTTTGAGTTTTTATATACTTTAGATGCAAGTCCCTTATCGGATATATGATTTGCAAATATTTCCTCCCATACTGGATTGGCTTCTCACTTTCTTAATCCTTTGAAACACAAAAGTTTTTAATTTTGATGAAGGTCAGTTTATGTATTTTACTTTTGTGGGTTGTGCTTTTGGTGTCATATTTAAGGAATTACTGCTTAATCCATGGTTATGAAGATTTACTCCTGCTTTAAGCATTTTCTATTCTTAGCTCTTATATTTGGATCTATGACACATTGTTATTTTTTTTTTTTGTATAAGAAGTTGGGTATCATTGTTGCTTTATTTGCATTCACTTACTGAAAAATGATGGTGAGTATCTTTTCATATGCTCATTTGCCTTCTATATACTTCTCTGATATAATGTCTGGTCAGATATTTTGCTCATTTTAAGTTGGATTTTTCATTTTCTTATTGCTTAGTTTTAAGAGTTCTTCTTATATTTTGAACACAAATCCTTTATCAGATATGTGGTTTGCAAATATTTTCTTCCAGTCTGTGGCTTGTCTTTTCATTCTCTTAACAATGTCTTTCACAGAGCAGAAATTTTTATTTTTAATAAGGTCCAATTTATAGATTTTTTTTCATTGATTACACTCTTGATGTAGTATCTAAAAACTTGTCACCAAGCCCAAGATCGTGTAGACATTCTCCTGTTTTTTTCTGGAAGTTTTATAATTTTTCATTTTACTTTCATGTCTGTGATACATTTTGAGTTAATTTTTGTGAAAGATAAAAAGTCAATGTATAGGTTCATTTTTGTGGCCTATGGATGTCCAGTTGTTCCAGGACCATATGTTGAAAGACTACCCTTTTTCTATTGAATTGCCTTTGCACCCTTGTCAAAAATCAGTTGACTATATTTATGTGGTTTGTTTATGGGCTTTCTATTCTGTTCCATTGATCTGTGCATCTATTATTTTGCCAATACCATATTGTCTTGATTCATACATCTATTTTTTCATTCATGCATTTATTCATCCATTCATTTATCATTTCCTTAATAAATATTTATTATCTTCTTTATGCAAGATACTGTGCTAGATAACACAGAAAACAAAAATGTTTTAGACATGGTGGCTGTCCTCTATGAGCCGCAATATAGTCAAGGAGGTGTGCCAGAGTATGTTCCAACATACACACAAATAGTGAAAAGCAAATCACAAGGTGAAAAAAATGCTACAAAGATGCACAGAGTAAAAGATGCTTTCCAAAGAGGAGGATATCGGTACTGACTTAGAGTAAGGAGATTTGAGCAGGGACTTGAAGGATGGATAGGATTAAAATAAGATCGGAAGGTAGCTGTGTCAAGGTGAAATTCAGAATGGAGCAAGCACAGTGAGGGGGAAAGTGCAAAGTCTACCAGCTCTGTCTAATCTGATAGAAATATAATCAAAGCCATGTGTACAATTTAAAATTTTCTAGTAGCTATACTAAAAAAGAAACACTTGAAGCTAATTTTATTTAAAACAATATATCCAAAAATGACATCATTTCAATGTATAATCCATTAAAAATGTTGAGGTATTTTATGTCCTTTTTCTTTGGTACTAAGTCTTCAAAATCTCGTATGTAAATTGCATTTCCCAATTTGGAGCAGCCACATTTCAAATGCTCAATAGCCATATATTGGACAGCACAGGTGTTGAAGCCCAGTAATAAAGAGGAAGGCTGCAAAAGTAGGTTGGGGCCAAATTATTCAGAACCTTGAATAACAGGTTGAAGAATTTGAACTTGATTCTGTAGCCAGTGGATAAACACCAACACTTGTGAGCGAGTGACTCCCACCAACACAGTGTTCCTTCCCCGACTGGCAGTCCTGGATAGGCACTCCACACAGGTGTGCTGAATGATTGTTGAGCTATCAGAGCACCGCTTTGAGGAGATTAGCTGAAGATGTATTCAAGGAGGTAGAATGGAAAATTGGAGGACTGACGACTAGGTTCTTTTTATTTAAGACACATGATATGGAAGCCCTCGGTAGCTTTTTGTCTTTTGCTTTCGACATGAGGCAAGTTACTGCGTGAAATATTTGCTGTTTAGTGTAGGACAGTTTTTTTTTTTTTTTTCCTAGTGCTGTGTCCTTTTTTGTATTGGAGTGTGAACAGGATGGGCTTATGCTAGGATATTTTCGGTAGCCTTTGGGGATGGGTCTGCTTACTTATTATAATAGCTACGTGAAAAAAGGAAATGCTTTGCTTAAAGGATGCGGGTAGAGGGTGACAGGTTGAAGATAATGCCAGCTCTATTTTCATTATTATTATTTTTTTTCATTTGAGAATGCTCCCTTGACAGTAAAAAGCTAGGAGCCTTCTAAAATGAGGGTGGTAATGGTGATAAAATCCTTGTCCTTAGCTGGCGGTGAAAAAAACAAGCAGGTTACTTGGATTTGTTGTGATTGTGGGTGCCACTCTTCTTGCCAAATCTATTCTCCCAAACTAGCAGGGGATCGGAGCTGAAAAGCTTTCTGTTTTTTATTTATTTATTTTTCACTTGAGATCATTTCCAAAGACTGATAGTGAAATATCTACAAAGAGGCCATTCTGAAATAGAAAACATAATATTTTGCATGCAGGGGTGTGCGTGGGTGTTGCAATTTAGGCCTGTCAAACTTGACAGTGTCCTTTTAGGCTTTTCAAGAGAAAATCTTATAGTATTAGAGCCACATTTCCCATCAGCGATGACAGATTTCTGCATGTTAATACTCAAATTTGGTTGCACTTTCTCCTTTGTAATTAAGCTAACTTGGTTTTCAGAGGCTTGTTTGAATGTCTTTTTAGTGAAATGGGAACAGCGTTAAGTTGGATTTTTAACTCTTTTCTTAGAAGTAGTTTTTAATGTGTCTTGTAGATGGGCCGGTGTACCTGGTGGCATTTATTAACACCAGCCTCGGAGAGCTTTGCAGGAGTTTTAGTGCTGCTTTTGTTTTTTTAAGCTCAGTAAATGGCTGTGATCTGGGTCTCTGTTGCCAGGTCATGGTTGAAAAATATCAATTATTGCAGAGCACGTGAGCTTGTGAGGGGTTGTCTCTATGTAACCAACCAGGGCACCCCAATGGAGTTGCTGTACTCTTAAGCCACCGTCTAAACCAAAAGGCAACAATTTTTACCTTGATCCCTCAGAAAAGAGGGTGAGGGTTCTGCTCCCAAGCAAATTGCTAGTGTGAATGTAAAGTCTGACATGAATTTGTGAGAGGTTTCTTCTTTAATGATGTGGGATGAGAAAATAACAACACTACTTTAGTACTTAGTAGTAATGAAATATAAATTGCCCCAGTCAAGAAGTGGTTTCAGAAGTAATATACATAGTGGCTTTGGAACCAGAAGCTAAGTTTGAATTCTGACGTCACAATAATTGCTGTGTGGCCATAATCTGTCTCAGATTCCTTTTCTGTTTGTCAATAGGTTAATAATGGCAATCTCATAAGGTTTTTGTGAGGTTTAACATGGTAACTCTACTCAGTTGCTGGCACATGCCTGAATGGTAGCTATTAGTATGAAACAGTGCTAAATACTGTGTTGGGTTTGCAGGCTGAGAGTTCATTTGCTCTACTCCTCTTTTGCTCGTCTCTCTGGAATGAAGTAGAGTAAGGCAGTTGTGGTGACCATCTCAGATCTCCTGCAGTGGGAGCACAATTGGCAGATGGCCCAAGAAGCTCCCCATCAGGATACACTGCCATGTCGCCACACCTCCCACTGGATGCTCCTGTCAACAGCTGGGCAGGGCAGGGATGCTAGGGCAGGTGCATCCCAGCAAAACACACATCTCATCTCGTGGGCAACTGGGCTGGAGGACTCCACATGGCCTGGCTGAACCTTTCTCAAAACTCTGCTCAGTCTGGGTGTGGTGGCCCACGCCTGTAATCCTAGCACTCTGGGAGGCCAAGGTGGGAAGATTGCTTGAGGCCAGGAATTTGAGACCAGCCCGAGCAAGAGCTCGATCCCATCTCTAAAAAAAAAAAAAAAAACCAGAAAGAAAAGAAAGAGAGAGAGAGAAAGAGAGAAAGAAAGAAAAAGAAAGAAAAGAAGGAAAGAAGGAAGAAAGAAAGAAAAATTAGCCGGGCTTGGTGGCAAGTGCCTATAGTCCCAGCTGCTCGGGAGGCTGAGGCAGGAGGATCGCTCGAGCCCAGGAGTTTGAGGCTGCACAAGCCCAGGAGTTGGAGGTTGCAGTGAGCTATCACACTGCTGCACTCTAGCTGGGGCCACAGAGTGAGACCCTGTCTCAAAAACAAAACAAAACAAAACAAACAAGACAAACAAAAACAAATAAAACTCTGTGCAAACCTCCTCCTTCCCTATCCTCCCTTCTTTCCCTCTCCTTCCACAGGTGCTTGATTGGTACCATGGTCTGCACACGAGCCCCTCACTGCACCTGCTCTCTGCTCGAGTCCTCAGGACGTCTAATCCCATCTTGGTTCTTCCTTCTGGCAAAACTGAACAAACGCAGCAGTCCATACCTGCTTTTCAGGGATTTGTAATTCAGAGTTCAATTTAATTAAAAAAGAATAGTGTTTCCAAAGAATGATCCGGTACCAAACTGTTTTAGGTCCTAGAATGAAAAAGAGGAGAGAATCAAGAGGACAATGCACCCAGAAAAAAAAAAAAAGAGAGAAAGAAAGAGAGGGAAAATTAAGGTGAGAAGAGCATCTCCCCTCGCCTCAATCATAGTGCTTTTCACATTTCTCTGGTGTTGTGTGGATGCCAAGTGCAGACGCCCTCAGCACGATGCCCTTCCCCTGGCCTCTGCCCTCCTGTGCCATTTGTCTTTTGTGCCCCTCAAGTAGCCCTGGGCATACACCGCTACTTAGTATTTCTAGTAAAAAAGCCCTTAGTTTGATTTGAGTTGCTAGAAAGATGGGAATGCATTTTTGCTATTTTCCAATCCCTCTTAGTTCCTGTCATCGAAGGCTCTTGGTTTTATTTGCTGTTTGTTAAAAAGAGAAAACCGAGAGGCCCATTAAAGCCCAGGATGCAAGAACTCCGGGCAGCTCCCAGTTCGTCCTCTCTGTTGGGAGTGTCCCCCTGGGCAGCCCACGGACAACCTTCGCGGACAGGAAGCAGGCCATTAGAAGTGTTGCCACTTAAAATATTTATTTTTTTGCCTTGGTTCCTTAAAGTGTTCAATTATTGATCCCGCTCTGATTATGATGAATCTATTTGGCCTCATGCTTAAATATTTCCCTGTAGCTATGGATGGTATCACTTTCCTTTCTCAAGTACTGAGGGCTAAATCTATTCAGTTAAAAATAATTAACAGGATGAGGAATCACAATTTTGAGAACAAGGATGAGTTGCAAGAAGCAATTTTGTTTGGAGGCAACGCCGGGCTTACAAAAAGGGAAGATTACACGTAGGGGGGGCTCTGGGGCGGCCTGGTGGGGCAGGACCACGGGCACTGACCCCGTGGAGGGGAAACAGAGCGCACGGAGGGCTCCAGAGATCAAAGATGCGTCCGGGGGTGGCCTTTAGATTCACCACGTCTGTCATGGAATTAGACATGCCGGCTGCCCCTCGCCTCCCTGCTGGCTGTCTGAGTTCAAACCCAGAGTGCGCGGGGAGGGCGGCCTTAGGGGGCTGGGGCGGGGGTGGTGGCTGGAAAAAGGCAGCAGAGAGCAGATTTAGTACAGTTCTGTTCACGAGAAGGTGCTTTCCCTAAATTCTCTGGCAGAAATAAGAAGAAGAAGAAAAAAAAAAAAAAGCCCTGGTATTTCACACAATCCCTTCAGGGGCGATTTTATATCGCTTTGCTAAAAATTGGATATGTCTTCCTAAGTCTTCCGCAGCCATTGGCTCAGCGAGAGTTTGAAGTGTTGTGGCAGCGACCCTGACTTTTCCCCTTGCCTCATCCTCTCCCACTCACCCCCTGCCTCTATTTTTCTCTTTTATGTGGATCTATCTGTGTCTAATTTAGACGGCGAGTTCCTTACTCCTGTATGTTATAGTGTCTGGCATACTGTGAGCACTTATAAATGTTAAATGATAATAATGATAATAGGGGAGCCCTAAAGGTGCCAGCTGCTTCATTTCACTGGAGAGAAGAGGGTTTTCACTACAGACTGTAGTTAAAAAAAAAAAAAAATAAGGGCAGTGGGGAGGGAAAGCATATCAGTTTTCTTAGGCAAGGAGGAGGCTAGAGAGAGGCTGATAGGAATTTGCCATATAAAAGAAAATAGATTAATAAAAAAAAGGTCAACTAAAACCACAGGATGTAAAAAGAATTCAATACCTGGCCTTGAGTCTTGTGACCCTTTCAAGCATTGCTTGTCCAAGGTTTCAAACAAGTTTGAAGCACCGATTGCCTAAAAAGGATGGAGCATCCACTTTCAGCCATGCAGCAAGAGAGCTGCAGGGAGTGAAAGAGCCCAGACATGGGCCTCAGAACCCCTGGATTCCAGACCTGATTCTGCAGCTAACTGGCTGTATAACATTCGTGGAATCACTTAACTTTTCTATGACCTAGTTTCCCATATATAAAATGAAGGGTGGGGCCAATGCAGGGGAAAGTTTACTGAATAACTTCGATGAATCCTTCCAGTTTTGAAATTCTGGGAGTCAGTGGCTAACAGCTGCATAACATACTCTCTACCATTTTCTTGAGCACTTACTATATGCTAATCACTATAGATCAATTTCATTCACATTACCTCATTCAGCACTCACAACTCTGTAAAACAAAAGTTGTTACTATCCACAGTTTACAGGTGAGGATACTGCAGCACAGAAAGAATAGTGACTTGCTCAAGGTGCCACAGCTGGTGGGAGAAGGAGTCTACACCACCCGTTTGAGTCTGAAGCCAGTGCACTAACCCATGAGGCCACACTCTACATTAGCATCCCTTGAGCCAGCCCCACATGGCCCCGTGAGTTGATCCTGGAATGGACAACAATGTTCTAGACATGAACCGTAATGCACTTCAAACTGGAAGAGTCTCAGAAGTAATTTAGAGGAACAACTATATTTAGAATATTCACTACAGCCAAACCATGTTAACTTAAAGTTGCCTTATTCATAGGAACTGAGATTATTTAATAAGACACTGATTATGCAGTAGACAGGACTATATATCAACTCATTTAATCCTCACAGCAACCCTGCAAGCCCATCCTGAATTTCACAGCTGAGTATTTTGAGGCACTGAGCTTAACCGTGTCCAGGCTAGTCAAGGGCGGAGGTGGGGTCCAGTGTCATCTCTGGCCCCCAGCGGTGTGCTCGTCCACTGCGTTCACCGGCTGCCCATCAGCTCTGTTTGGGTCGGGGCTGCAGGGAGGTGCGATGCAATGGAGGGGAGCTCAGTCTCCCCGGGTTTTCCCATCCTCCTGCCCCATGTGCACCTTCAAGGCTTGCTGGACTCTCCCCTCTCCCCTTGTGATGACGCAGGAGGCAGGAAATCGCAACAAGCCACACTTCTCGCTTTTGGCTCTTGTTTCCCATTAGGATATTGCTCAAATGGAGGGAAAACTTGACAGAAGGTTTCCTTTCGTGATGGAGGGCAGGAGGGAAACAACTCACACTTCCTCCTCCTTCCTCAGCCAGGGACCCGCCTGCTCACCCTGAGCGAAGCAGCAATGTCCCCGATGCACTGGCTTTGCTGGTGGCCTCTGATGTGGTCAGGTGGGGAGGAGAGGAGGGTCCACCTCTCCTTCAGAAGCGTGCCTTAGAACAACCTTACATGTCCTTAACACAGAAAACAACAGAGGAAACCAGGTTTAGCTACTTTAAATTTAGATTTTTCAGCAACAGCCAAAACAAACCCACTGTCACTGCCCTCCTTGTCCACAAGAGAAAAATGATAGATGCAGATTCACGGTGAAAGGCGTTTTGACAAATAACAACCATAAATAGCTGGGGATGCTTCTTCTCTTCTGTTGTAGTCCTTCCTTCCTTCCTGTTCTCTGTCATTTAAAAACCATCATTAATATGTGTCTATTGTATGTAGTATTTCTATATATGCTGATACCAAATGAACTTGTAAAAAAAGCAAGATGAAGAATAGTGCATATGCAGGATTTTTTTTGGTTATGAGAACAAATGTATATATACAGTTTTTTCTTTTTTTTAAACAACAACACAAACATGGCTCTTTCTAGATGGGTTCGGGGCGCAGGCCCATGGTGATACGTGTGCAGCCAGTGTATGCAGAGCTGTCCACATAAAAGCCACCAAGCGACGGTACCCCTGGCTGTCCACCACCTTTAGCTATTTATTCTCAACCACTCTGGTTGTCTGACACAAGGAAATGCGTGCAAATTTCGACACCCACATCTGTTTCTTAGATATAAATATGTACATACACAGAGTATTTCTGGAAGGATAGACAAAAATTGATAACAATATGTGTCTCTGGGGAGAGAACTGGAACTGGGGGCCTTTTCGTTGTACACCTTTTTGTCCTTTTTACACCTTAAAAATTTTTAATTTTATTTATGTTTTATTATTTCTGGAAAGATCATGTTTCCAGCAGAGAAAAGCACATCTAATATTTCACAGCGAAGGTTTGGTACTGGTGTCATGAACCTCTCCTTGCCCTCTGGAAGCATATTAATAGGGAGAACAAACTATGCAGAAAGAGGAGAAAAAATAATATTCCCAATAACCAGCTCTGCTCCCATCGTGCCCCTGCTGCTCTGTGTACAGGAGGAGGGTCTGGCGCTGGGCTCTCCGAGAGCAGACATCTCCCTGCCCTCGCTGGTCACCATGGGTCACGGAGGCAGACACGGGCAGGGAGGCCACAGATGGGGGCAGGGGGCAGGGTGCTAATGAGAATGCAGTTGCAGAAGTGACCAGAGAGCCTAAAGACGGGTCTCAGGACAGCTGCGTCCTGGAAGCTCTTGACCCACAGCCATTGGATCTTCCATCCCTCAGTCTCATAGACCCCTCTAACCCACAGAGAAAATGCCATTCCAGCAGGTCGGCTGCGAATTGACATAGGTGACCGGCAAAAAGAGAACCACATTCAAAAACTTTCCCAAACTTGCCTGGGGTTCTGCTTGTCCTCTCGAGAATTATACCGACACTCTGAACTCAGGGGCATTGCAAGTATTCTACCACTTTTTAACCAAGCTCAATTTTCCTCTCTGTGACATCCTTGAAAAGGATCCTGTCTTCTTGAGCGAGGTCAGTGTGATTTATAGCTGGGGAACGGCTAAATAACATCCACTCCCGGAGCAGAAGAAGGCCTCCATCAGCATGACACGCACCAGGCAGGGGTGCGCCAGGAGAGGCGGCCACGGGCTGCTGCCCGCGTGTGTATTCTTGTAGTCGTAGACTTGCCGATTTCCAGGGAGTGTCCCTGACATGAGCCTGCTCCTTCTCTCCTTTATCCTGATGGAAATCCCAGAAACAAACATAATGTTTGGTTCTGGATAAAGATGTTTGGGGAAGGCCAAGAAAGACAGAGTAGCAGGAAGGGGGGAGATCGACGCAGAACAGAACATACAATATACGGGAGCGTGCGCACCTGACTTAGCCAGATGCCTCTAGAGGGAAAGCGAAGGAAACAGCTAAATGCCTTTATATCCCCTGGAGTCTTCAAAGGAAGCCTGCAAAGCAGGGCATCTGAGTAAGCCTCACTCGTTTAATATCTGACGCGTTTGCATCTGTGATGTGCAGAGTAAATTAGAATTCCTGCTACAAGAACAGAATTTTCACTGCTAAAGTTAACACCGAGGTCAGGCAGCCTTATCACCACCTTATCTTATCTCAGATGGTGTCAGGATGAATATTTGGGGACAGGGGTGTTGTGGATTTTTTTCCTCTGGGAACATTAGGAAAAGCCATAAAGAAAACGATTCCAAACTCCGCAGCCTTCCATGGGAAAGGAAGGTGAATTTCACCATAGGTCCCTTCCATGGACCGTCCAGATTGCCACTATTAAGACAGTTTAGCTGGAGTGTCAGTGCAGGTGCATTGTGACGTTAACTGTTTAGGATGTAATTTCTGGGCCTGAGGAAGATGGATAGCACATCTTAAAGAGAACACATTTGCCCTCCTAACACACCACAACTAAATTCTTCTGCAAAAACAATGACAATGGATTAAACGGTTTGTTTTTTAGATATTGTTAACTTTATTTTCAGAGGAAGCAGTAACATTTGTGCTGCCTGGGCTTTGGGGATCCACTTGCCGTGGAGACTTGAAGTCTAGATTTAATAAAATCATGCAGTGCGAAGTCCACACAATATTATTTTTCTTATACTGGGCTGAATGCTTTGATTATTATTCACTCTCAAGTTACCCCCAGGACATGGAACCTACAATATTATAATGTTTATGCTGCTGGCCAAAGCCTTCTCAAATATGTCAGCAATTATTACCCCATTTTATAGATTTAATAAAATGAGGCAAAAGAGATACATTATTGATGGAGAAAAGAAGAATTTTACACACATACACACACACTCCTAAGCATTCATCTTTAAAGTTTTTCTTAAAAAATAAAGTGTATCATCTCACAGAAACATATTTTTCTCCCAGACAAGTGTGAATCCAACTTATCTGAAATTAATTTGTAGGCATGTAGTGATGTTGAGTTTTATTTTTATAGTACATTTCTAATGCTATCTTTTGGAAAGTAATGATAGTTTTCTGTTTAGAATAAGGTAGGAGGTCTTGAATAGATTTAGAATATGACCCAGTCAAGATATTTTAAGTATGCAAAAAATTCAGAATGGCCTGCCATGCCATTTGATTGGGGGTATTGACTTGAAACATCTAAAATATTACTGTTTTTGACAAAGCTTTTCTGTTTTTTCTCTAGACCTGAATAAAACCATGTCCTGTGTAGCAAGGACTCCATCTCAACTGGCCGTTTTTCTTATACAATATGCATCCTTGAAAATTAGCCAGAGATGGTTTCTGCAATTTATCTCAGCACTTCTTTAGTGGAAGTCTTGAATATTCTCCAGGTTATTGACCTCTGCTTTGTTCTGAAGTCTTCTGAGCCAGCACAATGCCTATGTCTCTCACTGGAATAATCCACAGAAAGAGGAGAATGTGTTCAAAAAGTGATAGAGAGATTGCCCTCCAAGAACCCATTGCTAGAAAATGGATTCCTTCTGCCCAACACTAAATCCATGCTAGTTTATATGTTCCTACAATACGATATGGAGTCCTGGCTGAATCAGATGCTGTACCACATCCGACATACACTGAGGCTATTCAGGTCCAGAGCTTTCCCTACGAAGGGGCTGGGCATTTGTCTTTGGCCTGCAAAGACAGGTGAGGAACAACAGTAGGTCGTTGTCTCTGTTCTGTAGCAATGAGAGTTTGTCCCTTTGGACATGGAGGTGATGTTCGCCTATGGGCGATAGCATGAGGAAAGCAAAGGACTCAGTGAGCCTCTCCACTTTATGTAGACGAGCAGAAGGAGAAGTTTCTCAGGAGTCTGGGGGAAGGGAGAGAAGAAGCGCGTGTGGCTACCTCTCATTGGTTTGGAGGGTATTGGCTCCCTTCTCCCCTCCCTGCCGTGGCCGACCTTGACCATTTCACTGCTCATTAGCACCTCCCACATGGGAGGGCAGAGAATGGGGGAAAAGATGAAACTCAAATTTATCCATTGGAGGTGCTAATTCTTGACTTTCACACCATGCTAAATCGCTTGGACACTTTATTGGACAATTTCGAGTTGTTTTTCTAAACCCTTTGGTCTATCAGTGAAATTCGTATTATAGACGCTATCAAAGAGCCGAAGCACTTTTGTCCACTGGCAGCTCAAGGAGGGGTTTCTGAAAGTGACAGGACCCGCATTCCATATTTCTATAAGATAGCTAAAACTAACTCTAATGTTTCTGTGTTAATGGGGAAAAGGGTAAGACTGGAAATTTAAATCTATGCTTTTCGACCTCCTTCTCTCAGCACAGCTAAGCTCAGGAGTCACTATCACAGTGGAAAAGATCAGTTTGAGCTTAATGTCACATATTCCCTGGCGGAGATACTAATAAGCAACCAAATGACCCAAAGCTAGAGAAGGGGAGGGAGACAGAAGGAGCAAAGTGCTTGTGCAACTGACACACTGGATCATTAACCCTTGAATCACCGAAGGTTGGTTTGAGATAATTTGTGCCGTGTTTGTTTAAAAAAGTCACGTGTTGCCACAGCCAATTGCACTGAACGAGTAGCAATACACTTGCTAAGAGGTGATGTCAATACTGTACTGTAACACTTATCAGGGATAAGAGGGGATGTCGACAACATGGATAATTGCAATACACAAATAATTCCAAACCCTGATATCAAGTGACAGTTGCAACTTTGCCTTTTTGCAAAGCTGCTAGCAGGCACCAGTATTCATTCAGTTGTATTTCTGTTCTCATCCCTCTGCCAACATCCAGAGGGATGCAAGTATAAATAAGCCACAGACTGGCCAAAAGCAAGATGACAGAAGCAAAAGAGAAAAATGATAAATCAAAGTAAAGGATAGTTCATATTATTGAGTAGCAGCTCCTGGAAGATTGAGAGACGACTGGACTGAATTTGCATTATTTCATGATATCTCTGTGTAATTTTCTGCAGTGGACCAAAGAACCACTGTACGCCTCACAGGAGTAATATTTTCCATCACTTTAAGGTTTATAGATTTGAACCTTCAAGATCTGTGCCCCCTAGGCTGTTTATTTTCTCTTGAATACTTGGCCTGCAATTAATGGTAAACTCCAACTCCAAGGCCTGGACTAAGGCACACACATTCAAACCTGGTGACACTTTACCTAATTTCAAGAGAAGCACAGAAGAGTGAGCAAACCCTGATGGAAATAGCATCAAATTTGAAATTCACAGACCCAGTTTCAAATCCCAGAGCCTCTAGGTGGATGCGGGCTGCGAAAATATTACTCCCGCGAGTATATTACTCCTATGAGCAAGTCACTTAAAAGTTTTGAGCTTTAATTTACTAGTTTGTTGATTGGGATAATAATATCTCATGGGATTACTGTGAGGATAAATGTAAATCCTCACTGAGATGATATATGTAAATGTGCTTTATAAAGAGGAAGTGCTATGTAAGTCTTAGTGGATTTTGTAAAGAGGAAAAAATGATATGGCAGATCAAACAAACCACTCTAGTTATTCTGAGGTTCTAAGGGTACATTTGGGAAATTTGAAGAAAATGCAGATTCAGTGGCCCATCCCCAAGGATTCTGAGTCAAGAAGTCTGGTGTGGGACCCAGGCACCTTTACTTTTAGCAACTGCACCAGGTGATACTGATGCAGGTGTTCCTCGCAGCACTGTTTCAGAAACACTGCTGTGAGCCACTGATTGACACATTCTGGCAAGAGTGACAAAAGCAGGAGATGGGCAGTTTTCCAAAACCAGATGCAGTCGATGGTACTCTCACGCCATCCTCATAAACGCATCCCTACTAATGCATGTGGAACTGCAACCCACAACTGTCCCAATCAACTCTTGAGAGAATGGGAATAATAACTCTGCCATCACTGTGCAGGTTTTAGGGATCTGTTATCTTTCTTTCTGTGATTTTTTTCCCTTGCTCCCTAGGGTCTCTTTTCCTTGTGCCAAGAACACAAATTCTAGTTTCCTAAATCTCTCCAGATAGGTTCTTCACTCAAAATCTTCCTTCACCCACAGTTCTCTACTCAAATTTCTCAGTCATCCTCACCATTCACATCAAAATGTGAATGGTTTATACATGCCATTGAAAGGAGGCTGTTTAGGTCTAATGAATTTCCAATTCCAGATAGTTCAAATAGTTTCAAAGAGACAAATGAGATATTTGAACTATATGCAGGAGAAACTGAGGACTCTATAAATTAGGTGTCTGCATGTTACATCCATTATGATTCCTGCATTCTTGGTGACACTAGTTTTGCTTCCTTGGGAAGAGTCATGGCTCAGACCCAAGAATACTCCCAGCATGTCAGGAGACCAGGGAAGGGGAACTTGGCTCACCATATTTTAAATACTCTCAAGCCCTGCTCTACCAATTGTCCCATGAGGTCTAAAGGGAATCACCCTTCATTTATATACCAGTGTGAGGATAGCAGTTAGAAAGATTTCCTTGAAGCTGCATAGGGGTCCCTTTCACTATAATTGGTCAATATTCCTGCTTTTCCTACTTGAAGTTCAAGCTGGGTCTTGGCTACCTTCTCAGTGTTTGCCATGTGCCATAAATGCAAGACACTCACAGATGTGTTCAAAAACTTGTGTTCTTCATGGAGAGTTCCTTTAAAGCTAGGCATATAGACACAGTTCTCTGAACTCAACATTGAAGCTAATTAAAAACAAATCTGTGTGTGTATTGAGTTTTCTTCTCTTACTTTTCTTTTAAGCTTAGGAATGTAATTAAAAATATTGAATTTAATTTTCTTATTTAAGATATAATGCACATATTTTAGAAAATCTAATCAATAAATCTTAATAATTCTAGAGAATTGGGTGTGTCAGAACCAATTCCCGTTTTAAGGTAATTATTGGAAATATATAGTTTTGCCTGTTTCATCTTGGTTGAAGACATCACAAGGGACTTTTTGGTTTATTAAAATAATTTAAATTATTCATCTCCAAATTAAAACATTAGGTATAAAATTATAGTGCTTTGGAGAACCCTCCAAAAGATTCTGATATGAAATTATGAGAAGAAATATTTCAAAACTAAAATCAGTTAAAGTACATGAGAAAAATGTATGTGGATAAAAAATAAACAGTATCTACTCACTCCTTTATAAATGCCATAGAAAAGTACACTATCAAAGTATTTTCAAAGACTGGAACCTAATGGTCCTGATACTCTTGAAAAGACCAGTATAAGGTTTGAAGGACATGATATCTAAGGTGAAAGATTAATTCTATTTAATAGAATGAAGAAGCTCTGATATTCAGTGGTACAATGGGGCAACTATAGTTGACGATAGTTTACTGTATTTCAGAATAGCTAGAAGTTTTCAAATGCTCCCAACATAAAGCAATGATGAATGTTTCAGGTGAATCTTGTCCCAGTTACCCTGATTTGATCATTGTATGTTGTGTGCTTGTTTCAAGATGTAACATCTAATCCATGAATATGTACAATTATTATGTATCAATAAAAAATATAATTCAAAAAAATGTAAATGCCTAATATCATTCTACACTGGAAGAACGATGGTTTGCACCAGCACCAGTGAGTTTATGGGCCTAGGTCTGTCAGGCTAATGACAGTACTAAAAGGATGAGATAGATCTTCACTGAAAGAACAGATTTGATTGGCCAGTGGTCAGAGTAGGGCTTGTCTCACTGGCTTCCTTTTAGGAAAGGACATCCTAAGCCAAGTCTACATGTCGAGCTTGTCTTCAGAACTAAGAATTCGTTTGGGCCAAAATTCTGTCTGTGAAACTATGACTCAAGTGATTAAAGTTCAGAGCTTCTTGATTCAAATGGGCTGTGATTGTGCAAATCTAATTTTAGATAATGTACCAGATTTAGACATTTGCTTTCAGGCTCCTATTACCCAGAGGGAGAACTGCTAAATCAGGAGGAGCTACAGTGTTGTGCCGTGGAACAGAGTTGCGCTGGGAAGGCACAAACCAGGAGAGCAGCCCTAGCCTGCCACAGTTAATCCCGTGGCCTTGGGTAGTCTGTGTGGCTCGCTGGGACTCAGGTGAAAAATGAAACGGTCACACTGGATGATCTCCAGCGTCTCTCCAGGTCTCAGGCCCTCAAGCCTCTCAGATGGTGCAAACCAAATACTCTGGTAAATGGTTCATACGTCCACATGAGCAGTGTGAGGTGTGTACCGGTCAGTGGATAAGTATCAAAACCTCTCAAGGAGTTGGGTTTTCTGTCTCTTTTCTGGGGTGCGGTGGGTGGTGGCAAGGTTCCTTGCTGAATTTACAGAAGAGCTAATGTTCACTAAGTGCCCACTGTGGAGCAGTCATGGTATTCAGCGCTTTTCAACAAGAGTCATGTAGACCTCCAAGAGCTGCAGGAGATGTGGATGGTCATCCTCAACTTTGAAATGAGGAAAGTGAGTCTCCAAGGCACTGATAATATCCCCAAATCATGCCGGGACTCCAGCCTGGGATCCCTGGGCTCCAGGGCCTGTGCCCTGACCATAGCCGGGAGCGTCAGGGACAAGGTGGCCCCACAGAGCTCCTGAGAGAGCCTGGAAAGTCAGGGAGGCAATTCTGGGGACAGGAGAGCTTGAATGTTCCCACCACAACTCATGTTGCAATGTCATTATCATTGTCACTGTATTGAGAGGTGGGGCCTGTGACAGATAATTAGGTCATGAGGGCTCTGACTTGGTGAGTGGCTTAATACCGTTGTCGTATGAGTGGATTAGTTATTGTGAAAATGGTGTGGTGTTTTTTTTTGTTTGTTTGTTTGTTTGTTTGTTTTCATAAAACTGAATTTGGCCCAATTTCCTTTCCCTGTGTCTTGTGCACTTTCTTGTCCTTCTGCCACGTTATGACACAGCAAGAGGACCCACACTGGACACGGCCCCTCAGTCTTGGGCTTCCCAGCATCCAGAACCATGAGTTGAATAAACTTCTGTTGTTTAGGATTCAGCCAGTCTGTGGTATTCTGTTATACTAGCAAAAAATGAACTAAGACAGAGAGGCAGTAAACATAATTGTTTTCTGCAAAGAAGGTGAGAAAGAGAATTTGAGTGCTTTGCCTACCATTCGGGGTGCCCTCATTGAGTTCATGTGCAGTTTCTGAAGTAACAGAGTCATTATATTAACCTAGAAAAACATTTCTTAGCCTCAACCTGCACCTTACATTCTGTTATAGCTCATAACCTATGATAGGACTTTCACAAATTATGTAACTGTGAATGACAGAGGCAACAACAGTGTTCTGTACGCTAACAATAAGCTTTGGGTAATTTATTTAAATATTGATATATGAAAGTATTATTAAAAAGTCCTTTAGTGTTTGAGTATAAACAATATATATACTTTTCCTTTGACCTAAAAATTCATTTATTATAAAACTATTTCTCAGCATAATTAAAAATGAGGAAGATATTCATTTTATGTTTACATTTTTCTGTGTTTATAATTTATAACCTACTTCTTTCTAACAAAAGGGTTAAGGCAGGTTACAAAGCTGCTGAGTCTGCAGGTGGGAGTGAAATAATTATAACTGTGAGGAGAGGAGAAATGTGGGAGCAGGGGACTGAGCAAGGCATTAGAGATACAAGCACTCAATCAATAAGAGGTGACAATGACGGCACCAGGGACAAGTCTCATTTGAGGTCAACAGGAGACGAGTCTTTCTGCTCTAGGGAAAGCAACGAGAAATAGTAAAGTGATAAAAAGGAAGAATGAGAACTTACTGTGGACAGAAAAGACAGTCTGCACTGTATTCAACTGGATAGTTTTATGAAAATCCAAGTCAATTTAATCCAACAAATGCATTTGAGCCCCTAATGTGGGCACTCCTATGACAAGATAAAAAGTTGAGTAAGACAGGATTTCAATCCTCAAGGACTTCACACTCTAGACATGAGCATC
This sequence comes from Eulemur rufifrons, assembly GCF_041146395.1. NCBI lineage: Eukaryota > Metazoa > Chordata > Mammalia > Primates > Lemuridae > Eulemur > Eulemur rufifrons. Next base: position 38,652,597 of record NC_090987.1, on the reverse strand, counting down.
AGGGGAAGACAACAGACAAGAACAGACCTTTATATTCATGGAAACAAAAGATGGAAAGGAATAGTGTAGAATAAATGGCAGCTGCCAGTAAGCTTACTTATTTTTTTTATCCAATAAATTATATAATCTATAGCAGTGGTTGGCAAAGGTTTTCTGTAAGGAGCCAGAAAATGATGTTTTAGGATTTGAAGAGCAAGAGAAAAAATTGAGGATTTGGGGCAGGTGCTTACATATTAAGAAGGAAAACTCCTGCCCCCCTCACCCCAAAGCAGGCGTGCTCTGCAACCCAGTTGCCATCAACTGAAGACATTCTGGGGATGAAGAGCAACTGGTCTCTGTGCACAATTCTCTCTTCCCCAGGAGCCTGGTCACCTTAACTTAGGCAGCTGGCTCAAGAGGAGGCAACTTGCTATATTATTGACTCTTCAAAATTCCATCATCCAGTGCTTGACAGCTGACAAAACACAGAGTCCCTAATGTGTAGGTGGCCTGCACTACTCCGCCAAGTCACCAGGGCTTAACGTGCTAACAGGACCATGCAATAACACGAGGGGCTGATTTACAAAGTAAGGATATACCTTTCTCGCTTCATTAACATGATCAAATGTTTTAAAATTTGCAGAACTGGGAAAACTGGATAACTATATAGAAAAAGGTAAAATTAGACACATTCTTCACAGAATAGGTTAGGATAAATTCCAAATAGATTAGAGATGTAAACGAAAGTAAGCAAATTACAAAACACTAGAAGATATGTAGACAGATATGGATAGATATAGACAGATAAGTAGACAGGGGAAGAGAGGGAGAGGAGGATGTCCCTGCTGTTTAACATTACGTTGGAGGTTTTAGCCAATGCAGTCAGGGAAGGGAAAACAACAGGAAGCATAAGAATTGAAAAGAAAGAGGTAAAACTATGTTTAGCTGCAGACAATAAGATTATATATCATAGTAGAAGTTGAAAAGAATCAATGGAAAACAATACAAACAATAAAAGGACTTAGTAAGGTTATAAAATGATAACTTTAGCAGGTTAAAATTAACATAAAAATCTAATAATTTTCACACACACAAACAAAAACCACATAAGGAAAGAGAAGACCTACTAACAATGGCAAAAACAAAAATGCAATTCCTAGGTATAAAACGAGCAAGAAATGTCCAAAACCTGCCCAGAATTATACGACACTTCTGAAAGAGACAAAATAAACATGAAAAAGCAAAAGGTCATACCATTTACTTGAATATGAAGACTCAACATCATAAAGTTGTCAGCTTTCCCTAAATTATTTTATAAACTTAAAAAATTGCCAGTAAGAGTACCATCAGGTTTTTGGAGTATTTTTTTGAAAAATCTGAGTTTGGAAAGTTGCTTATAAAGTCCATTTGGAAGAAGAAACAAGCAATAACCAGGAATATCATGAAAAAGAAAAGTAACAAGACAGGGCTGTGTGTATCAGAAATTAAAATAGATAATAAAGCCTCCATAATTAAAGCATTTTGATATTAACATGTTAATAGAAAGAACAATAGAATAGGATAGAAAATCCAGACATAAACTCACTCACATGAAAAACTTATAGTGAGTAAATGGAGTAAGTATATATAATATGCTGTTAAACAGGTAGCATTTCAAATCATAGGGGGAAAGAAAGGCTATCTAAGAAGTAATATTGGAATAAATGAATAGCTTTATGGAAAAAGATGAAATTAGATCCACTCCTCACAGGGTATGCCAGCATAAATTCTAAATGAACAGATATTTAAATGCAAGTTACTAAATCACAGAGCACAAGAAGAAAACATAGGTGAAGTCCTCTACAGCCTGGGAGTGAAGAAAACTTTCCTAAGACTCATAATTTAGAATTAGTAAGACAAAAAATGGCATATTTGGTCACATAAAAGAAAATTTTTGCACACAGACACACACAGAATGTATTGAGAAAAAGACAAATGATACTGGGAAAATATTTTGTATTTAAAGATAAAATGTTAATATTTTATCAATATCCCTAATATACAAAGACCTAAAAACAGAGCACAAAAAGGCCAGCAACCCAAAAGCGGGCCAGGTTAATGGAAAAATATTACACAGAAAAAGAAATGCAAGTGGCTCTTAAACTATGTTCAGTTTTACTCATGATAAAATAAATGCAAATTAAAACTACACTAAATGCTGTTTCTTCCCTGTTAGATTAGCAAAAATCCAACAGTTAGACAATCCATTCTGTTGACAAGGCCGTGAGGAAACAGACAGGCTTATATATTGCAGGGAGGAACAAAACATGGCACAACCCTTACGGAAGAGAATTGGAAATATCTTGTAAAATTATGTATGCATTTACTCTTCAGCCCAATTATCCTACTTACAGGATTATATCATATAAAGATACATTGGCAAAAACATGAAGATATATGCATGAAGCTAATGATTGCAGCATTATTAGTAAGAGCAAAGACTGGTGCCAGTTGGTGGCATAAAGCACACAGAGAAGTATTCAGGTGATTTTAAAACATAGTTATTTGATGGTTCATCTCTATAGGGATATACCCTAAAGACAAAAGGACTATTAAAAAAGGAAAAAACTATTGGTGGTAATGTTGGTTTTATTATTCTAAGACTATTGGGATTAAGCAATTAAGTGACTATGCTGGTGACACTGACAATTGTGATTTTCAGTTTAAGTAACAACCCTTTAGTTCCAAAGTTGAACTGTAAGATTGTAGTATTAACATGAATCAATGATGTATTTTTATGTACAAATTTGCGTGTCTATATGCATGGTATTTGCATGTATGTGTGTGTGTGCACATAAGTTAATTTTTGAAGTTGGGGGAGGAGCACATGAGAGGTTCATTATTATTCTCTCTGCAGTGTATTTGAATTTTCTACATTTTATATTATAAAAAGTATATGCATATATATTTATTAATAAAAAAATATAAAAAAAGAAAATCCCAGCTCTGTCCACTGAAAGAATAGAAAATAAAACAGATGAACCCAGGAGCCAAGAGCATACCAAGTGCCTAAAATTGCAGTATCTAAAAGCCTTTTAATCACAAAAGCAACCAGAACTTTTTGGAGAAATGGGTGGTTCCAAGTCTGAGCAGGAAATGTACAATATGATGTTGTAACAGTCAGAGATGACAGGGAACCTATCAATAGGACTCAAGAGCCAATCTGAAGAGGCTACCACTGGCCAAAGATTGGACAATTTGATCAGCAGTAAGGGTAATACGAAAATGTACAGAAACATATCAGATACGTTTAAATCATGGTTTCATAGTGATGATTAGGAAGAACCTCACTGGTCACCTTTGGAGTATATGAGAAAACAGGCTCTGAATTTTGAAAACTGGTGAATAAAGAGAAAGAATCAAGCATAAATCCTGTCTCTCATGTATGAACCAGATCTCAGTGTAACCCAGTAATTGATGAAGGGAAGTTCCTCTTTATAGGAGGCTTCTAGCAACTAGATGAAGAAAGAATGATAGTTCAAATAGCACCATTTTGCAACCTCTAGTAAATCAGATCCTAATGGACCTACATGGGTGTCATCGGTTGGTGCTAACATCACAAAGAGAGACAACCAGGTATTTTACCTTTCCTAATGAATGTCTATACCGCCACCTACACCATAGCATTGCCAGAAAGTCAAGGTTGGATCTGACCAAGCCTCAGTCAGATGCGAGTACTGATTTGTAGGTGACATGCTAAATGATACTAGCGAAATCCAGACTGGGGGAAACTCCGTAGGCAAGACACAATCTCTTCTTCATCAAAACAACAAAAACTGTTAAAAATAAAAAGAGAGAGATGGAGCTAGAACCTATAGATTAAGAGACAAATCACAGAATGGCAATATGTGGGCCTCATTTGGATCCCAGTTCAAACGAGCTAAGTTGTAAAACACAAAATGTATATGATAATTGGGGAAATGTGAACACTGACTGGAAATGAGATAATATTAAAGAATTTTTGTTAATTTTCACAAATTGTATTGCGGTTTTTGGGTGTTTTTTAAAAGAGTCCCTTTTTTCAGAGGTATATACTGAAATATTTTCAGACGAAATGATGGTAACTGGGATTTGCCTCAAAATAATGTAGAGGGAAAGGGTAGTGATGGGCTGGAGATAAAACAGGGTTGGGTCTGCGTTGATAAATGTGGCACTTGGGAGAGGAATAACTGGGAGATTCTTTATGGTATTCTCTCTATTTGGGTATTTTGAAATTTTCCATAGGAAAAAAACTACTTTAAAAAATACATGTTTTCCCTGAGTCTCAATAAAGCTATTTCATTTTTAAAAAATGTGGTTTGTGGCTGTGTGCAGTGGCTCATGTCTGTAATCCTAGCACTTTGGGAAGCTGAGGTGGGAGGATTGCTTAAGGCCAAGAGTTTGAGACAAGCCTAGGAAAGAGTGAGACCCTGTCCCTACAAAAAATTAGAAATATTAGCTGGGTGTGGTGGTGTGCACCTGTAGTCCCAGCTACTTGGGAGGCTGAGGCAGGAGAATGGCTTGAGCCCAGGAGTTTGAGGTTACAGTGAGGTATGATGATGCCACTGTACTCTATCCCAGGTGACAGAGTGAGACTCTGTCTCAAAAACAAAATGTGGCTCATAAATATTTTTATTTTTCCTCATAAGATCATCTCTCCAAAATACATACATATGTTCTTAGTGACAAGCTGCCCAGCGGTGCTGAAGACTGGCACCTCACACCACTGTCCTCTCTGGCCCTCGGACTCTGTGGTCAGCACAGAAAGTAGCAGTGAAATTAACAGGAACAGCTTCCAAGTGTCCTGTCCTCCAGCTCAGCCTCTGCACACGACTAGTTCAACAGCCTCCAGTGGGGTAAGTGTTTGAAATCAGTCGTACTATCCATCAGTTCAGCGAGGTATAGAATTCATCTGCATTAGTAGTTTGGCAGAATTCACTGCTCGGTGTTCTTAGGTACTGCACAAAAAGATACATCCTTAGTCACTTAGGAATATTTCCAGATCACTGAGACATAGTTCTCTGATACAATTTCTTTTTAAAGCAAATATTATTATTATTGTCAGTAATTTAAATTACTAGTTTCAAAAAGAAAAAAAGCACTACATCCTAAACAGTGTTACATTCATGGAAAGTATGCAATTTTAGTAGACTTTTACATTTAATGTTGCATTCAAGGTCTTTTATTCATCACAGCTCTTCTTCATGCAAACTTAGCAACACAAACAGCCTATCTCAGGTCTAATGCTAATATCGACATTGAAGAAAAGAGTTAACAGGGAAAGCTGCCTCCCTCATTTGTCACCATTAATATCGCCTTCAAAATTGTTGGACCTAACAGGAACCCCACCAAAGTGAAAAGTGTTCTTATGCCAATGCTGTTATCAGCATTAGATGCATTATTGACTGTGATTTAGAGGTGCACTAAATTAGAAACTTGTGAAGGAAGAAATTTATTAGATAACTAAAAGTAGAACTTGCTCTTTTAGAGCCTATATTTCAAAGAATGGTGAGGTCTCTTTGTTCTTCAAAGCTCTATTGGTGAATGTAGCCCGGATGACAGGATGAAATGAACAATCCTCCATCTCGCTCAGAACTTCCTGTAAGGGCAAACAGAATTTCAGAAATTCAGATGTGCTCATACACCATTGAACGTCTGGCACATTCCTGCATTCTCTCTGATCTAGCCACAGCCTATCGGGCCCAGTGGTCTGTTTCTGGAAGAGCGAGGGAACAGGAATGTCCTCAGGGATCCCCAGAACCTGGTGGGTGTCCACAGCTACAGCAGCCCTCCACCCCAGTGTCCTTAGGGAAACATCAACAATGACTCATGAAGTCTTTATTCTGAGTTATAAACAAAACCCAAAATTGTGTACCGTTGTCAAGTCTGCAAATCAGTCAAGCCACCACAGAAACTATGAAAGCTGAACTGGTATAGGAAAAAGGAGTTCTTTAATCTTTAATATTCTAAAAAGTTAACTAAGGGCTTGGGAAATGCCTCAAATTCCAAGCAGTAGAAACGGATGCCATCTAATCACAGCCCCACACAGCAGCCAGGCAAAACTCTCCATTCTCCCCAAACGCCTCCAGTTCAGATGGGAGGGACCACCAGGAAAGGGGAACATTTCTGTCTTCATGCCCATTCAATTCTTGGCCTTGGTTCTGAGCCTTCCAACAAGCATATCAATTAGTAGCTCCACTAGTGAGGGATTTTTTTTTTTTTTTTTTTGGTAATTCAAACACCTGTCCACTAGAAACTGGACCAAGGCCACTGAACAGTTGTCAGATGGTAACTGCAATGTTTATAGATTCAATTCATAGATCTGCCTCGATGTTGCATAAAGAGCCAACAAGTTATATAGCCAGACATCTGGCAACTGGAAGAGCGTCTATCTCTTTAGCACTCTGTCCCTCAAAGTTCTATTTGTGCACACTATGCTGATCCTGGGAAAGGGAGTGTTATTATCAAATTGTTATCTCCCTCATTGCTGTCCACAGAGTTGTAGCAACAACTTCTGGTTCCTTCCTCCTTGCCAGCACTACAGTTAAACAAAGATATAAAAAGAAAGCTTCCAGACCTTTGGCTTTCCGTATCTGTTTCTGCTAAGCTCTCCCAAAATCAATCTGGCCAAATGCAATCACGCAGGCACTCTAATTCTCCCCAGTGCATAAGTCATATTCAGAAAGTAATCTGAGTATTTGGAGAAGCATTCAAATTCATTCAAAACTTTCAGGTATCAAATAATGCTTTGGAGGAAATGTACTGTAAAGAGTCCTGACAGGCCCACAGAAGTTAATGTACTTTGCCACCTTCTATGTCTTTAGTAGAAAGGGGCTTAGACAAAGGCAGGATAGAGGGTGCACACGCTGTACACGTGTTTTCAATGATAAACCGTAGCCTGAAATACAGCAGAGTGATGGCGGGGCCGCGGAAAAGGGAAACATACGTTCATCGCCGACAGAATTCCATAGCTTTCCAGAAAAGGCACCTCTATTTTTTATTCCTTAAATTCATTGATTCAGCAAGCATTTACAGGCTGTGCCCTGCATTTTGTATGTGTGTTCCTGAAAATTTGTGCTAAAATTGTATGTGTGAATAGTAAACAATAGACACATTTGAGAAGTGGAATTCCGATTTTTGAAATTTTAGGGGGAAAAAGATCCCTAATGAGACTTCACCTTTCCTATATTTCTAGGACTTCTTGTACAGTTTTTGGTTTTATGATTTTCCTTCACAGCAAAAGACATAGTCAGAGCAGTCCTGACTGTGACTAAAGTCTCCACTTTTGCAAGTCTAATTGTTTCTCTGACATTTCTCTCCGGTTTCTTACACATCTCTTGTCTTCCCCATGTTACCCCTTCAGGAAGCATTTATGGCATCCTAAGGCCATTTACCAACCCTGCTAGGGGTATTAAGGGTTAATGGTATTTTTATTACAGATGAAGATAGAAGGAGCTGGAAAGAAATCCCCGCAGGTAACATGCAAGGGGAGAGGCCTGATGTTTTGGCTATTTGCCATTAAAGCTCATTAAAATGACTCCATAGCTATGTCTAATTCTCATGAATAATTAATGCTAAAATGTTAAGGGCTTGAAATTCTTAACAGTGATGGTGACGAGAGGCAGGGTGACCAGATTCTATGGCTAATGTACATTCTTGGTCTTATTTAGCTTCTTGTCCTCAACGATGAGGTGTAATCTCCCTCCATCATATAACAGCGCATGATATGCTCTCAAGTGCGATTTCGGGTATTTCTAAAATATCTGTGTGAGAGGGAAGGAGGGGCATGATAGGTTCATTTTTACAAGTGCAGTACTGTAGTTTTCAAAGTGACTCAATAACGTAAGCAAAACTGAAGCTCATGTCTTTTGGGATCAACCAAGAGATAGCTCAGTGAATCAGTATTTACAAATAGGATAAGAATTGACATACATTGTAGCCCTTTTGTTTACATTACTGGGGGGTCTTTGTTTTTCTATATCTGAATCAGTAATTACTAGAGCAATGAAGTGTTTTCCTGAATGCCCATAACTCAGAGAGGCATTGGCACATGGATTTCAACTTCTGCAGCTCTGCAGTCGATGGGAGTGATGTTGCATTTGTCATATAGCTGCGTTGCAAAGGTTAACTCCCACTACAATGCATATGTGCATAAGAAATATCAAATTTTGATTTTGTCTATAACTATCTCACCTTCTTCCCATGAACCATCTTCTCCCTCCTCTCTTCTACACTCCCACCTGCCTCTGGCTAGAGAAACAAATATTAACTAAATGTCCAATACAGTTTAAGGCTTAGTCTGATCCAATAATGTAAACAGGAGTAATGATCAATCTCTCTTGCAGATGTATTCCCTCCCTCCAGCTTCTCTCACAAGATGCTGCTGGATGACATGAGAAAAAGGATGTGCCTTCAGTCTCCCAGGGCAGTGGGGAAGAGTCCTGGTTTTAAAATGAAATCTTTGCTGCCTGTTCTGGTCTCTGAGATGATCTTCGTTATCCATTGGGTGCCACTTGTGGCTACTGGCATTTGTGTCTAAAATATGCAGCCAGACTAACTTAAGGTTGTTGGTCTCTCTTGGCTTTCTCAGAACCTGGCGATTCACCCTGGCTGACTTGGCCTCTAACTCAGCTAGTATTAAAGATCCGCTACACCTGCTGCGTATTGGGCTCCCCGCAGGTAAGACCATCCATTCTCTAGTCCTAGATACAGAGCTACCGTGTCATGGTGATCACCTTCTTCTGTAGATCCAGACTCTCAGCTATTTCTGTTCCCTGCTCCATGCCACATTGGAACCAACGGTGGCTTAAAATTCCAAATGTTAAGCTTCCGTTCTATCTGAGCATCCATGTTGGTGATGTTGTCCACCTGTTCTCTCCTCCTTCTCCCCTACTGTTCCTCCTCTCTCCTCTCCCCTTCTCCCTCCCTTACTCTTCCTACCATGCCCTGAGCTAGAAAAAAGGTTAGCTGTTACCTTGACTTCTCCTATGTTATATTTTCTTACTACTGTGGAGTAAGCTCACCTGACATTGGGAGATAAGGGAATTTAGAAAATCTGCTCTGGAGACAACAGGCTGACTTGTAAGGCTTTAGCCTGACTGACTTTTTGAATTTCAGAAGCTATTACCTAGATTTTTACCTTTACATTCTGTCAGTGTACACTATAATCTACCCCCAGGAAGATGGTTGATTGATTGAAAAAAATCCTGTGTTTGGGAAGGTAAAAAGGAAAGCAAGAGTATTTAAAAGCAATTAACCCTCTTACACACATGTTGATATAGGACAACTCACATGCCCCTCAATTAAAAAATGTACGACGTAGCATCAGTGCTGAGATGCATTGGAAAATGATCATTATTTTCTCTTCTTTTTTAGAGAGACTTTTGATAACCTATGTATGAAATTCTGTATAAGAAGTAGAAAAGTCATGGGCCATCATAGAGAAGTGAGGCAGGAATGCAAGGAAGGAACACAAGAGGCGTTTTACATTTTTGCGGAGATATGAACACCAGCATGTGACCTTTCAGCAACGAGTGCAGGTGGGAACACATACACCCCCACTGGCGCAGGAAACCCATGTCCATTGGAAAGGTAATAGTGGCTGACAGTTGTGGAATGTGCACGTGTTAGGACACTGCTCAGCAAGTCGCCACAAAGTAGAGTCTGCACATCCCAGGGATAAGCAAGACAATCCACTGAGATATGGGAAGAAAATATTGAAATCCTATTTATATTTATTTCTTATGATGAAAGGAAAAATGAGCATCGTTGATATTTAGCATATGGGTGTACGCCAGCACCCTCTCTCAGTTCATAGGTTAAATTAAGGGGTCCCAAGTAAGAGTGGAAATTCCACAACGTGTAGGGGTTTGGGGCAATTACTCTGTACTTTATTCATTCCATTTTTTTTATAGTTTATCCTGACATATAGATTACATGAACCAAGATAAGTGGATTTACAGGCTATATTCTTTAAGGAACAGAATCTTTATTACTTTGTAACAATATGGGTAGGACTGTGAAAAAGTTTGAGACCACACAGAGGTTCTCAGCTGAACTCGTGGAAAGGTACCTTAAGAGTTGCTAAACTTAATAATGAATTACACATTTTTTTTTTTAGCAAAAAAGTCCTGAATTTGCTGAGTTTCTTTTCAATGATAAAATGCAACTGCTTGTCAATAATATGCTATGTAGCTGTAATTTTGGGAGAAAAACATCAGCACACTTTATATGTGCCTTGAAGATAAATGATTGAACAATAAAAGAGAAAATAGGTGTTTTGCAAACGAAGTATCTGGTTTAGAAAGAGTATCTTTTGAAAAGGATGTTGGAAATGCTTTCATCATTATGATTTTTTTTTTTGCTGAAAATATTATCTATTACCTACCAAAATGTTCAAATCTAGAAAGAAATCTACAAACAAAATATTCTTTGAACCTGTTTAGTGAAATATAATGATTTCTGATTATTTTAAAAAGTAACTGTCTGAAACCAGAAAAGATGGACATCTTCTAACTTAATTTCAACACAGGTCTTCCCACAAGTGGTATATAGTTTGAAAATTTGAAGAAGTATAGCCAGAAATTTATGTTTTTCATTTAGATATTCATATCTTAGTAGAGTATATTTTAAGCTACAATGGTCACTAAAACAAAGTGCCAACAGACCTTCAAATTAATTACATCACTCTGTTAAAAGTAAGATTGTTAAAAAAAAAAAGAATCATTTAAATCACGTTGTTCTCATAAAATGTTACTTAAATATAGTAACATAAAATATTATTTAAACATAGTAATAATTTCCCCTGACTGCAAAATGTGTTCTGTATTATTAATAAAAGAGAATGAAAATTTTTAAAAAATCGTTTATTTTAATCATTTAAAATTTCTATTTCATATGTTTGTTTTACAATATGCATAACATTTTAGTTCAGTGGTACATGATTTAATTTATAAATACAGAACTATTTTAGACATACATTGAAATATGCATGCTCAAATTTTTTTACCGATGAGGAACAACATCAAAGAGATTGGGCCTGGTGCTGTAAACCCTTGACATATATTTTCCTAATTAATACTAATAACAGTCCTATGAGGTAGGTGTTATAATCATGCCCATTTTACAGATTAGGAAAGAGGGACAGAGACCTTTAGTTGCTCAGGAGCTCGTTCGTAGTCACAGAGTTAGTAGTAGATGGTTCATTGGAAATTTGTAAGCCCTAGAATCTAAAGCCAGAGCCCATGTTCTAATGACTGCACCACAGTGACCTCCTAGCAGATGACATGCCTGCGACCCCGAGAAAACTCAAGGTTAGGTTAAGCAGTGCTTCGAGAATAGTTACCTTGTTTAGGTGCCAAGTTTTACTTGGTTACTCATTTCTTACATCTTACTTTAATTATGTATCGATATTTACTTTAGGTTAAGTTTAAGGGTTGAAAGTTGTGTTAATTATCTCTCCCATTGGAAAACCTGTAGTTTGGAGCATAAGACACTGACCAAAGTACCACAGATCAGCATGTTGTAATTATAAGAAAAGAACTTAAGAGAAAATAGAGTTACTTCATTACTGTCCACATAAACCCAAGCCCAAAATAATGACAGCAACATGACCCCTACAAATCTTATAGCTATCATGGAACTGGTCAGAGGGGCGTTGGATTAGATCTTCGCTCTATCAGAAACATTTCCACAACCTTTTATACAGTCAATTTACGTACGATATATAGGAACGTCTGCAACTTGGGTTACCCTGGGATGGCCAATGATTGCTGCAAGGGGGCCATTATTGTCCATCATGTCAACGGTGCTCTTTAACAGGAAGATTACTGATAAGATGGAGCGCAATGACAATGAGGAAAATGTTAAAATGTTACTATCTGTCATGTCAGCCCACTGCCCACTGCCTGGGTAAGGTCGACTTGTTATGGAATCCTCACAGGCTAGCAAGCTAAGGCCACATATCTCAATGAAATAACCCCATTATTTTTATTTTATTCTTATTTTCAAAATATACCCAAAGGCCTCAAGCACTCTAATGTGTCAAGTTCCAGGCAGCAGTGAATTTCCATGGCAGTTATAAGCCTCTGAAACAGGGTCTTATAATGGAAAAACTGACAGACCCTTAACTATAGCTGCACTAACAGGAGTCGCTATGATAAAAGCTGGCTTAATAAACCACAGTTTGGCCCTATTACTTGAGGTTGCTACACTCTCCGATAAATCTGATGTTCATCCTGACCTAATAACTTGTATACTTCGGATCGTATGCATTGGCAATTTCTAGAAGGGTTCCTTCTAGCCTGGATGTAGGCTGTGTGATGAATCCAGGCTCCCCGTTTTGACAGCTCAGGTCCCTCTGCCTGGGAGAGTGAATCAGTGAGTACCAGGTAGGACTTGTCAGCAAAGGAGGAAAGAATCATACATGAAAACAGAGCTTTCCCAATCTGGAAAGTCATAATCAGCAGGCATGAAAAAGGGCAGTCAGATTTGGCTGATGGAAAGGAATGGCAGCTAGAGTATGTAATCAACAACTATGCATTTATAAAGCCAGGAGGTCAGGCGTGGTGCCAGGCCCTAGGAGAACAACATAATGATTTCCCTTAAGGAGCCCATGGTTTAGTGGGAGATAAAAATGTGAAGAAATAAATACAAGTTTTCTTGGTTTGCTCCTCACTCGGCCAAGGCAGGTGGGCGTGGAGGAGGAATTTTAGGTACCTTGATTTCCCTACACCACTTGCCACCATGGCGTCCCCCACTCACTCGCCAACCCACCTATCCGTCTATCCGTTCATTCATGTGACATCTACTGAACACCTCTATGCGTTGGCCCTGTTTTCTTCTTAGCACTCAACACCTTCTCTTTCAAAACACCCTCTTCTCCCCGCTTTCCTGTCCTGTTTGAAGCATCAGCATCCTTACAATCATGCCTCCATCTCCACCACCTCCACGTGCAGCTATGTGGAATCTTCCTTCACAGTCCTTGCTGCTTCCATTCTCTCCTTCCCATTGCCATGGTCACCACCTCTGTCCAGGGCCATAGGTGACAGGCAGAGTGCCTCATGCATCTGTGCGCTCAGGTAGCATCTGGCTTGCAACTGAATCAGCTCCCACATTGACCATCAGTGATCTGGCCGCCCTGCTTGCTGCCACTCTTTAACACATCACTCTATTTTATTTTTCTACATATTCCTTTTTGATGTTGTAATAATTGCTTTCATGTGTTTAGAAACCCTGTTTTGTTCATTGCTAACAAATAAACTCAATGCCTAGATGAATTGTACTGTTTTTGTCAAGCCAGTTAAGTATTGAATGAATGAATGAATGAATGATTCCTCAGAATTCAGCCCAGCCTCATCTCCTCCATGAAACTTTCCATGACCTCTCCTCCCCAACTCTGAATGATCATGTTCATTTCTTCCCTGTTCCAATAACACCTAGAATATAACTCTATCAGAATGCTCACAAAAGCATCTGCTCATGATGGCTTACTTGTCAATCCTTAGAACACTTGTTCTAGGACCTGTGGGCAGGGACTTCCTTCCCCAATTTACTTTCTATCCCCATTGCTACTGCCTCTCACTGACGAGTGTATGTGGTCATTGAATGACTTGTTAAATAAGTGAATAAATAAGTGGGTTACAGAAATAACCATGACCTGTGATCATCTGTATAAAGTGTAGCTACCAGGATAGTCAAAAGAGTAAAAAATGCATCACTTATGATAAATGAAAAGTTTTTGATCAATTTGGCTGTCACAACTCCAAAACCATTTTGAATATAGACTTGATAGTTGAAATAGTAGAGACGCTGATATCTGCACTGACACCTGTTTTGAGTCAGGCCAGGGACAGGCTTGAGATCCCAAGTGTCAATGAATGCTCCAGATCATGCACAGCTAGGCCTTCCCACCAGGGTTATGCATGAGCCATTGACAAGCCCTCAGGCTCAAGGGTCCCTTGGGATTCAGCGGGAGGATCACCTGCTCAAGGAAGGAAGGAGGGAGTCATCTGGAGCTGTCATGGTGCCATGAAAACAGTGTAGTTATTTACAATGATTCAGACCTGAGTGCCTGTCCAGAGTTTGCTAGAGCCAGGGTTTGGGGCTTCTGTCTCCTATGGGGCTCAGGGGATTAACCACTAATTTGACTAGACCAGAGCGAGCAGAGTCAGTAACAGAGAAATGATCTCCCAAGACAGGATCTCAAGTGTCTGCATATAACTTGTACATTTTTCTTTTATTTTTAAAAAATCTGTCCCTTCTCCCTCCCAACCTCTCTTTGTTGTAATCCTCCATTTATTGAGCACCTAATATAGTTTAGGCTCAGAGCTTGGTCTCATAGAAAAAAAGAGTATGAGACTTTGTCCTTAAGAAATGTATGATCTAGTTGGAGAGCTAATTAAGTACACAGACAATTATAATTCAAAGGAATGTGAGAGATGTGCTCTAAGAGGGGTCCCGAGAGCTGTAGTTCATCTCACAGATATTCTGTGAGCACTCACCTGCAGAAGGCAATGGGCAGGCTCTGGAAATAGCATGATAAATAAGACACAATCCCTATCCATTGCATTAGTTTCCAGTCTATTGAGGGAGACTGAAGTATAAATATGTCATTACAAAATTAGCAATACTAAGAAAAATACTGTGGGATGTCAGATAAGCAGCATTTTCCACAATTCAGAGATGGCTTCATGAAGTGATGACTCTAGAGCCGAAAAATTGCTGATTTAACTTAGCCATCATGTAGCACTTAGTATGTGCCAAACAGTGTTCTAGACACTGCCATATATTAGCTCAGTTAATCCTCACAACAATCCTATAAGGTGGGTAGGGTATTATTATTACTTCCATCTCACCAATAAGAAAACTTAGGCACAGAGAGGTTAAGTAACTTGTCTAAGGTTACACAGCTTGTAAGAGTTGAAGCTCAAATTCAAACTCAGGCAATCTGGTTCTGGAGTTTACTGACTACACCACATAGCTCCCAGCATTCAAAAAAAAAAAAAAAAAAAAAACCACAAATAAAATTGAAAGGCAAATAATCATCTGGAAACAATATTTCCAGCATGCACAACAGTGTTAATGCCATAATATTTTTTCCAGATTACTTTCAAAAAGTTAAACACTCCAATAGAAAAATGAGAAAGAACCTTAAAAGGCAATTCACAAAAGAAGGATGTAAATGTTTACCAAATATATGGAAATGTTTAACCTCACTAAAAAGAAGCGCAAAAGGAAACAAAAATCCCTGTTTCACTCACTAAATTGGAAAATATTTCATTTAATTATTGCTATGGCCTTTTCGAGAACAATCTGGCAATTTGCATCAAAATCCCTAATGTGTTGCATATCTTTTGATTCAGCAAATACACCTTCAGGAATTTATACAAAGGAAATTAAAATTCATGTTCAGACAATTTCATCAATAAGGATATTTATCACAGTATTGTTTATAACTATGTAAAATTGGAAGTAGTATAAATGTCCAATAATAAGGGATCAATTAAGTAAGTCATGATACTGACACGCAATAGACTTCTATGTAGCCACTGTAATGTAATGTTGAAAGATAATATTAAACGGCACAGGAAGTTATTCATGATTTACAATTAGGTAAAAACAATCAAGTTGTAAAATAATAGACCATGTTCCCATTTTTATAAAAACTATATGTAAGTATAGAAAAAAATGTCAGTACTGATTATCTCTGGGTGGCAGTATATAATGAGAGATTACTAGTGTTCTTCATTTTGCTTATCTGAATTTTCTATTTGCCTTAAAATTAAGATATATTGCCTTTATTATAAGCGAAAATGAGCAGACATTTTTTCTTGAGGTGAGTTATTCATGTGAAGAAAGTAGAGCATTCAGGCAGAGGATATGGAGAAGTAGTATGGCTTGGGTGTGTTTGTGGGGGGAACAAATGCATTTTTTGAGAAAATGAGAGAGAGAGAGAGAGAGAGAGAGGGAGAGAGAAATGTCTTTGTGCACCATGCTAAGGGGCACAAGCTTGGTTCTGAAGATAATGAGCCACTGACAGGTGTTGCTCAGGAAAGCAGAGGGAGACAGTCTGAGATCCATTCTAGAACCACTGCTTTGCAGGCAGAGTGGAGGGGTAAAGCCTCGTGGGGAGCCCTGGGTTAAGGCTTTGCTGTGAAGGAAGAGATAGTAAAGGTCTGACATGGATTGACAGTAACTGTGGAGCAGAAGTGATGCATTTTGAGTAACAAAATATTTAGAAGGTAACAGAGGTAGCTCAGGTGGTGAATACGTCAAGACGTGGTGAATGATTACTGGTTTGTAGAAAGGAAGCCTCAATTAATGCTCACATTTCTGACTCAAGTTTCAAGTAGATGGTGATATCTTCACTAAGACTTGTAACACAGAAGGAGGAATAGGATTGCTTGGGAAAGGTGATGTGTTGTGTTCTAGATATATTGAACTTGAGCTTCCTTTGACACTCAACATGATGAATTGGGCAGTTCAGAAGACACACTTCCAACACGGGTGACCACGTCACGTTTAATCCGGGAGATGAAGAAAGACAGATAAGAAAGGACATAAAGGATGAATAGAATTTTTACAGGTCTAGATGTTACATGCAAACAAAGACAGAGACAGGAGACCACTAGGGAAGTCCGGATTGGCTGAAATACAGTCTGTGAGGGAGAGCACTTGAAGATAAATCTGGAAAATTTAGAGCTAGATGACAAAACTCTTCTAATGCTTTTTGTTTGTTTGTTTGCTTAACATGCTGTAGGAAGCACAGCTTGTTTGAAGCATTTCGGGCTATAGACGTCACGTGATAGAAGTGGTACCAACAGCATTGGCAATGGTGTGCAATAAAATAAAAACATTTATGTCTATCATTTTAAAAACACTTACTGTTTGAACATTTTGAACACTATGACTCAGGCATTAGTCTCATTTATGATTCACAACAATTTTGGGAAGATAGCATTATCACCCTCATTTTAGAGATGAGGAAACTGAGCCACAGAGAAGTTAATAAATTTGCCCAGGGTCACACAGCCTGCAAGTGGCAGAGGCTATTTTCAAACTCAGGTCAATCAGACTCCAAAGTCTACAGAAGTGACCGGAAGCAGCTGGGAGATCTAAGGAGGCCTCTTTGAGACGTACCATTTGAGCTGGGACCTGAATGATAAGAAGCCGGTCATCTGAAGATCAGGAAGAAGCCAGGCTCTGGGAATAGCTTTTCCAAACACCAGACAGATAAGGCTGCCTGTGACTGAGGACTAGAAAGAAGACCAGTGCAGTAGGAGCATAGAGGACAAGGGGGGAGTAGGATGTCACATTCGGTCACAGAAGACGGCAAGACTTGCAAGCTGGATAATGGCTTGGGGCTTTACTCAGAGTGCAGCAGGAATCCACTAGAGGATCTTGGACAGGTGACATGTTTGTGTGACATGATCTCTCTAGGAATTAGCTAGATAAATGAGGGCAGGGGATTAGGGGTAAGGAGGGAACTCTATGAATAGGAATAGCTCATGAGAAGGCACGACATTGAAAAGAAATCTGTACAGGTAGAACAGAAGCTTCCTCTAGAAGGAGATGATGAAGCTGGTGGCCACAGCTTTGAAGACCTAGTTAAGAATTTTGAACTTTATTCAATGAGGGGAATTGAAGAATTTTCCAGCAGAGCAGTCATGCAATCATATTTGCATTTTACAGACCTCCCCTGAGGAGATAAGTGGAGAATACAGGGGCTGATTGAGGAGGGCGGGGTGTGCTGGGAAACTAGTAAGCCACACAGGAAGCAAGTGGAGCCCAAGAAGGCAGAGGCAATGAGGAGGCTGAAGAGGGAGAATATTCCAGAAGGATCGAGATGGAGCATCTTCAAGATGTCAGTAGTGTATATAAAGAAACAGTCATGGCATTTCCTGTTTTTCTGGCATGACTGACTGAGTGGATGACAGCAATTGAGGGTATAATAAGCACATTTTCAAGAAAAGATGATGAGTCCACTTTGGACATAGTGACTGATTTGTTTAGGGGTCATCCAAGTGGAGATGTTCTGGAGATAAGGTGGACAGAAGGGTCAGGAGGTTATCAGAGCTGTGGAGCAGAGATGAAGATCTGGGAGTTACTAATCTGGAGATGTAACCTGAAGCCTTGGATGTGGAGAAAGTCACCAGGGGTGGTGTCACAAGAGAAGACCCAGGTTACTGAAGGAGGCATCCTTGGGTGCATTCTGACATTTATGGGATGAACAGAGGAAAAATAAACTATGAAGTAGATTAGGAAGGACTGCTTGAGAGGAAGAGGAAAAATAAAGAGAGTGGTTAAGTAACAAAACAAACAAAAAAAGAATTATCTGTAGCAATTTGGAAGGAAGTGCTAATCTTTGCTTAAGACTCTTTACTGGGTTGTAGGAAGCATAGACAGGAACTGTAGGCTGCATTTTCTAAATGTTTCACTGGGAAGAGAAGTAGAAATATGGAATGGGTGTTAGAAGGAATGGGGAATCCAGGAAAGATGTATTTCAGAGAAGCAGAAATGGTGAGTGTGGTTTTGTGCTTAGGTTAGAACTAGCAGCAAAGTGGCTGAATATACTACACTGAAAGAGATGATGGAAGAGTTCAAGTCCCCTATAAGGCAAGAGTGGATGCCTGGCCAAATGCAGAGAGGCAGGAAATGATGCCTTCTCTAATCTCTTCCTTGATTAGCCACTAATCTTTGGTCAGCTGGCACCAATGTTGCGTTTTGACATATTCACTTCATTGGCTAATACTGACTACAGTCTTTTTTGTCTGTCTCTCTCTCATAAATTCCCATTATCCAACCCTGGCCCAGTCATCTGTGAGCCAAGGAGGTCACCTTAGACGTGAAGTTTCTCTTTCTAGTGGCTGTGCGTGGGGCAGACCCCCTAGGAGAGTCTTAACACTGAACTACTTTCATAGATGTGGCTCAGATGTACATCTTATCTCTAATTTTCACTTCCTGGAGTTAAGTACTCTTATCTCTATTGTTCAGATGAGGAAACTGAGGCTCAGATAGGCTTACTAACTTACCAGAGCTCATGCAGTCAGGAGGGTAGTAGAGCTGAGATCAAAGTATCAGCCTGTGTGACTCCAAAACCCACTGTTCTCCTGACCACATGTAGAAGCCACGTTCCACTGGATTTGAGTTTAACAGAAAGGTTTGTGCGGTAACTAGACTTAAGGGGATAAAAGGGATGTTGGCATTGGGAATAGAGACGCATGGAAGAAGCCACACTGGGAGGCATGCTCTAGGTAGAATGCACGGACTCAGTCTTGGAGAGTTGTAGAGCAAGGTGCTTGATCACTGTGTCCAAAAATGACATTATCTGTGCCCCAGATCTTGGTTTCTAAATAATATTTCAGCCTTGGATGATTCTAAAGCTGGGGCAGAGAAAGTACAAGGTGAACCTGGGATGTCTTAATGTGCCAGAAAGCAACAAAGTGCTCAGAGATTTATGGGATCATGTCAAAAGGACACAGGAAGCCACAAGAACTGGCTTGAAGGGCTCTTCACTGGCCAAATTGGAGACAATAGAGAAATAAAAACAATAATAAGTAAATAAGACAAAAATAGTCCTTGATCTATGATATAAATAAATAAATATATGAGAGAGAGAGAGAGAGCACGCGCAAGCGCAAGCGCGCACACAAGAAGGAGACAGCTATTCTTTACAGTAAATATAGGAGAAAGAATTAAAAAAAAAATTACCATTTTGCAATGGAATAAGCGGTTTTAGGCAAACATTGTCAATGGATGCTAAAACATTGGGTTGTTGGGGATAGGGTATTCATACTTACACAAAGTATTACCACAGGTTAACTATGAATTGTAAAAGTGAAAATGTATTTTTATAATGGAGAGATCTTGTGGATAAGAAGTAGCAAATTTAGCATCACTAATTAAAGACAAAATGGCCAATATGTGCCTCCTTATATGATGCAATGGGAAGCATATAATATTACCTATGTAATATTCTTGCCATATATTTAACCTGGATCTAACCATGAGGAAACAACTCTGCAATACAACTGACCTGAACTCTTTAAAGATTTCAATGTCTTAAAAGACAAAAAAAAAAAAAAAAGGGAACCGATTGTTCTAACTAAAGAGACATGATAATCAAATGCAAAGCATGAAACTTAATTGGATCCTAGATTTTTGAAGATGATAAAAAGACCATTTTGGAATAGCTGGAAAAATTTATATTTGGACTGTATATAGATGACATTTTAAAATTAATTTTAGGATCTTCCTGATACTGGCCCAGCATGTAAGGAGCTTAGAAGTTGCCACTCCATCCTAGCAACAAGTAAACAGCTGAACAAACTGAAAAATCAATAATTCTTCTTAGATCCGTCAGATAATTGAGGTTACAGGGCAAATAAGTGCCCCCAAAATTAGAGAGACAGACAAGGGATGCAGAGAGTCACAACTTACCAGGAAAAAAACTCAGGAGCAGAAGCCTCCATGGAAGCCAAGGCTGGGCAGGAAAACCTAAACTGTGGTTCATAAATCGTTGGAGGCTCAGTCCAGATAATCCGAGAGTCAAAAACTCCAGGGGCACACAGTTAGAGAGGGATCCCAGCATTTTTGTGAGTTTTACTTCCAGGAGCTCCACCAGGTTTTCACAGTGAATACTGTAGAAAAATCTCCTGGTGCTTTCAGCTAGGTGAGGGTAAAAGGA
The DNA here is from genome assembly GCF_041146395.1 of Eulemur rufifrons. Classification (NCBI taxonomy): domain Eukaryota; kingdom Metazoa; phylum Chordata; class Mammalia; order Primates; family Lemuridae; genus Eulemur; species Eulemur rufifrons. The sequence goes on along the minus strand of NC_090987.1, from coordinate 38,631,914 downwards.
ACCATTTTGAAATACACCAGAACATTCTGTTCTTCTTATCAAGGTCTGTCCTCAGGAGAAAGTATTTAATTGGAACCTAACCTGATGGGGTTTTATCAGAGCCTAACTGACCTGAGGGAAGGGAAATACCCAACTCTAGCTGGCTCCAGCCTTGCACATGGAATAAAAGAAAATATCCAACTCTAGCCCACATTGGTCATCCTGATACATTTAAAGGGGTAGGGAATCAGGGGATGAGAAGCATGTGTGAAGTTCACAGTCCAGAGGTACAGGGTCACTAAAACACAGAGACCTATTCATAGCACTGTAGAACCCTTCCCCTTCCTCCACACCTTACCACCACTTTACTGAAGGCCACTTACACCAGTTCCTTTTATCCATTACGTCATATCCAGCTACCGAAAAAAAATTACAAGGCATACTAAAAGGCAAAAACACTGTTTGAAGAGACAGAGAAAGCACCAGAACCAGCATCAGATATGACAGGGATATTGGAATTATCAGACCAGAATTTAAAACAACTATGATCAATGTGCTAAGGGCTGTAATAGATGACATATACAATATGCAAAACAGATGGGAAATGTAAGCAGAGAGATGGAAATACTAAGAAAGAATCAAAAAGAAATTCTAGAGATCAAAAACACCATAAAAGAAATGAAGAATGCTTATTAGTAGGCTGGACATAGCTGAGGAAAAAAACTATTGAGAACATTTCAATAGAAAATTCCAAAACTGAAAAGCAAAGAGAAAAAATACTGGAAAAAAAAAAAAACTAGAGCAGGACAGAATATCTAAGAACTGTGGGACAAGTACAAAAAGTGTAACATACGTGTAATGGGAATACTAGAAGGAGAAGAAAAAGAGAAAGGAATAAAGGAAATATTTGAAACAATAATGCCTAAGAATTTCTCCAAATTCATATCAGACACCAAACCACAAATGTGGGAAGCACAGAGAACACCATACAAGATAAATAACCAAAAAACCACACATATGTATATTATATTGAAATTGCAGAAAACCAAAGAAAATGAAAAAATCCTGAAAGAAGCCAGAGGAAAAAACACCTTACCTGTAAAATAGCAAAGATAAAATTATATCTGATTTCTCCTCAGACACCATGCAACAAGAAAAGAGAGGAATGAAGTATAATATTTAAAATGTTGAGAGGAAGAAAACTCCACCAACCTAAAGTTACTCTTACCTTTCTTGAATGTGATAATGGTAGTGTAGTTAAATAGGAGAATGTCCAGTTGTTAGGAAATATTACAGATAATGAAATAGGGGTAATTATAATGTCTGTAACATTGCTTTCAAATATATGGAGAAATACTTTCAATTAGTCGATTTTTTAAAATGTGTCTATTATGACCATAATACCTAAAATGGAAAATTATCAAAATTATAAAAACAAAATAGAATGTTAAATTATTAAAATGTCATTTTCTGATCTGAGGACCATAACAGACCATTTCCACCTCTTCAGAATGAGAAGTTCTGCCTATCCCAAGAAGGAAATAGTTTATTGATCAAGATAATATAGACTGTAATTCTAGGTGGGTTTAATAGAATCATAGAAGTGGTCCAGATCCAGCAATCCCACTGCTACATATTTACCTTAATGAAATGAAAGCTTGTGTTCACACAAAAATGCACATACAAATGTTCATAGCTCTATTTATAGTCATCCAAGACCGGATACATTCCAAAAGTCCTCTAGTGGGTGAATGGATAAACGAATTGTTTACATCCATACAATGGAATACCATTCAGCAATAAAAATGAACTATTGATGTATGCAACTGGATGGATGAGTTGCAGAAGCATTATACAAAGTTAAAGAAACTGGATTCAAAAGGTTACATGCTACCTGATTTCATTTATATTATGACATTCTTGAAAAGACAAGGCTACGTGACAGAGAATAGATCAAAAGTTGTCAGCAGTCAACTACAAAGGGATAGCATAAGGGAGAATTTTTGGGGTGATGGAACTGTTCTATATCCTGCTTGTGGTGGTGGTTGCATGAATTTATACACGTGTTAAAAATTCTTAGAACTGTACACCAAAAAAGGGTCAGAACTACTGTCCTTTAAAATATAAAAAAGGAAAAGGAATTAAAAACTCTATAACATGCAAATTCTAAAATTTTAATAACACACTCTTAGACAAAAATAGTAGCCCATTATAACAAATAGGGTATAATCGGTAACCCATTATAGTTTAATACCACTTATCCTCTATAAAAATTCACCAAGCTATACACTTTGGATTTATGCACTTCTTTGTATGTGTGTTATACTTCAGTAAAAAGTTTAAAAATACAAATGGTTTATTTTCTTTAGTGGATGTGCTATTTTACAGGTGGAAAACATACTTTGGTTGATTGAAGAACATGTTAGAAATATTCTTCGCAGGTCTGGAGTTGAGGTATGATTTGAAGAAGCTATGATACTCTTTTTGTTACTTCAAACTTTCCTTCACTTCAGAGCAAAAGCACATAATTAGCACCTTCCTAAGTTTACGGCATGAAGATATAGATGATTCAAATACTCTGATCTTCTCAGCTGTTTATCATTTAAAATATCACATGACATCTGTGTGTCTGCTGGTGCTGCTGATATAGCAACCACCACTTCCCCTAACCCTTTGAAAAGTTACATTATTTTGCACAGTGCAAATTGGACTGGAATTGTTGGTCTGCCCAAGAAATGGTGCAAAGCCCGATAGATGATCTGCAGATTCTAGAATTGAATAATAATACAATACGTCCTATAAACCAATATCATGGTTTATATTTTTATGAGGAGGATGGAAGGAAAATAAATTTATTGAGTGTTTATTAAATGGCAGGCATTGTGTTAGGTGTTTTGCATTTGCTATTTTATTCAAGTCTCACAATTACCAATTGAGGTCAGGGATTTATACCCTTTTTACAAATATGGAAAATGGCTTTAGTGACTTTTCCAAGGTCTGTGGGCAAACAAATGGTTTAACTAAGAGTCAAACTCAGCTGATGAGCCTAAGAACCAGATTTAACAAGATAGTTACTATCCTAACCCCACAGCTACTGTCAAGGGGACCCCCCAACTGAAGGGTGGTCTCTGCTATTACGACGGTTGCACAAGAGGGTAAGTTGCTGTTTATGGGGCTGACAACACCTTTTGCCATATTGTTGGGCCCACAGAGCTTCTGAGGCATGTGCATGTCCTGGGAGTGTGGGATGTTTTGCTCCCAATGAGTGATTACATCAGTGGTTGGCTGAGGCCATTAATATAAATACCACAGTATCTCAGCCTCAGGAACAAGCTCCATAAAAATCTTACGGCTTCAAACACTCAGCCTAAATTCCCCAAAGTGATGGAAATCTGTCCTCAAGTGACAACCTCCTTACCACAGGACTTATGGACTCAAATACCTGGATTTCTTCCATGGACAAATTCCAGCTGTCCTACCTTTCGATGATTTATTTCGGATACCTTCCAGGCTTTACCTAGGAACTCCACCATGAAAAGACAGCAGGAATTCTAGAGAGTTGTCATGGCAACCCCTAGATATCATCTTCAGAATGCCCCATGGCTATTGAGTCCAGATTTATCACAATTACATTTCTACGTGGAAGAGGAACTCCTGCATAAGCAACCAGACCCTAGTAAATGGATCTAATTTGTAATTATATGGATCACTTTAACATGCCTGGTGGCAAGATTTTAAGGAACTGCTTTTGAGTGTTGGCATATCTGTGGATGCTTGTCACATTTGTGCGGGCCTATACTTCAAATCCATTGGGGTGGGGGGAATTACCTAAGCTTGGCATTTGTCAAAGAAAAACTTAGAGTTAAGTTTTATGAAGGCATTTGATGAGAAATTGAGATCAGCTGCCCCTTTCTCCCTAAAGTGAATAGAGTAGACTGAGTACTTATTCCAGAGAGCCTCATTTTTATTTCTCTTTGTCTCATGATCCATGCTTGAAACAATGGCAGCACAGAGCCCAGTCGCACAGTGTCTGCTTCCAAGCAGGATGGTGCTGGGGCTGTCCAGCATCTTGTGCAGTGGGTGTTTGTCTAGTATTGTCATCGCAATGTTTATTGCATCTCATGATGTGCACAGATGTGCTTGGTAAGCATCCCAAGAGGAAAGAAAGACTTTGCTCAATATCCCTGTTCCCAAATGACACTACCTTATAGAATCACTTTCTGGGCTACCTCCTTTGGGATGCTGTAACCATTTAAAGTCTCTGGATTTTGGTGTTTTAACAAGGGTTTAATTACTAAGGTAAGTGTATGCACCTGCTAAGGCATTCCTAATTATTTGATAATGGTGCAATCTTTCTCAATACAGCCAGTTTTGTGGTGTAAGCTACACTAATGAAGCACACTGAGAGAATACATTCCCCCAATGTTGGCGAAGCTTATTTAAATTAAATAAATTTGCAAAGGACTGAATTTTTACCACTGGCCTCAACAATTATGCATTGGTATTTCATGCTGGAAGCCAGTATGCACGGTGTCAGAATGAAGCACATTTCCTATTACTTCTGCCCTTTGAAGTGACTTTAAGTGAGATAGTGTCACTTTTAAAATCTTATCTTTCTCAGATTGCTTCACACACCCCCACTTTGTCCCACCCTGTGACAAAACCAAAATGAAAAACAAAAAACTAACTTATCTTTTTTTTTTGTTCACTTGGCAACAACTGATAGAAGCACTGTTTTGACAATGCTGAAAGTTTTTTTTTTCTTTTCCACCTGATTCTTACCATTTGCCACATGTGGTCTGTGGCGGTTTAGTAATAGGCTCTTTACTACAACATCTGCAAATTAGCACCTTGTATTGCAGCCTCTCTGAAAACTTGCTGATGGTTTGCAATTGTAGTAAGTCAGGGTTGACACTATATCCAAGTGTTTCAAACTTTGTTATTTTGGACTAAAAAAAGAAGGCTCCAACGGGCAGATGGTTTCCAAATCACTGTGAGGAGCTACGTTAGCGAAACGCTGCATCTCATTTCTCAAGCACACACATGCATTTTAGTACAAGAAGTTACTTTAGGGAAAACATGCACTGGTATAAATTGGTTCTATCTATTCTGCTCTGTTTCTGGTCATTTTTTTTTTCTTCCAAAATATTTTAGGGAATCAGGCCAAAGCCATTTCACCACTTTACTGAAGGCCATCATGATGAACACAAGTTTCCAAGTAGAGATAAGAGAACGTCCTCAATCATTTAATTTGTCTGAATTTTGGGGTAAACCAAATTGATTTTGAAATTTTTCCAATAAAATAAGAGCATGACTTTAAATACACCAATGACCTGCCACCAAGATTTTAAACTATTTGCAAATGACAGCCAAGACAAATGAGCAATGGGTAAGAACACAAACAAATTAAAAGCTCTTGCAAACCAGGGTTGGGGGATTCACAGAGTGTTCAGGGTTGGTGAGGACCCAAGGTCGAAGGCTGCTCGCTGACAGCTTTCAATTGGGCCAGGGGTCAGATGCCTTGCGTGCAGCCATAGTTAACCACACTGGTCTAGATGGCACTGGCCCTGTTTTATCACAGCATCAGGCAGGGTTGGAGGATGTAGCAACTGGGGACCAGTAAGAGCAAAACAGAGGCACGGTGGGAGGGGTGCTGGGAGCAGAGAGCACAACTTGCAGCACCAGGCAAATCAAAAGGCGGAGGGGGCCTCCCAGCTGATTGCTCAGTGTCCTAGAGATTTCTGTTATTAATGTGGCTTGGGGCATGTACTGCTGATAATTACTGCTAGCTGGAATAATTAATAAGAATAATTGCTCGGCATGGAAAGGGAAAGGGAAGCTCTGGGAGGAGGAAGAAACAGGCTGGAGGAGCAACAGACTCCCCAAGCGCATTTATATAGACAGGAAGTTCAGCAGCAAGCATCCTGAGAATCGAAGAGTTGACTGGATGCCAAGGGCAAAAGTTAAGAGATATCGAGTGAGGCTGAATTCGATAGTCTTATCTTGGAATGCAGGGGAGAAGAGGCCTGTCGTGGCTTTGGTGAGGGGGGACTCCCTTTGGAAATAATAGGTGGAGGTTGTGAAAAAAGATACAGTGTGAAGGGAATTAAGAAGTGGCCTTAAATGAGCAGATAAGTCTGTGCATCTGGTATAAACCCCATCATGCCAGCAGGAGAGCCACAGAAAGGAAGACAAGTAAAGAGTGATGCCCCAATGTGAGTCCGGGAGAGTTTACCCCAGCTTGAAGGAAGAAAAGCATCCATTAGAGGCAAAGCATTGGTGTTGACAGTGTGCAAAATAACCACAATTCTGATATAATAGGGAACATTTTCTCAACACTACATAGAGAGTTGCCAACGCACTTCTTGATATCGTAGCTTTCTACATACTACACTTAAATATTTCCCCAAAGGCAGGACAAGCATATGCTTGGCAAAACTTAAAGAGGTGAGGAAACTAGATGTGAAAACTTAAGTGTAAGCAGCAGATGGAATCTGGAGGCCGGAATTCGGATAATGACATTCAGCAGGAGGGGCCCGAGCCAAGTGCTGGGTGTTCACCATGACCCTCTGCGGGGGACAGGGCACCACGTGCGATGTTGTGTTATGAGATAAGAGAAGCCCAGAAAGGCAAGGAGTGACTACTTATGATTCCTTTTTCCTGTAGGAATCACACAGGAAGAACAATTCAAGCTGAAAAAGATGGATTTACCAATTTATTCCTACCTAGTAATTGACAATAAGCATTGCGTTTCAATGGATACTGCCCTTAACCCTTTCTCCATCTATGTAACATGAGTGAGTGATAATTATAATGCAAGGGAAGGAATGCTACTAAAATAGTCAATGCCACAAATTTGGTGGTGGGGATTTCCAAGGTCCTACTGCTGCTCAGAGTGGGGTCTCCCTTCACTAAGCTCCTAGAAGGTTGGGGTACCAACCCCTACTAAGTAAGGGGCTTGTGTGCCCTGAGAACAGCTGTTGCTTATCTTGGTTGAGTCACATTGTTTCTTTATAGCACTTAGAGAATTCCAAAGAGCAGAATATCAAATGATGTGGCAAGAGAACCAAGTGCAAATCAGGCAGGCTCCTTGTATTAGGCCAGGAGACAGGGCCAGATGGAGCCACCATGTGAGGGGATAGCTGAAAGGTCCTAGGTGAAGGCTGAAGTCCAATCACTATGTTTTTAGGAAGCTTTTCACACCCTTTGAACACAACATTTTTTCGCAAATAAGAAACTGAACTAGACCTTGAAGTTGGTAACTACCCTTAGAGACCTGTCACCCTTAGTCTTGCCCCCAGTTCACCAATCAATGGCATTGAGGAGGAGAAGGGTCAGGCTGGGGTTGGTAGTATTTATCAGTAGCTACGACAGGGTTAGCAGAATGCAGAGCAAACCCTGAGCATGCCTTGGAACCCCAGGAGACCCTGCAGGTTAAAAATGCTCTCCATGTTTGTTTCTCTCACAGTTTTCAAAAATGATGATTGAAGAGAAGTGTGAGTAAGCACTGGCATAAACTCTTGAGTTGGAGCACATGAACCTGCAAGGGTAGGGGAATGGGGCAGTGGTGGAGGGGAGGAGGGGAGAAGTCCAGGTTTGGAGAAATCATGATTCAATCCTTAAGGAAAAGGCAATAATACACTGGTCAGCCTTGCCCTCCTGTCCAGCTGTAGAATATCCAGAACACCCTGCTCAATATTCCAGTTAATGCTGAAGAAACAACAGAAGACTGTCAACAAGGTGTGCAGGATGCTCAAGGGCTTTGAAGTCAAACTCATGGGACTGAATCCTGGCCCTGCAGCTCTCCACAGAGCGGCCTCGGACTAGATACTTACCTCCATATGAGGTGGACAATAATACTCACCTGATAGAATTGGTGTCTGCATTAAAGTGAAGTATGTAACATGCCTAGCTCATTGCCCAGCCCATAAATACTCAGTTTATGTTAACTCCCACTTCTTTCACCTGCCTAGACACTCACGACCTTGCTCCCCTACTCTTCCTGTCACCCTCTTCCTAGCCCCTCCATAAGCCAGTTAATAGCATACATAATTACGAGAGGGTTGAGGAGGATCCTTGGCTATCTTGCTTTATGAAGCTGGAGCATGAAGTCATTTCTCTTTCCTGGTTATGGTATCAGCAATTTCTATTCTTGTCCCAGCAGTGGGTGAGGGGGAGGTAAACTGGTCCATTCAACAAATATTCACTGAGTGCGTCCTAAAGGTCAGGAAGTGTGCCTTCCTCAAACATGACCGGTGCCTTCGCCTTCTCCAGATACCAAGACCAAAGTTGTCCCAGGGAACAAGGAATTGAAGCCAATCTCCCATCCCTACACTTCTGAAGGGAGGCTTCTTTCCACAGTGTCACAGAAGGACAGTGACTTACAGGGACAGTGGTAGGTAGGAAAAGAAGATGAGCATCAGCTGGTTTGAAAAATGATCTTATCCCTCAACACTAATGGTTCCGATGTGCTTACTACATACTTGGCATTGTTTTAAGTGTTTTCTATGTGTTAACTCATTTAACCCTCGTAACAAGTCTAGGAGGCAGTATAATCGTCACTCCACTTTAGAGATGATGAAACTGAAAGATAACCAGGCTAGGGACCATGTCTAGGTCACAAAGCTAGTTCGTGGCCAAGTCCTCTGAGTCCGGAGTCCTCCCTCTTGACCTCTACAACATGTGCTCACACCCCGTCACCCGCTCCTGCACACGTCCTACCGCCTACAAAGCAAGGCAGGTGTATTGCATTTTCTGCACCTCCATACTCAACTTCTCTTCAATGACTTCTCCTCCTTTGTAAGGCTGCTGTTAGTGTTTATTTTTTCATCTGATTAAATCCCTATTAAAATGTTAGCTTGGGATCAGAGGGTGCTGTACATGTAGTGTTTTACAGTATCTTGGAGCTGAAATAACATGTTACCTCTGTTTAGGTTTTGGTCTTCTCTTATTTCTCAGTAGAGAGGCCCAAGACAGCTGTATTAAGTTTCCAAATTATCAAGAGACCAGATTCAGCCAAAAGGAAAACCTTTGTCAATTTTCAAAAAGTCTTTTGTTTAGCAGATTTCGAGACTGAGATGGTCTCAAGCAATGTTCTGGCAGTACTCAGTCTTTGGAGACTAGTAGAGGAGGGGAGTGTGAGCTTCCTGGATGCCTTAGGATACATTCCACCCATGCATGGAGTTGCAGGGCAATCTGAGGTCCCAAGGGAACCGGTTCCCAAATATAAGTTTTAACTTGTTTACCTTCAGCTTGGAGCCCCTTTCAAAAATTCCCTTGGGATTCCACCATTGGCACTCAATCCATCCTCATCTTCTAGAGTTAGGGGAAGATCTCTTCCCAGCTATACTTAAGGCTGCTTTATTTTCCAAATGCTTCAAAATTCAGCAAATTGTCCCTGTCCCAGAAGAGCAAACAAAACCCTGGCAGGGAAAGGCAGCTTTCAAATCTCCTCTCGCCATGGTTCCTTAGGGACAAAGCCACATCAGAGGGGACCAACCCTTTAGCCTTCTTGTCTCCCCACTCAGCTATCTGGCTCAGACCAAATAGACTTTGCTCTATTTCCCTAGCTGTAGCTCTTTTCCTTCTGCGTTTCTGTTTGCTGACCTTGAGATCTCTCTCTCTTTTTTTTTTAGGATGAAGGTTTAACTTTACAGAAGCTGAAAGAGAATGGTTATGTTTTAAATTTAGGCTCCTGAGGCAAAGATAAAGTCTGTTTTATTCACCCTATAATTTCCAGTGTCTAGCAAAGTAGAGGTGCAATGAATAAATGGAATTGGAAAAACAGAACAATTCTAAAAAATAGGGAAATAAATATTTTCATTTACCCAATTAGAGAGATTAATGCTAATGGCTTAGTTATCTAAAAATATCCTTTCCTATTATCCCATCTTGCCTTTTTTGGAGTAAAGTTAGTAAGTCTCCATCAGTACTTGTGGAAATTTTTCTTAGAGAGCTGAAAAACTAGCAGCCATTCATCACAGGGATAGACATAGCTAATGTCATAGAAAATAGTTTGAATATGAAGTTAGAATATTCTGTTCATGGCTTCCTATCCATGGAGCCAAGGACAAATCCCTTCACCCTTTGGGATTTCAGTTTCCTTGTCTTTAAAGTGGAAGGTTTGGGCCAGATGAACTGTGGCCCAATGTGTCAGGATGCTGAAGGATACATGTGCTGGTCAAACCAACTAGAAATGCCTTTAATAAATAATGAGTCTAGAGGAAGGATGGGCTGGCTGCCTCAACTACAACTTCAAGGACTAAGGTTCTCTCCTCTTTCCACTTTGTTCTCTTTAGCACATTCTGCTTTCCTTCTACACTGGTTCCCCTCCTGGGCCCAAAATGACAGCCAGGTATTATAGGTGGGCAGCAACATTCAGAAGAAAAAATAAGAACTATTCTATTTTTCATCTGTTCTCAAGAAAACCCAGCAGACATCCCTCATGTCTAATTGCTGAGAACTGCATCACAATCACTTGATTCAGATCTCTGAGGATTTGGATCATTTGAGACTCACCCTTTGGGTGGGGAAGGCTCACCCTTCTATGAAGGGCAGGCCAACTCCAAGGAGGTCTGGTAGGAAGAAAGGAAGTAGCAGATGGTGGTTGGCTGGGAAGCCAGTGTTACCTGCCACAAATATCATGTGATTCCAAGGGAACAAGAAAGATGGTAAGCAAAGTTTGCTAGAAGAAATGCAGGAGACAGTAGAAAGGCCAGGCCCCCACGTGAGAAGTCCTTGAAAGGTAGGATTGTCACATGCCACAAATGTTTACTTCTTGCATCTCAGGGGGATCTGCACTGCCTGCGTCTATGTTTAACTTTCCAGCTACCAGAGGGGCTGACCCTCTGTGGATGCCAGTTGAGGAGGCCATATAATTCGTTAGGATGAAGAGGGACTTGGTCTAGCAGTTCAGCGGACCCCACAGGGATCCCAAGCAGGGATTAGATCAGCTGTGCTGTCTTCTTCTACATGAGGGCAGGAGAGCCAGTCCCACACCCCCTTGGTAGAACAGGCCAATCCCCTGAGCATCTCAGGGTTACTTTCCACTTTCCTCCACGTCATGTTTTTTTCCCTTCTGCTTGGAACTCCTTTCCTCCTCTGGCTTGTGCTTTTCATCCTTTAAATTTCAGCTTAACTGTCCCTTTCTCTGGGAAGCTGTCTTAGTTCACCAAGATTGGCATCACTCTGGCCTCCTGCATTTGCTCCATTGAACTACTAATTGCACTTTATTATAATTGCCTGTTCCCTTGTCCGTCCTGCCCCCTAGGTAGGTGCCTCTTAATAGCAAGGACCATGTCACATGCATTACTATTCTCAGCACACAGAGTAGGGACCTTGCATTCAATGAAGGTTCAAAATGTGTTCATTAAAATAATAAATAAATAGTAGGAATAGAGGTAAAAATAAGCTAGAATTGATGGTTGAGGTTTTGGTACCACCAGCATCGTTGAACTTATTAATGAAAGCATTAAATAGTTTGTTCCTAAAGACCATCTCTTCTCTCTTTAGGATGCTGTTGCCTGAGATGGCAGCTTTCTGTGTCCACCCTGTCATCCGCAGCAGCAGAACATTGGCACCTACAGGTTTTGGCACATGTGTGTCTACGTGTGGTAGAGAGGACTACGTTGCTTTTGTTTTTCTAAAATCAGATTTAATACAATTCTTTCTATCTTTGTTTCTTAAATCTAAAATAAATCTATCCTGATGGTACACCCGATGGGGGTGCTGAAAGTGGGGTGAAGAAACATTGCCTTCTGTGTGTCCATCCTTCCTTTAGGCCTGCCTTCCTTCCTTCCACTGACAACTTACTGTGGCTGCTGTGTGACAAGCATTCTGCTAGGTGCAGAGGTACAGTGGGGAAGAAGAAAGACATATTTTCTGCATTTGTTTTAAATAGTCAGCCGTTTACAGCAGAGGGAGGGGAGAAAACAGTTCTAAAAAGAGGAGGGAATTCTCCCTCTGCAGGAGGGATTCACAGGCCTGTCTCTGGCCTTTCTCCCTCCCCACTGCTCAGGATTCTCCTAAGAAAGCAGCACCCCCCCTCGCCCCCCGGTGAGAAGAGACAAGGAACCGAACATGCCCGTGGAGGTCTCTCTCGCACCCCACCAAGGCTTGTCTCTTCTGGGACCCACATTCTCCTCTGCCTGCAGAAGGCAGCCTGTCCCTCAAGTCCAGAAGATTCTAAGTGTGATGTGTTACTGGGAGATGTTGAAATCATGACAGTGTGTAAAAACCGAAGGGAACAAACTTGGAGGAGCAGAAAAAATCTTCTTGAGAAAGTAACATTTAAGCTGAGACCAGAAAATGAAAAAATGTAAAATGAAAAGGAGACAATAGGGAGAAAAAGGAGAGTTTTTGCGGGAGCCAACATGGTTGGGAAGAGAATCCGGAGCCAGGAGCTTGCGTGCTTGCGCAGGGTGGAGGTAGGAAGGGAATGGCTTGCTGAAATCGCAGTCTTCTTCCTGGCCTCTGACCTGGGGTTAGAAAGGGTCCGATCTCAGTTCAGAACAGAAGGAACATTTATGTGCTTAGTCATTCATTTGTTCATTCATACAGCCACTCTCCCAGGGGAAGGGAATATAATTCTGAGTTGGACATTGTCCCTAACCTCAGCCAACCATCTTCTGTAGATAGATACATAATTTTGTTCATTAAACCACATAGGTGCTCTGCTAGAAGACAAGGACACAAGATTTATGAGTGATGGAGGGAGGGATGTCACAAGAGGTAGAAAAGAAGTGACACTTGAGTGTTGGCAAATGAGTGTGTTTTTACCACGTCCAAAAGAAATGTTACGGTCCATCTTTGGTGCCTCTCTTCCCAGACCTTCCTGCTTTACAAATCTGATGGTTACGTGATGTAGTGTTCTTCTGCCATAAACATTCTTCCTTCCACATCCCAGCCAGGGTGATGTCACTGTGAGACTATGCCTGGTGTAAATGGAATAAAATTCCAAGGCAAATCAGAAATGAAACTAGATCCCTTTAAGAAGAATGAATTAGCCTCAACATAATAAAATAGTTACAACTTAGTGGGAGATGTGCAAATGCTTTACATCACTGAACTGCCCCAGATGGTAAACATAAGGAGAGACCGTATTTTAAAATGGATATATGGTGGATGCGGTTACAAATCTACAGTACACACATAGCAATTATGTGCAGAAAAACTTTTTAATACCCTAGCATTTTCTTTGTGCGAGACAACATGAATGATAAAAAGCTTGTAAGAAGGTAAGAAATGCAACATCTAGAAAGGAGGCAAGTGGAAGGCTTCTCAAATGGTCTCTAAGAGCGGCCCTGCTGGAGTCCCCCAGGGAGGCGGTGAGGGCACAGAGCCGGGTGGGACATTACACTGCGGACACCAGGGAGACTGACTTGCGCTAGTCCTGTCCCTCCGCTGTGGACTTTGGGTCATAGACAGTCAGGGGTGGGAGGGGGAAGGCAGGAAGTATTCTAATGAGAATTCAATTAATTCAAGGAATCTCAGAAACCAGGTGTAAACTCTGCCGGATATTAAAAGATCCCTGAGAGGAGACTTAGGGTTTTGGAGCACGTCAGATCAATTTCCGAGGAGCTGGCAAATTGGCAGCTGCGCTGCTGTAGCTCAGGCTCCCCCTAACAGGTCGAAATAATTATCATCCTGCCACTCCGAGCCAGTGTGACTTGAAACTCCACCCTGCTCCGTCCCAGCTCCCCGGTGTGCATCTTCAGCATGTGACCGCCATCCCCATCCCGGGGAGCCGGAGAAGGTCCTGCCACCCTCTGAAGCATTTCTAGCCGGCCGTGGGGCTCAGCCGAGGGCGTGGTTTCCTGTAGGTGTCCGACTGGCCGTGATAAAATGACGCGCGACAGTCTGATGCTGGGGCCCAGAGCAGCAGGGGCTTAATGCCGATGGGGCGAAGGATGAAAACGCAGCTGAAGAACAATGTGCTGCCGAATAGGAGTGTGGAGTGGGGCACCCGCAGGGGCCACTCCGAGGGCCTTTAAGGACTTTATGTCCGCATGATTAGCCAAGATGAAGGGGCCAGCTGCAAACTTTAATTTCCTGATGACACAAAGGAACCATGAACAATATATAGATAGGATTTGAATTTGTAATAAGCAGTTGCCTAATCCACAGCAAAGGATAGTCAGTATAGGCAAAAAAAAAAAAAAAAAAAAAAAAAAAAAAAAGAAGAAGCAAAAAGCTCCTGAGGTTTCTTAGGGTCCCCATTCAGATATAGTCTTTACCGAGAGTTTCACTTCAAGCAATTTATCTTGGAAGAACTACTAGTGTTGGGTGTGGGAAAGAAGTGATACACTTTTGCTCAAGGAACCTGAATGCCTGGCAAATCCCTCTGTTTTCCTAGCAAGAAGATAAACGGAGTTTCTATAATCGTGTTGCATGCACCTGGCCAGGAGAATATTCTGGATAAAGGACCGACCACGTTTAGTCCACTGAGAATATTTTGCCAGATACTAACCTCCTTTATTGAACTGTTAATCTTGAGCCAGGGAGGGGAGTTTTTAAAAATAATGCTTTCTTCATTCTTAACAGATGCAAGCATAGCATTTGAGATTTTTGTTCAAGTGCTGTTAGAATCAAATTAACTGCTGGAAAAGAAAAGCTCAGCCTTCATCTTTGTTCTGACCCTTTCAGCTCTAATCATGTTGAAGTGTTAAGGTGAATAATAATAATAAAAAAAAAATGTTTAGGTCAACAGGAAGTGGCTCATGAGGGAGACTGGCTTTAATAGCACAGGGAAAGCAGAGGACAAAAGGGGCCAGATGTTTTGACAGGGCACTGAGGAGCAAAGGACCTGGGAAAAGGAAAGAAGCCTTTCAACAATTCTCTGAACAGGGACCTTTTGTCTCCAACTCTTGGAGAGATCCCATGGCATGAGCTTCCCTCCAAGAGGGAAAAGATGAGAACTTCGCACGTGCATCAGGATTGTGAATACAACCTGTTAATCTTATTAACTATGAAAATCCCCACTGAGTGAGCGTTTACCTGTGCTAGGAACTTCACCTACATTATCTTAGTCTTTAAACGACAAGCCTGCAAAGTTGGCTTTATCATTCCCATTTTACGGGTGAGTCGGTTTAGGCTAAGAGAACTTTACTCGTCTGCAGACATTCTCGCTGTTAAATGTTAGAGCTAAAATTGAAGTCCAGGACTGTACGACTCCAGAGTCATGCTGCAGCCCCCTGTGATGATAAAAATGACAAGAAAGGCACTTGGAACTCCCCGGTGACTGTTGCATTATTCCTGGGATCTGACTCTATCAGACGTCACTTCCATTGCTAGCAGCAAAAACCTGTCGTCCTCTTGGGATTTCCTCCCAAGAAAAATAATAATTACAAAGAACTTCCCACATCACCAGTGTCGATCTGGACTTCTGTACAATGTGACAGAATCCCTTAGGTAGTGTGGCTTCAGGAAAGGAAAGCAATAGGAATGCTTCCAGGCCTGAGAGGAGCTCAGAGCTGGTTTTTCTTTGAACAAAAAAGGAATGGGGACATGCCTTTTGTGTTTGTTGGATAATGAGAAAACCCTTCTGCGTGATATGTGTATTCTTGTGAGTCAGTCTTTGGAAGGCACGGTCAAGTTCTGGTGCTCAGAAACTTAATCCTTGCATGCCCCTCTTTGGCATTGAAAGGTGCCCCAAGGCCAGAGCTGGCTGAACGGCGCCTTGCCAGCTGCCAGGGTCTGGATCTGATGGCCTTCTGGGCACAGCTGTTAGGGAGACTGGGCTCTATTCCGAGGAGTATGTGTCATCATCACCTAACTTCCCGGGCAGCAGCGGGGGATGGGCGAAGTTCAGAACTAAGAAGAGCCCATTCTCATGAGTGCCCCTTTCCCGAATGCTGTGTCCAGGAGCTCTGCCCGAGTCGCACTTCTCCTTTGCTTCCTGTATCCTCTTTGTCCTCAAATCTCCATGTCGGACCAGGCTGCTGCATCATCCTACTGGGGAAAACTTTGCCCTGTGCAGGCAACCAGCCTCAGTGTTTCTGATCCATGATATTCCTCAGCACGATGCTGGGAAGTGTCTCCGAGAGTCAAGGTTTACACAGGCTGGGCTGCCAGAGCCTCCTGCCCTCCCTCCATCCTTCCTGTCTAGGACAATCGAGCTAATTAATGTGACCGAAGAACAGTTGAGCTGCTGCTAATGGGCGCCAAGAAAGTGTTGGGGGTCCGAGACAAACGGCTCTTGGCTCGCGTTGCCAAACAGCTTAAGTTTCAGCTCTGAAAATTACTTCAGTTTTACTTAAATCATCTTCTGTGCCAGGCAGCCAGTTTTGAGAACTGACGCATGGCAAAGCCTCTCCATCTGCAGCGAGTCTTCCCGTTGTCCCCGACCCGCAGGAACTGGGGGAGAGGGGGGTCTGTTCACGGCCTGCCCAAGGCAGCGGGGAAGGAAGAGAGAGAGGGTGAACTGTGTGTGTGATTACTTTGCTTTGCCCAGGTAAGAAAGAGCAAAGTAATCAAGTTAAAACTGTATTTCAATTTCCTCCTCTGAAGAATGTGTTACCAAATGAATTAATGTGTTGTTTCTTTTATCTGAAGACCTGCGGTAACTCATATCTTCTGAAATGAGTCTGACGTGCTTAGTTTCAACAGAAGTAGATGACTTGGCATTATTGAAAAACAGCAAAAGAATGTCATAAGATTTTAAGAGAATAACATACCTACTTACATATATATGTAAATATTTGTATGTATATTTTTGTGTATCTATATATACATATGTATATACATATACATAGATATATATTTACAAATATATATATGTGTGTGTACATATATATTTTTAGTCATTGGAGCCCTGCTGTTTGCACTCCAGGGTTCAAATCCTCAGGCTGCCTGTTGTTAGCTGTTTCACTCAAGAATGCAACTTAATCTCTCTGAGACTCAGTTTCTGAACTTGCCAAATGAAGATGATAATACTACCTACCTCACTGAATTGTTATAAGGCAACAGTGAAATATAAAATATAAATGTATTAAGCGCACGACCCAGTGGTTACCTTACAGTAAGTGTTCAACAAGCAAGTTCTGCTTCAGACAGTATCTGCCTGGGATAACTGTCACATTAAATACACCAATGTATGGGGAGGGACGTGCTCACAGTAGGTTCCATATATATCAGGACTATTCCTCTCCCTTCAGTATCATAGTGGCTCGTTTTATTGAAATATTAAGTATAAAACTGTACTTACATTTACTTTCTATACCTCAGGTCATTTTGTTGAATTGTCTTGTGGATTTTAGTATTCCATCTACCTACCGCTTTCCAATCAGTGTGTCTCCTGAAGGGACCAAATGCCGATTCACACACAAAAAACAAGTCAATTCAACCACAAACAAAATCTACACCAAACCACCACATTGAAAACTATAGACAAGGGCCATGCTGGGAGCTCACATGCGCCCAGTCATCTGGTCAACCTCATACATGTCTGTCTGGTTCAGGGCTATAAACCAGAACTGGTCGGCTTGCTCCTCAGGTCTTGAGTATATCTGTAGGCTTGGCTATATGATTTATAATAGTCCTTATGTATTCCAAGTCATGGGGATAGGAAGAAGGCACTAAATGCCAAAGTTTTAAAGACAGTGCCTCACAGAAATGACCATAAATAGCAGCTCAGGAGGCCACTTACATGAAGTTAGACCCGTTCAGGACTAGAGGCTATTACAGTGGGAGCTTATCATAACTTGATTCAAGTGCAATAAGCGAGAAGTGGGGAAGATGACCAGTCAGTGTGAGAAAGCCAAGTGTAGATCAGATAACCACATTAAAAAGATTAAAATGTCCAGCCTGCTATAAATGCCTGCTAAAATCCTAAAAAGGAGTCTGGAGAGACCCATAAAATCATAACTAAGAAAGTAAGGGAGCCCTGAAGCTTTAACCAGATGTTCCTGTGATATGAATGACTATGTTAGTAAATTTTCATCCTAGCAATACAGCTTTGTATTGATCTTTTGCTTTTATTAGTCAGTGCTGCTATGAGATTAAATATTGTCTGGAAGGAAATACAGGCTTCCCTCTCTAGAAGGCTCTTCTCAGTAACCCAGCGTTTGTTATCGCAAAGCGCACAAGGGAGTTGATAATGAATTGCACAACAGAGCGGAGGCTCGAGTCTATAAAAAGAGTTATATAAGGGGTAGCCTTATAGAGAATAACCTCATTTGGGAAGCAGGCATTGTGTGCCATACCGAGTAGGAAACCTACGGAGAGCTGTCTGAAACAGAAATAGACACGAGTATTTATGACCGGGAGCACCGATTGCAATATACAGTGCTAAACACTTAATCTATGGTTAGATTTTACTCCAGATCCAAGCTGAAGTCAGCAGAATTAAATCTTCAAATGTATTTCAGCAGCCTTAAATCCTTCTGATACTGTTAGCGGTGGCAGGGTTCCAAAATGCATTCTGTTAATAAGACAGTAAAGTATAAAATCGAGTTATCTCCTTCAAGGAGAAAAACACAGAGTAAAGGAAACGAGTCTTGTAAAATTACACTCCCAGCATTCAGGCCTTTTCTACCTGACTTCCTTTCAATTTATTCTTTTACTACCAGACCATTCTCCTTGAAAAATAGTTGGGGGTGGGGGGTGGGAGAGAAGGAAATCACCCCGTACTTTTTTTTTTTTTAACTGTGAAAGGAATGGTACCCCTGAAAAAAGCCTTAGGATTTTTCCTTATTTTTACAGGTCAGAGGAGGTTAAGATTTTGCCAATCAGCTTGTAACACGCAGTATCAAGTCTCCCTGGGCTAGCAAAAAGAATTCAGCAGCTGTTACCTTTTCTTTCTCACTTAACATAACTTTTGGTTTACCTGCAGCTAAAAGAAATCTATGCAGCACATACAGGGCTGTTGTTCAAGCCCCCAAGGCAACTCCATTAGCTTTCCCATGAGCAGCAAGCATCAAACGCTTGTTAAGGGAAAGAAAGAAAGAATGAAAGAATGGAGGGAGGGAAGGAAGGAAGGAGGGAAGGAAGGAAGGAAGGAAGGAGGGAAGGGAGGGAGGGAGGGAGGGAGGGAGGAAGGGAGGGATACATACATGACCAGCACCCTTTGAACACACAGCATTGAGGCGAAGTGCTAGACTTGCTCAAATGAACAAAGTCGAAATAAAGCCTCGAATTCCATCTTGACATCAATTCTGACATCCCAGAGTTTCTGCACATATGGGATGCGAGACCACCCATTGCTCTGAGACCCCTGCAGGGCACCATTGGGTGAGTTAAGCAATGAATTTTAACCTAAATTCTGAATTTCTTTGCTCTCATGGATTTCGGTCAAACTTCTTCTTGATGGGTCAATATGTATCACTGTTGGCAATTTCCTGTTCTTTAGGCATTGTTTTTTTCACCTGTCCAGGAGTTAGAAAAAGACAGAAACTCCCTTGTATTGCGGAACTAATGAGATGCAAGAAATTGGGCTGTAGCAATCCACTGGGCAGATACAAAAATACATGAACATATAGATTTATACTCTATGCTAGAATACATCTGGAAAACATATACCTCTGGAATATACTGGAAAACATCTGGAATATCTTTATGTAATACTTGTATATAATACCTCCATATATTGGATAGCGTATACCTTGCTATCTTTGAACAAATATATATAGATAGATAGATATAATTTCACCACATTAAATTATGGAATTGAGGAAAAAAGAACATACACTTAATTTCTAATTGAGCCTGTAATTAGAAGAGATTTAGGTGTTCTTAAGAATCATTTTTGTTGAGCTAAACAAATTATGCAAATTCATTTGGAGACTTTTCTTGAATAACTGCCTAAAATGAAGCCTGAAAAAATTTCATTCTCCTCCTCCAACTTTGCTGGATTCTGTGCAGACGCCTACAATCCTGTTTTGACATCAGAGATAGCATTTATAGACCATAATTTACTCCCATTATCCTTCAGTCAACTTAATGAGATCAAGAGGATACCATGGCTTTTGAAAGTTGGTTGCAGAGGCATTCTACTGTAGATACAATTTAAGAGATGCCCTGTTTTACAGCAACCCAACCACAGGTCATAGGTAACTTCTGCAAAGGGTACAGTTTTGTTGCTGCAATTGTTCATTGCATTTGCTTCAGTGTAAGAGAGTGTTATCTTGTGACCTTCTCCTTGGTATCTGCCCTACTGATTACCTACAGTTTCCAGTTTCCAAGGCCTGGCTCTTACTATGTGGTATGGATAATTCCAGTTATGTTCTCTGCATATTGCTTTTAAGGCTTAACTCTAAAAATCTTTTCCAAATTCTGCTACTTGAAATTAATCTCTTCCCTCATTGAGCCTCTTGTTTGCATGTACCCTTCTTAAAGTTGTTTCTGTGACTCAATGCCGAATTGGGAGCTGCTAGACTAGGTCTTTGTCATTTTTTAATGTCTCCTTCGGTGTCTAAAATAGTGCCTTGCATATCAAATGTCCTGCATAAGTGTCCCTTGAATTGAATTGTCTTTTCTAAACACTGAGAATTAAATCCACCCATAGGGAAGGGTATGAAGATGAATGAGCAAAGGACAGAGACATACTCTAATGACGGCAGAGATGAAGCAAACACACACCTGGTCCCAGACCCTTGACAGGGCATTTATGTAAAACCAAATTAACTTCAAGAGAATTTAATGAGTAAAGTGAATGTTTTTCACCCTCCAGGTGGTCCCTGGAGAGGATGTTAACGCAGCGATGAGAAGAAATAGGGAAAGGAAAAGATGCTGCCGCCATCCCAGCACAATAAAGATAGGCGTTCTCCCGTCCCCACTCCCCCATTCTGCGTATTTCAAAATGACAACAAGGGAAACAATTTACAGTTGACTCCAGGTGCCCCTGGCTGTGAAACTCCTTCTGTCATGGCAGAGAGATGAAAAAGAGGCCCCCTTTTCCTTGGACAACTCTGAGCCACATAAATATTGTTTCATTCCCACTTGTAGCAGTTTATGGTGCTTGTCTTTGTTCACTCTCCCTAGATCCTGGCAGCTGAGCCACGCCTCTCTTTCTATGCACCAGAGCAGAGCTCCTGAAACTATCCCAGGAAACGGGAAGAGGCCTGGAAAGAGACCCAACAGCAGCACCTTGATGCTATCTTGAGTTGTAACTTGCATCATCTGGCAGTGATAAAATGTCATCTTACGCTGAGATTGTCTAGATCCTTAGGCGGCATCACCTTATTGCCTAATGTTACTGTTTCCCCGTAACAGTGACAGTAACTGTGTCCTCTCTGCCCAAAGAGAGAGGTGTCAGGAGACGCTCTTGGGGAACTTGTTAAAATCCTGAATTCTGGACTTCCTCCTGAGACTTCTGATTCAATAATTCTGAACAGTACCTAGGGATCCACATTTTAATATATAGTCCATCCCAGGTGATTCTGGGTGGTTGATAAGCATGGTCCCATCACTAAGAGGAAGGAAGATTACCTGGGTTATTTTCTACTCAAGGGTTTTTATTGTTTGTTTTTTGTAATAGGTAAGGAAAAAGGAGAAATAGTTTCCCTATGTTTTACATTTGAGGAAAGAAGACTTAAGGATGTAATAATATAATTAAGTTCAATTTAACAAATAAACAAAAGCACTGGCCAAGTTACTGGAAATTCAAAATGTGAACAGAACTTGAGTCCCTGTGCTCAAATAACAAATGGTTAGGGACCAAAAAGGATTACCATCCAGGCTCAGACAATGGATTATCCACTTAGTTCAATTCTCTGTCTAACTGGATAGAAGGTCATGGTGTGTCCTCAACGTCAACCTTCTCATAAATATCCTATGTCTCCTAACTAAGCTTAGGGGCCTATTGTCCATGCATATACCACTGATAACAGAGCAGGAAGGCATATCAACTATCATCTGGCCCTGTCTCCCCACGTCACAGACAAGGAAACTGAAGTTCCAAGACGTTAAGTGATTCGTGGAACTTCTCTTGTTAGTTTGCAACAGAGCTCACACCCAAACCAGGCCATCCTAGTCCTCGCCTTTCCCACTGTAGCATATTGCTTGGAGGGAGGTTGTCCATTAGTTCATTCCTTCATTCGTTCTACAGATATTTAGTAAGCGCCTACTCTACGCCAGGCCCCGGGCTGTGTACTGAAGATGCAAAGTTGAGTAAGATTCTCTTTCTGTTCTATAACCTTATAATCTAGGGAGGTAAGGATCAGAAAACAGGTTACATAAAGCCAAGTTTCTTTGATTTTCTCCATAACACAGCTCTTATACTGCATTGTCTCCTGCCATGATTTTCAGACTTCAGTTATTTCCTTTCTGACCTCTTGTTTCATTGTCTGACCCATCCGGATCTTTTTAGTCCGGCCTCCTACAGAGCACATCTATCTGTCAGGTGCATGTCCTTACCTCTCCTTGACACCTCTCCACCACTGCTTCCTTCTAGAGAGAAGGCAGCAGGTTGCACGAGTGTTTCAGAGGTGAACGCTCCATGGTTCGGTGTAGGGTAGAGTACACTTCTTGTTGTTGTTGTGTCTTTTTTTGAAGTTCCCTTCAAGTGATCACCTTTGGGCCTGCAAGAAATCTTTAGAGCCAGGACTCTCAGACCCTCTTTTAGTTTTCAACACACCCAGCAGGTGACTGTCCCAGATGCAATTTAGATTCCTTTTCCCCTACGAGGCTCACCTTCCATTGTCATGCATAAAAGTCAGCCTTTCCTGGACCAGCCATTCCGCTCCTCTTAGCATTTGACTTTATTAATGAACTCATCTTTTGGCTGAATCCTCAGCCAAGGCAAATCGGAAGCAGCAAACTGCATTTTGCAACTCTAAACCTAAAACTTTATCCCACAAGAGCCACAGTATTCTGAAAGAGCTCACATTTGTATCAAAGTAAAATGTCAGTGGCTCAGAAAAATAAGTACCCAGGCCCACAATGCACCACTTCTTGCCACTTTCAAAGGTACTAAATTATTTTGTCCATATCTATACCTCACTTAGTTTTCAAAAATGTACACAATTGGTCACTCAATTAAAGGATAAACTTCTTTTTAAAATGGGGACTACATCTCTCCTTTCAAAGAAACTAATATATATTCTGTAGACACAGCTGATGCATAATAATTGCAATTTGACTAATCACCCTTTTTGTCCTTAAATCCCAATAGCATCAGTTATTCAATTAATTGAGTGACAATTGTGTGCCTAACCCTGAGCTATGAGTTATGAGGGATGAATCAGATGTATTTGATATAGTCCCTGTACTCAAGGATTTGGCAACCTTACTAAAGAGGAAAACACACATGAAATAATTGGAATAATAGGTCTTGGAGGACCTTAAAACCCTTCTAGTCCAGTTGCCTTGTAGTCAATATTTCTGCTGTGCACCAGTATATTTCTGTTCCCCTCTCTTTCTGAGTACCAGGGAAAACTGCATTTCTCGACCCCTTGACCTTTAGGTAAATTCTGTGACTTGCTTTGGGCAGAAAATGCGAACAGAAGAGACGTGTGCGACATACTGGTGGAAGCATTTAAGAGCTGGAGCACAAGTCTCCATTTTCCTCTTTTCCTGAGGCAGCAATTATGGAGGAAGTTTCATGCTGAAAAAGCAGAAAGGCTGAATCAAGGAGTGTGGCATGTGCAGGACTGTCCCAGACATCTCTAGGACCTTTTGCATGAGCTAGAAAAACAATTTTTGTTGTGCTGGGCCACTGAGGTATAAGGGCTATTTGTTACCACAGCATAACCTGTCCTAGCCTACCTTGACTAAATCCTTCATTTTGTAGATGGGGCAATCTAAGTGTTAACTTGTATTAATATAATATGGAACCTCAATGTATTAAGAGTTTAATATAACCAAGGACTGGGATGATTGAAGAGGTCTTCATGAAAAATGTCTCGCTCAAGCTTTACTTTGTAGGTTGTGTATGATTACTCCTGGGGCAGAAGCTGTGTCATTGGTGGGGGTGTTAATAGTGGCAGTGATTAGACAGTCCAGATCAGGAGGAGAAGACAGAAAAAAAATGGGTACCTAATTATAACAACAATATCCATAGCTTAATAGCACAACTATTGGGGCTGAGCATTTTATCTGTATCAATATTATTTCATTTGGTTCTCATGGCCATTTCTATACAAATAATAATCGTAACTATCTCAACCCTCCTTATAAGATAGTAATGATTACTATTTCCATTTCTTTAAAAAGTAAACTGAACCTTAGAAAGCTGACTCAGAATATTTGGAACTACTTCTTCGGTAGATTCCTTGCCGTCTTCTTTTCTGACACAGGGTAAGGGGTGTTCCCTTTTGTACTCAAGGCTCTTGTCTTCATTTACGCACTGAATCTCATCCCCTTCTGTTCTCTGGGTGGTGCCCTAATGACTGTCACTTCCTTTTCTCATTATTTTAAACTGTTCTATTTCTGCTACTTCTATCCCTTTACCTTATAAATTTGCCAAATTACATCCATTTTAAAATAAAAACTATTTTAAAACATTTAAAAGCAAAATAACTATACCCTGACTTTCCCAAGTTATCACACTCTCTTGCCATTTCTTCAGAACCAAACTTATTTAAAAACCATGTACACATTCTGTCTTCACCTGGCTTACCCATCCCCGAAGCTTCCCAGTGTGAGTTGCCACTAACTTCCTGGTTGCCAGATTCAGTAAACCCTGATCTCACTGCCCCTATTGACCAGGACTAACCTTAGCTTCTAAGCCTCTCTGCTGTCTTCTAAATTCTTCCTACTGCTTTACTACTCCGTCTGAACCCACTGGTCCCTTAAATGTCGTCCTGTATTGTTGTTCTCAGCCCTCATTCTTCTCATTCTCCATGCAATGTGAGGACAACCTCATCCACTCCTATGGTTCAACTATGTGTCAATATGTTAAATTCCTCCAAATCTGTAGCTCTGGTCCTGTTCTCTCTCAAGGACTTCATAAACATGTCTCTTCATTCATATGTCACCTTGAAACAGGTAAAAACCCAAACTCATTCCCTGCCACCTCAACCCTCCTCCTTCCCCTAAACTCCTTATCTTCATAAACAACTTCATCAACTCCCTACTCCCTTAAACTGCCAGCCTGCAAGCCTGTTCTGCTCAGCTTTTATTGTAATGATTCTGCAGCTTGAACCAACCATTGAAATACCTCTCAATTTGTAACCTTCCCTTTTTTATTTGGCCATCCCTGCTATTGGTTTAATTTAAGGCCTTTATTGTCCCTCATCATTAATGAGAGATTATCTTCTTAATCCCATTAAGACTCTTTCCAAATCATTCTTCATACTTCAGCCAGAATAATCTTTCTAATATGAAATTCCAATATGCTCATGTCATTCCTCTACGTTGTTCAAAGGTTTTTCATCACATTCTGGATAAAATCTGAATGTCTTAGGAAGTATACTGAGTCCTTCATGATCTGATCCATGGCTAGGTCTCCACCCTTCTCTTCTGCTACTCGCTTCTCCACGATTACCCCTGAGCCAAGCCAAGGATGTGCTAGCCCTGGAACAATCTATAGTTTCACTTGCCTTCATGTGTGGCCTTTTTTGTCCAAAATACCCAGTGGCTCCCCCTTATGTTTTCCACCTGGCTTCAAGTCCCAGCATGCAAGTACCCCCTGTTTTATGATCTGAGTCCTCCCACATCTGTGCCCCTAGAGTGCCTTGAGCATGCATCTGTCATAGTGCATCATAACCGTGTGCTTGTCCCACTCCCAGCTGGAGGTGCAAAATCACTGATGGGAGAGTCTATGTCATAGCCCCTCTTTGTACCCAAAACAGTGATTAAAAACCATAGATTCTCAATATATATTGTTAAGTATGTGAATTAGTGATAGCTTCTATGAAGTATAGATTATATGAAAAATTTCTTGAAAATTTGGTTTGCATTTGCATCTACAAATTCAGGGGATTTTTGTTTTTATATGATCATTTCATAGTTTGGCTCCCGTTCTCTTCTCAAAATTATTTAAAAGACCATCAACCTATCTACATTTCACGATAGATATAGGATTAGCCCTTTTTAAGAATGCACAACAATAAAACAGCACATAGTCTTCCAGATTTACAGATCTTCAGACACATGGTCTTCAAGATCTACTCTGGGTTCAGAGCCCTGTAGTTAGGACAGAAACACTTGGCAAACACATAAACTTTTTCTTTTTTCCTCTTTTTTTTACTCTGCTTGTCTCATTTATAGCTTAGAAGTTGCTTCTGAACCACAGGTGGATATAAAGACAGCTTGATCTTTGAGGATTACAGATGTGTCTAAAAAGTTGGCTCTATCATTCAATCTGTTTTCTGGATGAGTGGAGGACACCAAATCATTCAGTACCTTGATGAAAGGAAGAGGGTTGTATGTACTCCTGTTTAATAAGGATACATCAGACTGGAGCCCATATTTTGATTTTTTGTATGTCATAGTACTGTAAATTCTCTTTTTTCATTTTCTCAATCTCATTAACTTCATTCTCGGTTGCTTCATTATTTTCAGAACTGTCTTCTTGTAGCTGCATTTTTTTTTCTAACCCACTAATCTGTCAACCGTTAGAGTATTTTTAATTATATTTTTCCAATATTTCTTTCCTTGTCATCATTTATTTTTAATTTACATTCATATATTATTTTTATGATGAAGCACAAGAGTGGCTGTATGTTATATGCAATGTATAGTTACCAAACTTTGCAGGGCTGTTGCCTTTTAAGTCTCACAATGCAATCACAATTCTTCTGCTCTGCTCAGATTTATGCAAAGAATAACCCATTAGGAAGAAGTTAGACCCATGTTGGTAGGCTCTGAAGGTTGGATCTCAATCAGTTATTATCATAGAAAATCTAGTTCTTCTGATTTTGAGCCTTTGTGTTTTAAATTGCTATCCTGAGTAGCCAGGTACTCCGACCAGGCATTTAGCAAGTGGGCTCTTAGTAACAATCTGTTTTCAAGGTCATGATGACAACAAACCAATCCCCTGGCATCAAGTGCCATGGTACCTGTTGAATGCCCTGAATTGGGGAGAGGTATGCTGGGGAATGAGGTGGGGACTTAGAAGTTGAGCCTTTTCAGGAGCCTGGGATGTGGGATCAATTCTAGGCTTCAAGTGCTCTGTCATTTGTGATTCTTAGCATGAGCATTACTGGAACTCCGGCTCAAAGGATGGATGTTCTCTGGCTCCATCCCAGGGGACAGAGAAAAGGAAAAAATGATAACTGTTAGCATTTGTTGAGTGTTTACTATGTGCCAAGCACCATGCTGAATATCTTACACATATTATATCCTTTAACCTCACAATGAACCCATAAAGTAGGTGCTTTATTATTTTCGTTTTGAAAATGAGAAAACCAAGGAATGAGGATAAAGCAACTTGACCAAAGTCACACAGCGATTATTAAGCAATGGAGTTAGGAGTTGAACCTGAGCTTTCTCAGCCCAAAGCCCTTGATCTTAGGTGCCACATTGCTAAAAACATTGGGGAAATATATAACTAAGGGGAATATTGGAAGAACAGTTCCTCTTCTTCTCCCCGACTCCTTGACATAAGAGCACCGCCATCTTTGGTCCTCTTCTCTTCTTCACCTATGCTAGGATCCTCATGAGCTCAGCTAGTCCTATGGCTGAGTGACACCCATACACTCACAAAATCCCAAATTTATATTCTCAGCCCAGACCTAGTTAATGAATTACAAATTCATATATCCAATTACCTTCTTGGCATCTCCACTTGGATGGCAACTAGATATCGCCAACATAACACCCCCAAACTGAGGGAATCTCACCCCATATTCCTGGAACTTCCACAGCCTTCTCTTTCTCAGCTCATGGCAACTCCATCCTCCCAGGTGTTCAGGCCAAAAACCTGGGAGTGTCTTGACTCTTTCTCCCACACTTCAATCCAATCTGTTGGCAAATCCTGTTAGCTCCATCTTCAAAATGTATTCAAAGTCTGACCCTTTCTCATATCTTCCTATAAAACCAGCCTTGTTCTGACCATCATTCTGCCTCTTTGGAATTACTGCAATAATTTTATAATTGGTTTCTCTACTTCCAACCCCATCTGTTTATGGTATATTTTATACAAAGCCATCAAAGTGATTCCTTTAAAATGTAAATCAGATCATGGCAATCTTCTGTTTAAAACCTTGCCATGGCTCCCAGTTTCACCTAGAGGAAAAGCATATGTTTTACAATGACCTGTAGGATGCTCTGTGATCTGCCTATACTCCAAAGTGTATTGAGAGGAGAGAGGATATTTCTCCTTCTCCTCCTCTTCCTCTTCGTCCTTCCTCTTCTTCTCCTTTTTTTTTTTCTTATCTCCTCCTCTTCCTCCTTTGTCACCTCATCCTCATCTTTGCTGACTTAATTGTTGATTTACTCTATTACACAACTTATAGAAAAAAATGGAGTCAGTACTTAGTAGCATCTACTGAATGAGACTTGGATTCCCTCTTTTGCCAAGCAACTTTCCGCTTGATCTTGAAAGCAAGAGACATGGGACTCATCCTTGACTACTTTCTCTGTATCATTCACTGTATTAACTTAGTCCCGAGACCACAGACCTGGCTCTCAAGTCCATTCTTCCTCTCCATTTCCGCTACTGCCACCTGTGTGCAGCCTTCTTCATCTCCATCTGCGTCACTGCAGCAATCCCTTAAGGGGTTTCCCTGTCATTGGCCTCTTCCTTTATCTATTCTCCGCCCTACAGCCAAAATCATATTTCTATAAGGTAAATAAGATATAATGAGATATCATTTCTTGGCTTAAAGATCTCCATTACTTTCTCTTTTTTTTTTTATAGCTTTGTTTTTTTAACTTTTCTTTGGATCAAGGACCCCTTGGAGGTTTGACAATATATATGAGTTTCCCAGAAAAGTACAAGTGCCAAAGCTTACATTAAATTTTGGAGGATTCAACGTTGCTCTGAAATTATCCGGGGAAGTATTCAGGGTCCAGGGACTCTACATTAATACATCTTGGGCCATCGGCACGTCTGCCAAGGTTATCCAATATCTGGCCCGTGCCCGTCAGCAGCCTCATATCCCACGACTACCTTTGCCCTTCCAGACACAGCTCAAGGGAAATATTTCCTAACCTCCTCAGGAAGATAATCTTCTCTCTTCTGTGCCTCCAAAGCATACAGAGCAATTATCATGTTGGGCTACAAGGATTTCTAAACATTTTCTCCCCCTAACGCTCTCAAGTCTTTGAGGAGAGGAATCATATCTAATTTTCAGTTTGTGTCCTTGTCCTGCCACAGACTCTAGGGCATAGCTGGCATTCAGTAAATATTTACTGGGTAACTATATCAAAGGTTACAAAAAGGAGGAATGATATTTCTCTGTTAAAGATTTACTTGTCCTCCTCTCTTCCCTCCTTTCTGATATTACTAGGAAACATAGATAGCTCTGGTGCATCAAATTATAATGTGATGGTGATTATATACCATTGAGATCAGTTTCTCCTTAATTCTGAGCTTTGCTGGTCCAGTTGTTCTAGCTGACCTTTCCCATTTCTTACCTCTAGGACTGGGATGAGTTTTTGCCCCTGGTACCTCATTTGATCTCTGGAGAAATAAAATTTTGTCCAGTTTTTCCCTCTCTTTGCCCAAATATATTGTCAGGAGAACAAGTTCCATGACCAACTAATCTGCTAATAGAGTCTTTAACTCCAGGTTTTGCACAATCTCTTCTCTTGGGTCCATAGCTTAGAGCAGCGTTTCTCCTAGAACGAGTCCATGGACTGCCTGCATCAGAATCTCCTGGGGTACTTGTTCATGACACAGATTCTGGGTTCCACCTCAAACCTACTAAATGGTACATCTGGGAAGCAGGAAGATGTCCTGGAATCAGCATTTTAAAACTTTTTCAGGGGAATGTTCTATACACTAAAATTTGGGAATCACTGACCTAGAATCCACTTCCATTCTCTTCCTCATGCACATGGAATCTGGGTTTTTTTCCTTTTCTTCTTGATTCCCCTCCAAGACCATACCTTAAATTCACCGTGACTGCTGACTCCTCCTGCTTTTTGTGGCATGAGGAAAAGATTAAGAGGTGGAAGAGGTTGGAGCCAGAAAAATCTGGGCTTAAATGTCCTTTCTGCCACTTACTTCCTGTGTGAGGTTACACATTCTAAACCTTATTTTCTTTAACTGTAAAATGGGTGAATAATACATACCTCATAGGATTCTTGTGAAAATCTAATGGTATAATATATGTAAATTATTTATTTAGCATAGTTTACAACCCAACTGAAGTACTCAGTAAGTTATTAGTGATAGTAGTGATAATAAATAACACTGAAATTTGTCATTTTCCCATCAAGATATAAATATGTGTTGCATAGTATACGTGCGTTTGTGTGTGCATATGTATGAATATTTGTATATATTCATATAACAGGTTTCTCATTAGAGCATTTGTCTCTCCTTATTTCACCTATCCATTTTGTCCTGTCTTCCGGCCCCTGTCTGTCTGTCTAGTATTTTGACTGTCAGCCTTAGCTCTTCATTGAAGGTAGTTGAAGATCAAATCTTACTCAGCACTTAGGAAACCACTTCACTCCATCAGGAAATTTTTGAAGTACTCAGATGAATCACTACGAAGACTAATTTTGAAAACTGTGTTTGGTAAGTGACACAGTTTTGGTTGCTAGCTCTCTTATTCCCAAAGGAAACTTAACAAAGTGTTTTCAATGAGGAACACTTTGAAGAAAGGAATGAGTATGGGCAGTGGGGGAAGGAGGGAGGCAAACTTGGGGAAACAACCCTGTTTAACAAGAATTGCTCATAAGGTTTCTTATTCATCCAACATGTTTATGAACTGTGAATTGAGTCCGTAGAGCCTCTTTATCTGCTACCATCAAACTGAAATCCTGGAAAGATCTCTTCAATGACACAAAGAAAATGGTTCTAGTAGATTCTCAAAGATTTTTCTACAGAAAAAAACCTGAGGCAGTATAAACTTGATTTAAGTCAGACACCTCTCTCCTGAACTAAAATTTGTCATGATCACAGCCACCCTGATGTCATCTAGAATTTCTTCGTTGGTAGAAACCTCTAAGTGAGAGTGAAACTACAACATCAGTTCCCATGTTTTAGTTTGAAGGTTTCGGCAGGGATTCCATCAGCACCTGAACTGCAGCTGTATCTACCCGATGACTTTCAGGGGGTTGAATGGAATAGCACAAAGAACTCCGGTATTCAGAAAGTTGCAAGTGAGACTCTGTGAAACGCAACTTCCAATATGCATTTGCTCTCTTTGCAATAATCTTCATATTTAATTCTTAATATGTAGGAGCATAAAGGGCTTTACTATAATGGGGGTGGGGGAGGAGAATAGGACATTCGGTGAAAAATTTGAAGAGACAAGGGCCTAGGTCAGCTGTGAGATGAGATTTCCACGGAGCACAATAAAACCCTAAGGAGCAGTGAGAGATTCAAGTGCTGACCAGGACGGGAGTGAGAACACAGAGTAGAATAGCTGACCAGATGGGCCACAGCAAGCCACAAGGTCAGCAGAGTTTTGTGTCTTCTGAGAGGGCTTCTCCAGAACCTCTGTCAGGTTTTCCTTTATTCAAGAGCCTCCTTATATTTTAATTTCTTTCAGATTCATAATATATTAATCCAGCCACTCTCCTCCTGGTATCTTCAGCCACTTCATCCATTGTACTTCCATACCCATGTATCTGCCTATAGTGTAGAACATCCTCCTTGTCCCTCCCCGTGCATGCATCCAGGACGCTAACTGTTGCTGGGCAGCCTGGGGCGTTATACATGCACATGGCAGGGATTCAAAGATGCTGGCCGGTCCTGATTTCCCAACTCACTGCTCTGTCCCATTCTGCAGGGCAGCTTTGCCGAAACTTCTCCAAAATCTATACATCCATGTTCCCTCAGCCTCTCTTTACACTCTTGGCAGGGAATCACCTATTTTACTGGAAATTCGGAAATACGGATGGTGTTGGGTGGGAACACCTCTGCTCTCTGCTCCCAGCCTGGCAAGCTGAGCCACACAGTCTGCCCCTTCCCCAGTGCCCCCACACATGGGAGGGGGAGCTCTGGGTCACCAACTTCTGTTCTACCAGTGCTCTCCTCTCTGCTGCTCTCTGCTCCCGTCAACATCTCCCTCTCCTGCTTTCTTCTGAGCAACAAAACCAGCAAATATTTCTCCTTCTTAACCCGAAGTCCCCCTCACCAACAGCTTTTCCCTCCCCCTCTTTCCATGCAAGTGTCTTGAAAGAACTGTTCACATATACTGTTTTTACCTCCTTGTCTTCCCCTCCTACCAGTCCCTTCTCCCCACCCCAGTGACTTCTGTCCGTTCCTAGCTGCTAACCCTATATCCAATGGCCATTTTTCACTCCTTCCCTGACTTGGCCCAGTCACTCCCCCTCAGTGATGAAAATCTTCATGTTTTGACGGTAACTTCCCAGCCCCTCTTTCTCATCCTCTCATGGTTCCTCTTCCATTTCTGTTCCTTAAGTGTCAGTTTTTTGTTAATTTTGAAGGTGTTAGGTATTTCAATTTTTGTATCAGTTGTTCCTGACCTTCAGGATTATAGGTATGTTTCTAATGTGTGAATTATTTTAGATGTCAAAGTTATAAAGCCTCGCTTTGTCATAGGCATTGAAAAATTTCTGAATTTCTCATTTTCCTTTCTACTATCAAGATTTCAGTTTTACATAGCAAAATCCATTGATTCTTTCCTTTATAGTTTCTGTTTTCAGTGTCATGCTTAGAAAGGCCTTGTCTACGCTTTTAAGTATTGACCTATTTTTTTCTCAAATAGTTTTCTGGTTTAATTTTTGAAGTTTAAAGCTTTAATGTATCTAAAGTTTATTTTGGTGGAAGTTCATTACAGTGTTCCAGATGGTAAGCCACTTGCCCCCAAACCACTTACTGAGTAGTCCTTTTCCAAAGATATTTGGAATGTCACCTTTTTCATTCTACCTATAAATTTCTTATAAATACTGGGGTCTATTTCTAGACTTTCTATGCTTTTCTGTTGATCTGTCATATGTCTGGACCTATTCCTTAATGCTTTTAATAATGTTTATAATGCATTTCAATAGCCAATAGAAAAAGTAGACTTCTCAGCCTTTTTTATTGGCCATTCTTAATATTTTAATTCTTTCAGATGAACTACAAAATCAATTTGTCAAATAATAAGGAATAATTTATTAAGGCTATTTTGACTATAATTTTGGTATTTGTAAATCAATTTAGGAAAATATGGACAACTGTATACTTTCAAGCTTTGTCTTCCAGATGTCATGTCTCTCCTTTTTGATTCTCGGAAAAGAAGTAAACTGTTGTACCTGCAGGTCTCATGTTTCATGTTAATTTCATTCCTAGGTAAATTTATCTTTTTGGTTTTGGTTACTACTGGGAATGGAATTTTTGTTTTCCATTATATTTTTATATAAAGACTTTAAATGTTTATCTTGATTCTAGATACTTTACAAAATTCTCTTAGTAGTTTTAAGAATTTTTTAGTTTATTTTGTATGGTTTCTAAAAAGGGCAGTTTAGTGTATAATCTGCAAAAAAGTGATAGCATTTCTTTTCAGTAAATATACATTCTTAATTTAGTTTTACTTCTTACTGCAATATCATGAAATGTCAGAAAAATAATAAAAGGAATGAAAATATTTATTGTGTTTAATTTGAAAGTTCGTGACTTTATTAGTAGGCATGATGTTGGCTATTTAATAAACAGACTTGATATGTATGTATCTGTTTGTATCTCTGGAAGGGTAACCAGAAACCAGTTAACAGTGGCTGTATCTGGGAAGGGGTTTGATTGACAGGGCAGAAAGGTGGGAGTATACTCAGTATACAAACTTTTGTGCCTTTTGAATTTTGTACTATTTACATATACAACTTATTCAAATGGAAATAATAAAATTAACAAATCAAAACAACATTCATTATCTTATGTAAAAAATATTTATTTATTCCTAGTTTCTAAGGCTTTTAAAAAAACCAGCAGAGTGATGAATCAAACACGTTTCTTTTTATAGTCATGGGTCTGATCACATGGTTTTTACAATTGATCAATTGATGTATGATATTTTTAATGTGTCTCATTTAAAACAATTTTCATAAATTGTGGTGTTTTAGCCTTTGTTTTCTGATGAGGTAAAACTAGTATTTTATTTAACATTTTTTAATCTATTGTCATAAATGAGAGTTTTGCAGCCAGGAACGTTGTGGTTGTAATTTTTTTGGATCAGGTTTTGATGTCAGTATTGCAAGACAAATTGAAAAGTCCTCTATGTTTTTCTATACTCAAAAGTTTATTTAGTGTGGGATTTGTCCAGTGCTTGAAAAACTGAAAGAACTCTTTGTTAAAAACACCTGGATCTAAAGCTTCTTTTGGAAGAAATATTTTGATAAAATCTTCAATTTTTAAATTGCTATGGTTTTATTAAGGTTTTCAACTAAGCAAAGATGCCTTAATATTTCTTATGAATTATTGACTTGAAAGACATCTAAGTGCAGTATGTGTGTGATTTGATATCAAGTCTAGACCATACTGTGGTCAAAATGGTAAAAATTATTAAGGAGTGAACTTATTAACATAACAAATTTACTTCCTGATTCAACAAATACAGATTTTTCTTTCATAAATTATCAAATCTTGCTTTTATCAAAATGGTAACACATATTATATCTGGTTAAACCATCTGAATTTTTCAATTAACTCACACGGTTATATGTGTTCATTGATAACATAAGCCAACTCTTGAAAAATATTTGATTTTCTGCTCTGAGTCCATAATGGTAGGAGCTGAAATGACAAGTTTATCTTACTCTAGAGAACAAATCTCTGTAACTCAACCATATCTCTGCCACTCATGAATCATCAAGTCCTGGCTTTGCTTGTGGGATAAATATATCTGTTATGTATACCTTCTTGTCCTTTTGGTATAACTATATATTTCTTTCTTTTCATCCGTTGTTATTTATATGCATCCTACCTCTGATACTCACAGCAGAGACTTAACTTGGAGCAAATCAATTAAATCCAGTGGTATTCTTTTTGCTGTATAATATTGCCGAATCAAAACAGCAAATTTGCCAGGGTCTTTACCGTATTTTCTTCAACATAGAGGCATGAGCTGGAAAAGGGAGTGAGGTGAACATTTGATCAAGATGACAAGCACCAGTGGATTCCTGCTGTTAGCTGGAACACAAGCCCGATGACATGTATTTGGTGTCATTCCGATGTAGATTCTGACAGAGGCCAATTTATGGTCCAATTTATGTCTTGACTCTCATACGAAGGCCAAGCAAGCTATAAAATGTAATAAGAATTTCTTCAATCAATGTCCAGAGGAAAAACAAATCACTCAGTTACTGACACAATATTGCATCAACACTCCGGTAAAGTTCTCACAAGTGTGTGACATGCCCCCAAGCTACAAAGAGCTTGGAGAGTGAAAAACACTGGCATAGTCAGCGCACATCCTAACAGAGGAGCTCCTGAACTTCGCAGCTGTTAATAGGTCATCTGCTTTCTTATCTTTTCATTCTAATAGTATTCTCATTTTGGGAATGGGGAGAGGAGAATTAAACAAAATAAATGAATTCCTATTCTCGTTCCTTCCAACGTTTCTATTTCAGACTTATTTCTGACCTCCTTGCTGTGAACTCCTCCGTTCCTTTTCTCTCTGTCTCCTTCCCTTCATACCAGTCTGCTCTTTACAGAGTTATTTATTTGTCCCTTGGCACATCATTCCAACTCAGGCTCCTGGTGAGGTAACACAGATTAGTCCCCGATCACAGTTTCAATCCAGCCAGTTGCAGGCTCGTGTATTTTCC
This sequence comes from Eulemur rufifrons, assembly GCF_041146395.1. NCBI lineage: Eukaryota > Metazoa > Chordata > Mammalia > Primates > Lemuridae > Eulemur > Eulemur rufifrons. Next base: position 38,596,169 of record NC_090987.1, on the reverse strand, counting down.
TTCTGTCTCTTCTTTTAGATGTTTTCCAACCAGACACATGCCATAAAGCACTGCTACACGGTGGTGCTTGGAAAGGTGTCAGAGAAGAAAGATGGGGGAATCAACTATCCATGAGATCCATTTTAATTGTTTCTTCCAAATCCTGTTTTAGCATTGTCACCTCACCACACACACACACACACACACACACACACACAAACATGCACATACACACAGTAAAAGGCCATAGGATCACCATTGTGCTCCATTTCAATTGTGACTTCATCTGTTTGTGCACATAGGTCTGGGAGTCAGAGTCATTTTGTTTATTGGTAGAGGACAAAATGGTTAACCCGGGGCACTTGATGTTTGAAAGAGTTTGCCTTCAGAACACTGGTAAAGCTACAAAACAGGCCAGGAAAACAGTGCGCATTTTTGAAAGAGGTATTCTTTCCCTTTTAGAAAAGAATAGGGGAAGACTAAACAGGATATAGATGCTAAACATCACAGTGTATTGAGATGAGAATTGGGAGCAATGCTAGTGCATGTTCAAGCTCCAGTGCTTCTTGGCTGTGTAACAGGTGGGGAAGGTGCTCTTGATTTAGCAGAGCTCCTGTAAATGTAAATGCTACAACATATGAGAAAGAGTCATGCAGTAATTATCATTAGTATTTGGTAATATATTTAATATATTTCTAAAGAGGAAGAAGGCTCTATCCAGTCAGGGCAATTTTTTTTCATGCAAACTCTAAGAAATGGTGGTCTCCTGCACCAGCTTTACCTCTGAAACCTTCCAGACCACACTAGCTCAAGACTAACCACTCTCTCTTGTGTTCTAAGAGCAAGTCAACTACATGACTCTTTTGTCAGGGCAGATCCAGGTGTTGTGGGGCCCAAAACCAGTAAAATTTGGCAGATTGTTAAAAAAATGCAAAATGATATTTGAAAATGATTATTTATTAAGAATGAGAAAAGAAATCACGACTTATTGGAGCCTTGGAGATGTGGATTCCTTTTTCCTGAGATCTCCTAAGGCATTTTATAGGTTATGTATGCATAAAGTGATTACTGTTTGCAACCTGGCTTTCCCTCCCCACCTAGATTCCCTACAACCACCAGCAACTCCCCCGACTCACAAGGCTGGTTCAAGTGAGCAGTTGTTAAAGCTTAAGTTTCTATTACAATGTCTCAACAATGCTTCTCTCTTTCCAGATTGTGAGGTAGAGCCCAGATATGATCTCATCCGCCTACTGCAGACCTGAGTATGGTGCTTTGAATATACAGGTACTCAGTAAACATATGTAGAATCACATTCTGAAGTCATTTCACTATTTATTTCTGTTGAATAATTTTTCTGATCATTAAAGTACCACGTGTTCATGACCAAAGCTTTAGAAAAACCCAGAAAATGACTTTAAAAGAATTAAAATATCTGTAATGTCGTCAACATCAACAAGTTATATTTCCTCTCAATATTTTTTACTGCGTATATATTTGTAAGTTATGTTGCATAATTTTATTTAATATATCCAGTTTTTCTTTTTTATAGCTTTTATAATTTATTATGCCATGAATAATATTTTGAAAGCATGACTTTCGATAGTGAATAACCACCTATTGTATAGATGTACCGTATTTTTGTAACCATTCCCCTAACATACCCAATGCACTATGTGCTGTTGAGGGCATATTTCCAATAAATAAGCACAATGTCCTACAGAATTCTTCTAATGTCTTCAGTAATCTCACATTATATGTGAGAAAACTGAGAGTCAGGTAGGGGGAGAATCGAGAGAAGGAAGGAGTAAGGGTGAATAAAATTTGTGATTAAATTTAGATTCCCACAGTAGAAAACTCCCTGCACCAAACACAGGCACACTTCATCGTATTGCACTTTGCTTTATTGTACTTCGCGGACATTGCAGTTTTTACAAATTGAAGGTTTGTGGCAACCTAAGTCAAGCAAGTAAGTCTATGGGCACCATTTTTTCCAACAGCACGTGCTCACTTGGTGTCTCTGTGTCACATTTTGGTAATTCTTGCAATAATTCAAACTTTTTCATTATTATATTATATCCGTTATGGTGATCTATGATCAGTGATCTTTGATGTTGTTGTAATAGTTTGGGGGAGCCACACACTGTGTCCATATAATACAGCAAACTTAATTAATAAATGTTATGTGTGTTCTGACTAGTCTGTCTACCAGCCATTGCTCTATCTCTCCCTCCCCCTCAGACCTCCCTATTTCCTGAAACACAGCAATATTGAAATGAGATCAATTAATAACCCTACAGTGGCCCCTAACTATTCAAGTGAAAGGAAAAGTCACACATCTCTCACTTTAAATCAAAAAATAGACATGATTAAGCTTAGTGAGGAAGGCATGCTGAAAGCCCAGATAGGCCTAAAGCTAGACCTCTTGAGCCAAACACTTAGCCAAATTGTGAACGTGAAAGAAAAGTTCTGGAAGGAAATTAAAAGTGCTACTCCAATTAACACACAAATGATAAGAAAGCAAGACAGCCTCATTATTGATAGGGAGAAAGTTTGAGTGGTCTGGATAGAAGATCAAACCAGCCACAACATTCCCTTTAAGCAAAAGCCTAAGCAGAGCAAGGCCCCAGCTCTCTTCAATTCCATGAAGGTTAAGAGAGGTGAGGAAGCTGCAAGAGAAAAGTTTGAAGTCAAAGAAGAAGTTGGGTTCATGAGGTTTAAGAAAAAAAGCCATTTCCATAACATAAAAGTGCAAGATGAAGCAGGAAGCACTGTTGTAAGAGCTGCAGCAAGTTATCCAAAAGTTCTAGCTATGATAATTGATGAAGGTGGCTACACTAAACAGCACATTTTCAGTGTAGATGGAACAGTATGTAGATGGCAGAAGATGCCATCCAGGGCTTTCATAGCTAGAGAGGAGAACTCAATGCCTGGCTTTAAAGCTTCAAAGGATAGGTTGACTCTTACGTTAGGGGCTAATGTACCTGATAACTTTAAGTTGAAGCCAATGCTTATTTACCATTCTGAAAATTCTACAGCCTTTAAGAATTATGTTAAATATACTCTGTGCTCTAATAATAGAACAATGAAGCCTGGATGACAGTACATCTGTTTACAGTATGTTTACTGAGTATTTTGAGCCCACTATTGAGACCTACTGTTCAGCAAAAGAGATGACTTTCAAAATACTACTGCCCACCCAAGAGCTCTGATGGAGACATACAAGGAGATTAATGTTTTTTTCATGCCTGCTAATACAACGTCCATTCTACAGCCCATGGATCAAAGAGTAATTCTGACTTTCAAGTCTAATTATTTAAGAAAAACATTTTGTAAGGCTATGGCTGCCATACATAATGATTCCTTTGATGGGTCCGGGAAAAGTACATTGAAAACCTTCTGGAAAATATTCACCATTCTAGATGCCATTAAGAACAGTTGTGATTCATGAGAAAAGATTGAAATATCAGCGTTAATAGGAGTTTGGAAGAAGCTGATTCTGATGCTCAGGGATGACTTTGAGAGGTTCAAGACTCCAGTGGAGGAAGTAACTGAAAAATGTGGTAGAAATAACAAGAGAACTAGAATTAGAAGTGGAACCTGAAGATGTGACTGAATTGCTGAAATCTTGTAATAAAATTTGAACAGGGGAGATGTTGCCTCTTATGGATGATAAAGGAAAGTGGTTTCTTGAGATGGAAACTATTCCTGATGAAGATGCTGTGAACCTCATTGAAGTGATCACAAAGGATTGAGAATATGACATAGATGTAGATGATAATGCAGCAGCAGGGTTTGAAAGGATTGCCTCCAATTTTGAAAAAGGTTCTGTGGGTAAAATGCTATCAAACAGCATTGCATGCTACAGAGAAGTCTTTTGTGAAAGGAAGAGTCAATCAATGCAGCAAACATCATTGCTGTTTTATTTTAGCAAATTGCCACAGCCACTCCTGCCTTCAGCAACCACCACCCTGATCAGCCAGCAGCCATCAACACCGAGGCAAGACCTTCCACCAGCAAAAAGGTTATGACTCGCTGAAGGCTCAAATGATTGTTAGCATTTTTTAGCAATAAAGTATTTTTTTAACTAAGGTATATACATTTTTAAGATAGTGCTATTGCACAATTAATAGACTACAGTATAGTGTAAATATAACTTTTATATGCATTGGGAAACCAATAAATTTATGTGACTCATTTTATTGTGATATTTGTTTTATTGCAGCGGTCTGGAATAAAACCCACAGTATCTTTGAGGTATGATATGCCTGTAGTCTATTAAACTTTTTAAATAAAAATTAAGTAATAGTATTTCTGTCCATTCTTATAATCCTCCCAAAATGTTAAGAACAGATTTAGGAACTATATAGATAAATAAATATTGTAGATTTTAAAAAACAATAGATTCCATTAAAATAGCACCCAGAGAAATGATTTACTCACTTAATTGGAACAATGGCCAAGGGAGAAATTTAGAGCAGAGCATTTCAATGACTCTAAACAAGTGAATTAATGGTTCACTTAATTCATTTCAATGTCTGGCCTAGTGGTACCCAAAAGTCTGTTCAAAAGAATGTCCCATTGTATTGCCCCAGGGTTGCTTCTTTCTGCCCTGCTCTGAATATATATAGATGTTTAAAATTCATGTCTGACATAAAAACAATCCATACAGATTATATTAAATGTCTAGGGCTCTACTTTGGAGTCTCAGAATTCTGACCACCACTACCAGAAGAACATGATCTGACTTTTAAAGAGATCTTTTTTGGGTTTACAGGAAGAGTTCTAAAAAATATTTCAATGTAAAGCATTCATTTGTGACTAAACTATATTTAAAACGGAAGAGATTCACACTGGGCCTGCACAAACATTTATGGAATATATACATTGTGCTAGAAATTGAACAGTGCTGCTTTTCTCCCTCTCCTTTCTATCCTCCAATAAAAATTTATTTTTTATTAATTCTGCCTCACAAACAACTGTCATATCCATTCTCTCCATCACCACCGCTGCTGTCTTGGCCTGGCCACCATCGTCTTTCTGGCCTGGACCACCCGGTAGCCCCGAAGCTCTTTTCTATGTTCCTGCTGTTACAGCCCACAATACATTCTCCAATGGCAGTGAGCGTGCTCTTTCTAAACCACAAATCTGACTATGTCTGTCCTTGCTTAACACGCTCAAAGTCTTTCCTTTGGGTTTAGAATTAACTCTAAATGGTTTAATGATACTTATAATATCTTAATGTTTGCTTCTCCAGCTTTACTTCTCACGGCTCCATAATTTTGCCCCCTACATACCCACCATTTGAAACACGTCCAGATCTTCACAGCTGTGGTCCTCATCTCCACCTTCAGGCTCCAGTATGTGCTCCATCCTTGACCTAGACTGTTTGTTTAACCTTCTTCCCAATGTCCTACCTCACCTTAGTGGGACAACCTTTCCTTAGCTTAATTATTTATTCCTCTGTAAAGCCCAGAACCTACCATCCCAAATGTAAGCTATTTCTCCTCTGTGATCCCATGACACCACTTCCTTTGCTCTGATTACAGCATTTTTCACATTGTTTCCTCACCTAGCCTGTTTCCACACTGTCTGCTACACAAAACTATAAGCAGTTCAGGGAGTAGAGATTAAGACTTGTTTAAGACTGTATGCTAAGGGCCGGCACACAGTAGACACTCAAAAAGCTTCCTGAACAAATAAATGAGTGAATAGATGAGAGGTCATGGGCTCATCACTAATTGTCTCCCTGTCTTTACCCATGTGAATGGCCTCAAGAATCCTTCCTCAGAGGGTTCTCTTCAGAATTCAATGAGATAAAGAGGCTACCAATTGATCCAGGCCAGAAAGATGATGGTGGCCAGGCCAAGATAGCAGCAGTGGTAATGGAGAGAATGGATATGACAGTTGTTTGTGAGGAATAACTAATAAGAAATAAATTTGTATCGGAGGGTAGAAAGGAGGGGGAGAAAATCAAAGACTTGGCCCAATAAATGATGACACCATTCACTGAGATAGTTAATATGAGAGAGAAGGAGAGGTCTGATTCCCAAAGACCATGTTAGAATTTGAGGTGCCTGAGGATGTCACATTGGAGATGCCAAGTAGACAGTTGGACTGATGAGCTGGAGGGCTACAGCCATGGATTTAAAAGTCTGAACAAAGGGGTTAATGGAAAGGACACATGGAGGTTGATGAAAAACAATGAGCAGAGGAAGAGGAGTCCATTAAGGAGATCAAGAAGGAATGACTGGAGAGACACAAGAAGAACCCAAAGAATGTGTTCTTTGAGAAACCAGAAGGGAATAAAGGGCTTTAAAAAGGAGGAACTAATTTGCAATCTCGTGTATGGTCTAGTAAGATAAAGGCTGAAAATTGCCCATTAACTTTTGCAAGTAGGAAGTCACCAGTGATTTTATCTAGGTCAACATAATAGAGGTAATGGTGTAAACCAGAGTGTTATGGGTTTAGGAATAGATGGAAGATGAAGTTGAAGTAGAGACAAAGAGCTAGCTCACTCTTTTAAGAAGTCTGTCTGATAGAGGAGAGGGAAAAGCCTGAATGGTAGCAAGAGGAAGGATGCAATTTCACAGGAGGCTTTTGTACAACGTAGCTGTGTATCGGTGTGTACATACATGTGTGTGCATATGTCCCAGCATAGTATTTTCTCTCTTTCTCTGTGTTTGTATGTGGTTTTGTTCTGTAGGGCTACTTTGAAACCAGATTTTCTTATTTCTATTATAAGACCTTTTAGTTATACTACAACTCCAGAAACTGTCCTACAAAATTGTTGTAAAAGGATTCTGTAAAACTATTCTTGGGACCAAGTGAGCCATTGCCCTAAACCTAGCCTAAGTGGTTACAATTTATCCTATCAAAATTACACATAGTGAATACATGCAACAAACTATGAGAAGCAGATATTCTTGCCAAGTTAGAATAATGAGCAGGACTAGCAGGGAGTGAAACTTTAGCTAAATAAACTGTTCTTGAGCAGTTTTTTGGAGAGAGAGAGACTTACAGAGGCAACAAGATAGATGACCTTAGGCCTTAGATCTTTCTTCTCTTGGATCCTGAATCTGTTAAGCTAATTCTGAGAAGGAACCAACTTGTCTCAGTGGTTTATAATCTTTGCACTGCAGTGAGAACATTTTCATAATATGCTTTGGAAGAAAGTGTCATTCTTTCTTCTCTTCCACATGGCATTAAGGTAATGACTTAGGATGCTTGTAGAACACGATGTTGTTCATTAGCACCTCTACCGTAAAATGGGAAGGGAAAGGGAAAAGATTATGAAATTCAATCTGTCACTTTCATTAATAGTTTAAGCACCAGGGAAAATATCTACAGAATAGAAAGGTATAAATGATTACATTAAGGAAAATGTCCATTTCCTACTTATTCTCATCTATGACATCACAGAAAACTAACAGTTGGCTGTGGTGAAGCAGAAGGTCTGTCTCATTAGAATGAGACACCTAAATGAACAATCTTAAAATAAAATTAAGAAATCAATTTCCTATGCAATACCATCAAAAAGGATAAAATATGTAGGAACAAATTTGATAAAAGAAGGGCAATATTTGTACACTGAGAATTATAAAACATCATCAACAAAAATTTAAGAAGACCTAAATAAATGAAAGGCAATTCCATGTTCATAGATTGGAAGAATCAATGTTGTTAAGATGGCAGTACTCCCCAAATTCACCTACCGGTTGAATGCAATCCCTTTCAAGATCCCAGGTGCCTTTAAAAATAACTGACACGCTGATGTTAAAATTCGTATGGAAATGCAAGGGACCCTAAATACCCAAAACCTTGAAAAAGAACAAAGCTAAAGAACTCGTACCTTCCTATTTCAAAAATTACTACAAACCTACAGCAATAAAGATAGTATAGTACCGTTACAAGGATAGGCATATATCAATGAAATAGAATTGAGAATCCAGAAATAAAGTCATACATTTATGGTCAGCAGATTTTCAGTAAGAGTGCCAACCCAATTCAGTGGAAGAAAATAGGTTTTTTTTTTTAACAAATGGTGCTGGAAGTACTAGATATCCACATATGAAAGAATAAATTTGGCACCCTACTTACATCACATACAAAAACTAAAATGGATCAAGCACCTAGATATAAGAGCTAAAACTATAAAATTCTTAGAAGAAAACATAGACATAATTCTTTGCAACCTCAGATTACACAAGAGTTTCTTAGATATGACACCAAAAATACAAGCCATAAAAGAATAAATAAATAAATTGGATTTCATCAAAATTTAAATCTTTTGTGTTTCAAAGACCACCACCAAGAAAGTGAAAAGACAACCCACATAATGGGAGAAGATGTTTGTAAATCATATATCTGATAAGAGACTAGTGTCCAGAACACATAAAGAACTCTTACAATTCAACAATAAAAAGACAAATAACCAATTACAATATGATATTTGAATAGCTATTTCTTCAAAGAAGGTATACAAATATCCAATTAAGCATATGGAAAAAAATGCTCAACATCATTAGTCCACAGGAAATACAAATCAAAACTACAATGTGATACCACTTCACACCCACTAGGATAGCTATAATAAAAAAGACAGGCAATGTTTGTGTTGTCCAGGAGGTGTAGAAATTGGAGCCCTCATACATTGCTGGTGGAAATGTAAAATGGAACAGCTGCTTTGGAAAACATTTTGGCAGTTCTTTAAAATGTTACATATACAGTTACTATATAATACAGCAATTCTATTCCTAGGTATATACCCAAGAGAAATGAAAACATATGTTTACATAAAAACTTGCATATAAATGCTGTAAATGCTCATAGCAGCATGATTCATAATAGCTAAAAAAGGAAACAATTCAAATGTCCATCACTTAATTAATGGATTAAAAAATACAGTATATCCATATAAGGGAATACTATTCAGCCATAAAAGGAATGGAATACTGATACACACTACAACAAGGACATACCTCGAAAGTATTATACTAAGTGAAAGAAGCCAGTCACAAAAGACCACATATTATACTACATGATTCTGTTCATATGAAAGTCCAGGAGATGGAAATTTATAAGACAGAAAGTACATTAGTGGTTGCTTAGAGCAAAGGGGCGGGGGGGGGGGGGGAGATAATGAAATAATAGCTATAAAGTTTCTTTTTGAGGTGATGAAAATATTTTAAATTGACAGTGGTGATGTTTACACATACCTGTGAATATAGTAAAAGCCACGGAATTGTACACTTTAAATGGATTAATTACACGGTTTGGAATTATATTGCAAAAAATCTGTTTAAAAATAGCAAAGATATATGTGTATATTTGAATGGAGTTCTGATACATGCTACAACAGGATGGACCTTGAAAACATGATGCTCAGTGAAAGAAGCCAGTCACAAGGCCACATATTGTATGATTTCGTTTATACAAAACATCCAGAGTGGGTAAATCTATAGGGACAGAAGTAGATTAGTGGTTGCCAGGGGCATAGAGGAGAGTGGAATGAGAGTGACTGCAAATGGGCATGGGTTTTTAGGGGGAGGGGTAATGAAAATGTTCTGGAACTATTATAGATAGTAGTGATGGTTGCACAACTTTGTGAACACACTAAAAAACACTGAATTGTACACTTTTTAAAAAGAGTGAATTTTATGTTATGCAACTTGTATCTCAATTTAAAAAAAGAAAAAAGGCATCTATAAATAAGTATCTAAGAGAGCCCATCGATTTATCAGCTCTGACAGTAGAGCAATTGTTCAGTTCTATTACACCCCATTCCTTGGGGAGGTAAGAATGGACTATTTTGTTTTATTCCTGTTCAAATACTAAGACAAAGGATCCATTTTCTACATATACATATATAGATTTTTACTATATTTTGCAAAGTATCTTGAAATAAAAATGAAATTATTTTCTGAGATCTGCCTCAAGAGCATAGGCCTTGGCTGGGAATCTGCCTTAGAGAAGGCCCCCGCCCGGGCACACTGGGGCTCCAAACCTGTGACTCCTGCCAGAGTCCAGGAAAGAGTGAACAGGGCTGGCGTGATCCCTGCTGCAGATGCTTGGCCAGTCAGTTCATTCACTCATCCTTGAGTTTCCTAAACAGCAAGAGACTTAGCCCAGCAGGGATGTACGTCTCCAGACCCTTCCAGCTCTGTCATTCAACATCTCTGAGCTTCAGGAAAGCTTGTCTGGACAGAGAAGTAATACTTTCACAACATGAGGCTGGCAGACCAACGTCTTTGTAAGAAACCCAATAAATAAAAACAAAACAGCAAATCCCACTGTAGTAACTAGAGACCAGACCTAATTTGACATAATTAACTTAATCCTCCTTAATGAAACCCAATATTTTCTTTTCCTTCAAAGGCATTGAAACACTCCGGAATGAATGAGCAGAGTCATCTCCAGAGTGAGACTAAGGACCACTGCCACCAGTCAGGCGCTGAGGACTCAGTGCTCAGTGTCACAGGGCCCAGGCCTGGGTGGAACCACGGGAGATGCGGTGTTTCAGGAAGGCTGCAATGGGGATGTGGAGAGGAGAGAAAAATGAACTCCCCAGCTGAAACCACCCCAAGGCTTTTGTAACCTACACACGTTCACACAATCAGCCAACAGGCCTTAACAAATACTAGATACTATTTTTTAAAAACAATGATAAAATAAAATCTGCGCTCATAATCCATCCATGTTAATAGTCATATTTCCCCCAGTATTTTCTAACTTAGCTATAACAGGGTCCATCCAACTAAGTTCTTTGTATCAACAAAATCAAATGAATAATTACTATGGTCTGCATTACAAACCTAGGGATCAGACAGAACTATTTTCCCATTTTGACCCAAATGTATACCGCTTGTGGGACCCTAAGAAAGTGCTTTAATCTTTCTAAATCTCAGTTTTCTTATATACAGAATGTAGACTTTAATAAGGTAACATGTTTAAAGCCCTTAGAAGAGTACCTGGGAAACAACTGGTGTAAATAAATGACAGCAGTAATTTCCTCCTCCTCATCCTTGCATATGCTAAATTACTTTTATTCACATTTCTTAGATAATCCAAATTACTTAAATTATTCTGATCAGCTCAGTAGCCCACAATCTGATGGATAACTGATTTATCTATGGTAAATTGCACAGAAAATGAAAGTGGCTAAAATGCAAGAACTGACTGTGTATCCCATAAATATGTCCAATTATGATGCATCAATAAAAAACTGGGATTGAATCTTAAACATCTGCAGAGACTGGTACCAGAGTTGCCCCTGGCAATTTCCTGGGAGGGGTCTTGACCCTGAAGTCTCGGGACAGTAGGTCAGGATGAGAAAATGAACAGGCAGTAGGGCCGAGCAGGAACAACTAAAACCACAAAGGACCAGCTGGACACACACGTCTGTCACTGAAAGCCACAGGGGCCCCTTCGTATCTCCGAGCTTTCTTGCCCTGGCGGCTTGGCTGGGTGCTCTGGCTGCAGAGCCACACCAGCTGCTGGACCAGCCTTTGTGGAACTGAAGGACATGACCCTCGGGGACTGGAGCTTTGGGCCCAGTCCACGCAGTGAGCCCGCAGCTCTGTGACAATGTGCATGAGCTGCAACAATGTGCATGACCTACGTGGGTCTTCCAAGCATAAACACGGCTCCTGCAGCACATCCTGCACCAGCTGCTCCTAGGCCCGTGCTTGCTAGGAGCGCAGGAGGAGCGGAATTCTGGGAAATGTAGTCCAGCTTAGCCAGGTGGACACCGCACAAAGCCACTACTTGAGAAAATGAAGTTTTATTTCTGTAAGTCACTAAAAAAAAAAAAAAGAAAAAAAAGAAAGTAACATGCTACAGAAAATTATCTCTGCGGAGTTTACCAAGTCTCCCTCTCTTTCTTCTGGCTCTAACTGAGCACTTCCCTTAGAAGTATTCCGTTTTGCCTTTCATTTTTTCCCATGTAAATGAAGAAATAAATTTCTGTGATTTACTGAAAAGTATCTCCCAAAGGGACCAAGGGAGGCAGGAAATTAAACTGTAATGCTGGAATCATTTCACCATACCAGCTTTACCCCACAAATGTAAATTTAGGGAATTCCACTTGTCAAAGTCCTTTTTGAAGCTTTGAATAATTGGATCCCAATTATTCTTAACCACATTATTCAAGCCTATGTTCATCTTAATATCTAAATAGATTTCATTTTTTTTGCCACCTACTAAAATTCCCCAAAGTGAATATTGCCACATTGTGCTTCTCAGTTAAGAGTGAAATTTCTGACTAAAAATGTTTTTACTCATATCCCAAGATGGCTGCAAAATCTTCCGTGATAACCAAAGCTGTGAGAATTGGCATCACATTTGAATCCGTATTAACTTGCAGTAAAAATACACTCAGCAAGAAGGAATCATTGTACTTGCTACCAACCACTTCAATACCTGAGACATCTTCTTTGTTACTAATAGCTATTCCTAATGGTTGTAAAGTCAAAACAGATAGCAAAGAATATAAAGAAAAATCACAGTATCTGGAAAGCATTCTTTGAACAGGCTGAATACAATATAAATTACATATTCTTACTCTGCTTTCAAAAGGAGTTAATGTTTAAAACTGTGCCACACACATCCTATTGTTATATAATTTTCTTTTGGTTTTCTGTTTCATACAGAATACTGTTATCAAATGGCTACACTATATTTTTGTGTGACTATCAATTCTTCCTTAGGGCTTTGCAAGGGAAAGTGAGAGAGTTGCATGAAAATCTTCCTTAAATTGATAAGAAAATAGACATCTCAATGTAGTATGGAGATTCAAGAAAACGTTAGTATTATCTCTAGAAAATGTAATATATTATCACTGAAAGTGTTTGTTAAGCTCCTACGTGCTGTGCTAGATGCATCCTGTCTTCCAGGTGTTTAAAACCTAAATTCAATATTATTGTCTGGATGAATGTATGCAGAATGGGAGAAAGGGAATTAAAATTGTTGAGTGTCTACTCTGAGCCACACAGAGAGCTTGCTATGCATTTTTTATACCTTATTTCATTTAATCTTCACAAAAACTAGGGTTTAAAAAGGATCAGTAATGTCCTCAAGTTTCCACAATTAGTAGGTGGAAAAGTTGTTAGTCATGCTCCAATATCCCAGGCCTATTTGTTCTATTACACCAGTGGTTCTCAACTGGTGGTGATTTTGCCCCCCAAGGCACATTTGTCAATATCTGGAGACATCTTTGATCATTGTGACTGCTGGAGTGCCACTGGCATCCAGTAGGTGGAGGCTGGGGGTATTGCCAGTCACCCAACAATGCACATCACCCCATCACACCTAGGGATTATCCTGTCTAAAACGTCAATAGTGCTGAGTTTGAGAACCCCTGCACTACATCATGTCACAGATTAGGACGTTAATAAGATGCAATAGGGTGTCACACCAGACATGAGTGGACAGCTGGGTTTATCTTTTGTGATTACTTGAAGCAAAATTACTACATGTATTTATTGATCATAATTTAGTATCACAACCCACGGTAAAAGGAAGTGATTGAGAGGCATGTTGGGTGGTAGAACAAATTACTCTGGAATAAAGTTTTATTTTTATGTTTCTCACCCCCAAGATAGTTTACAAAGAGAACAATCCACTGTGGTAAGAAATAATAATTTTATAGAAAACCTATTTAACTTCTGCCTTTTCCTCCTGATTTTAAGTTCTAGAATTTTCAGAACAGACAGGGCGAGTAAGCCATATTGAGTCAATGGATTCAAAGTTCAGAGTCCTGTAAAGTATTGTAGGTTCTGTATCAAGTTGATGTTAATAATAGTTTTATACATAGTATGCTATTGTCGCAGACTGTCTGCTATCTATTTGCAGGAAAAAGACAAAAAGGGGTAAAAATAATTCCTAATCCACTGGGTGGCCATAGGCCTCCGGCAAGGTTCCCTAGGAGTTTCCTAAATGCTCCCTCATTTCCCTTTGCCTCTTTGTATATAACAGCAGACTCATCTCCCCTCCCTCCCTTTTTCTTTTCCCTCCCTCCCTTCCTTCCTTCCTTCCTTCGTTCCTTCCTTCCTTCTTTCATACAAAGTTGACAATGATAAATGTAGCAGGAGCCAGATGCAGTCATGAGATTTTTGCTAGGTTGGTTAGAAACCATTTCAAATGTCCAGCGCCAGGCCATACCTAAGCTCTGTAGGTCTCTTTTTCCAGGTCTGTTTAGATGGGCCATTTGCTCTGTGATTGGTTTTCATGACCATCACTTCACGCAGGTTCACTTGCTTTGCAGGAGCCGCTTAGATGGCAGGTTAACGTGTCACATCTCAGAAACACCACTAAACGGGTGAATGATGGGTAACTACTGAGGGGAAAGCCCCTGCGATCCTCCAGGATGCTGCAATGGCACCACTTAAAGCAAATCTTCCTTCTAATTAACCTCTCAGCTTCCTTCCCTTCCCATAGGCAGAATACTGGGCAGGACCACGGGACTGCTACAGTGCTAACGTTTTTCTATTTCTACAGCAGGTATAGGCAGGAAAAAAAATAGCAAAAGGAAAAAGACACACTGGATTTACATTTCTGACCAAGGTGAATTTACCCTACCCTGAAACAACCAGAATAGGGACAAAATATATGAAAAGTTAGTTTGTAAAATACTAACTACATCAGTCAAGAAGGACAGTATCCTCGAGAGATGACAAACAAATGAGCCCTGAGATACCCCCAGCTAATCGCATTGAGTGAATATCCAGGCTGCCAGAGAGGGAGAGAGAACTGGGATAGGGCTCTGTGGATTTTCCAGTTGAGAAGGTGCAGCTGAGAGTCCAGGAAGACCAAGACATTTGGAGGTAACAGGACAGAGTAACAAAGAGGAGAAAGCTAAACAGAGAGAGGTTTGGAGATCTGTAGAGGGTCCCTTGAGCATTAAGCTGAGTACTAAACAGTACATACACATAAGGAAACTGGTGGTAGTAGGGCAAAAAGGAACTTGAATGGATTGGAGGTCACAGTGCCCAGAGCTCACATAGGGCTGGAAACACTGCCTGATCCTACTAACCAGGCTGGGAAACCTGATTCACAGACATTGGGTAAAGTACTCGGAAAAGTCTCATCTCAGTAGTGAAGAATAGTAAACAATGTGTAAAAAAGATAGTACATACAACCATGTGGGTTTATCCAAGGAATGCAGGGTTGGTTTAACACTTGAAATCCAATCAATGTTAAGTCACCCTGTTAACAAAGCAAAAAAGAAAAAGAAAAAAAACATGTTTTTTCATTCCTGATAAAAAAAATTCTCAGCAAACCAAGAATAAAAGTTAATTTCTCAACCTGATTAAGGGCATCTACATCAGTATGAACAGTAAAAGACTGAATGTCTCCCTGTAAATTCACAAACAAGATCATGTCTTCTCTAACCTCTTCAATTTAACATTCTACTGGAGGTTCTAGATAGTTCAAGCAAGCAGTAGAAAGAAATAAAAGGTATCCAGATTAGAAAGGAAGAATCGAACAGTCTTTCCTCTCAGAAGACATGATTGGTTCTGTAGAAAATCTAATAGGATGTCCAAAAAAGCTACTAGAACTAATAAGTGAGCTTAGCAAGGTTAAAGGCTAAAACATGAAGACACAAAAAATCAATTGTGTTTCTATATACCAGAAAGAAATCATTGGAAACCAACATTTCAAAATTACAATTTACTATAGCATCAAAAATTATAAAATATTTAGGGACTAGTCTAAAAAACTGTAAAAGCCTGTGTGTCAAAAACTACAAAACAGTGCAGGGAAAGTTTAAAGACCTAAATAAATGGAGAGATGTATTATGCTCTGCATTGGAAGCCTCAATATTTTAAGATGTCAGTTTATCCCTAGTTGATACTATATGATTCCATTTATGTAAAATTCTTGAAAATACAAACAAATTGAGAGTAAGAAAAAGCAGATAAATGAGTTGCCCAGGGACTGGGGCAGAGGGATGTGGTGGTCAGGAAGGGGTGGAAAGAAAGGATTACAAAGAAACACAAGGAACTTTTGGGGGTGATGGATATGTTCATTATCTTCACTGCAGTGACAATTTCACAGGGATATGCATATATCAAAACTTCCAAAATTGTACACTTTAATATGTGCAGTTTTTGGTATGTCAATTATATCTCAATAAAGCTGTTAAAATTTAAAATAACTTAAAAAGAAAATGAAAGCAATGAATATACACATTACTTCTCTGTTTTAAAAAATTCAAATTATGAATCAATGCTTTTGCTCTAGATTTCAAAATAACTTGAAATTGGTGCGCCATTTATTGCTTCTCCTCATGTGAACCAAATCCCAAATAAACACGTCACCAGACAAGACATATTCTTTATGCTTAAGTCATCTACACTAATTAATTGATGATTCTATTACTGTTGTATCTAAAACAAGGGGCACATGCATGGATCACTCAGGTTCTGACTGCACTTTAGGGTCACAGCTCATTTTACGGAGCTGCCACTGGCTCAGGAGGGGAGATGGACAGGTAATAAGCTTGGAGTGCCCTAATGTCCAAAGGTGGACAATGGCTTTCACTTTCCACAGGTGAGCACTTAGTGGTAGGAAGGATGCTCTTTGCTCAGGATGAGATAGTTTGGTGGACCTGAGATTGCTGAAGAAGGCCATTTATTTATAATACAGGGAGTGGAAAATTAGGCCATTGTATTTCTGCACAGGGGAAGAATTCATAAAAAGTCACACAGAATTATTTTTATATAACTGACAATGACATCGTTGTAAGGTGGAAACAGAGCTTTATTTGTCTTACTTAAAATGATATATAGAGCACTTGTCTGTTTATTTCACTGCAAACAGCTTCTGCAAAAACAGCGGTAAATCCCTGGGGGTTTCTACTGATAGTTATAAGTTACTTGAGCAAAATCTCTCAAGCAAGTTGCTGCCTTGCAGGTATCCATTATTCTAAATTCAAAGGCCTTTTTCTTGTTGTTTGTTTGTTTGTGTTGAATGTGTATTTTCCCCCAAAATTATGTTATGTGCAATATTACTTTAAAAAATATAAAATGTGTCAGAACATAGCTACTTTTCAAATAGGTAAGTATTTATACCTAAATCAAAACCCGCGCAGCCAAAAGGGGAAACACTCGATAAACAGGCTTCATAATCAAATTTGGCTCAGGTTAAAGTGAAGTTAGTTTGATGGATAAGACTGACGTCTTGGTAAGTAACAGCCCCTGTAATTAAGCTACCTTTGCTTAGCCTCCCTGGGAGCTTATGGGCAGCTCAAAGGTGTCAGAGTGACAACCAGGAGGCAAACTTCAGGAATGAGCAGACAGCTTGCCCACCCATGGGCTAGTCCCTTCCCAGCCCTCAGCCCCTTACGCCAAGAGCTGAGCCAAGAGAGGCTGCTGCTATCCACATACACACCCAGATATCCATGACATTGGCTGGCAAAGCCCTTGTTTGGGAATGTGAAAGTAACAAAGCCCAAATCAACAAATGCTAATGTCCTTTGCCCCCTTTTCTGTCACAAAATCTGGAGCCTGTCATTTCTGTTCTCCATCTATACATCTACATCTATGTTTTTACCTAAGTCTATACCTATACTGTTACTTGCATACGTACTCATGCATATACCCTAAAAGAAAACACTGTGGCAGAGAGAGGAGCAGTGGCTTTGTAGCATAAAGTTCTGCATCCAAATTTTAGCTTAGTCACTTTTTTTTTTACTATGTGCCAGACATATTAGGCACTAGGGAGACAGTCGCTACCAGCTAGTGGGATGGAAAGGCACATAAATAATTTTAATATAATATGCCAAATGCTAAACTAGAAATAAGCAGGGTGTTATGTGATCATAGAGGGATAAGTTACTTAATGTTCCTGAACCCCATTTTCTTTACCTATAGAATGTACATATATAGTATGCACGTCTCTACTATTGATATGAGAAATAAAAGGACAGTATAAAGTTCCTAGTAAGAAGTATTAGTTCCTGTCCTGACAGCCCTCTTGCCTTCTTCTAGTCCTCAAATTAGATGAATGAATGAAAACAACCTTTTGCCAAGGGTATAAAATCCTAAGCAACTACTTCTCATAGAAGGTTGGGGAGGAGAGAGTATTGGTGATGGAAATAAGGATTCCTCACTTCTCTTTATTATGACAAATTAATTCATAACACAAGAGAAAAGCAAAACTCTTTCTCATTC
Source organism: Eulemur rufifrons (assembly GCF_041146395.1). Taxonomy (NCBI): domain Eukaryota; kingdom Metazoa; phylum Chordata; class Mammalia; order Primates; family Lemuridae; genus Eulemur; species Eulemur rufifrons. Next base: position 38,578,020 of record NC_090987.1, on the reverse strand, counting down.
ATTCTAAACTGCATCTTATTTTCCTCCTTAATTTCTTCCTTCATCATACTTATCCAAAAAGGAAACACATTTCTCCCATCTTGATAGGTGCTTCAATTTTTCCTATTGATCAGAGGATGCGTGATGCAGCCAGCTTGTCCCTGGTGTGGCTGACAAAGGAAGGAGCTGCTCAGATACCCCTGCTAGGAGGGGCTCATTGCCCAGCTTCACGGAGTGTGATTGGCTGACAATGTCCAGTGTAGGCTGCTTCAGCGCTAGCCCAGGGTTTGCAGTCTTCTCAGGGTGGCCTCCAGCCAGTGGCGTGCTGGTTCATACCAGCTGGTGAGAGAGCTAATGATGTGCTTGTCTCTTCTCAACTCTGCATTCAGTGATGTCCTGTTGGTACCTTGAAATCAGCCACAGTGCAAGTATTTACACTACAGAAATTGACAATTGCTACAAATCAGAGCTTTCCCCCTGGAGAGCCATGGTTAAACTTTTGTCAAGATACCATTCCCCCCAGGCAATGGCTGAGCAAAGCAGTGGTCCAAGGACCTGACTATTTCTGCTCAACGTGGGACTCCTCCAGCCAGCAATCTTTGCTGTGGTGCTCCCTGGTGAGCTTGCAAAGGCTGTCGAGTCTGCTTCTTGGACTGATTCATCCCCTTGTCCCAGACTGCTTCTTCCCATCTTCCTTCTGCAGGTGTTACTCCCAGTAAACATCTGTGTTGCTAACTCTGCCTCAGCATCTGTCTCCTGGCACACCCAACCCGGAAGAGCTGGGTAAATGGAATTGGTTTTAACAGGAGGTGTGAAGGTGGGGTTTTGGATGCTCACCTTCTGGTTGATAATGAGAACTTGCCCTTGGTGAGAGGTGGTGCATAGACACCAAGGTGAGCATGGTATCCAGGCTGGGGCACTGACCCAAAGAGAGTTACGGAGATGGTCAATAGAGCAAAGTTTCCCTAGTGGCAAAATAGATGGTTGACTGGCAACATGCCATACATATGTGTTTACACACACACATACACACACACACACACACACACAGACATTAACCCTCACACACCCTCAGACTTCAGCTCATCCATTCTTGTTTTCTTTGACGTGTGTGGCTAATTTTATGTGTCAACATGACTGGGCCATAGGATGCCCAGATAGCTGGTTAAATATTATTTCTGGGTGTGTCTGTGAGGGTAATTCCAGAAGAAATTAGCACTTTAATTGGCAGACTGAGTAAAGCAGACGGCCTCCCCAGTGTGAGTGGGCCTCATCCAATCCACTGAGGGCCTGAATAGGATAAAAACATGGAGGAAGCTGAATTCAGCCTCTGCCTGACTGCTCGAGGGGGCACCTCAGTCTCCTATCCTAAGTACTTCTGGTTCTCAGGTCTTCAGACTTGAACTGGAAAATATATCATGGGCTGTCCAGCTCTCTGGCCTTAAAACCACACCATCATCTTTCCTGGTTCTCCAATTTACAGACTGTGGGACTTCTCAGACTTCATAATCATATGATCCAACATCTTATAAAAAACTTCTTTCTCTTTCTTTTTCTCTTTTTTTTTGAGACAGAGTCTCGCTTTGTTGCCTCGGCTAGAGTGAGTGCCGTGGCATCAGCCTAGCTCACAGCAACCTCAAACTCCTGGGCTCAAGCAATCCTCCTGCCTCAGCCTCCTGAGTAGCTGGGACTACAAGTGTGAGCCACCATGCTCGGCTAATAAAGATTTATTTTTCTCTTTAAAATTTTCTCCAAACTTTAAATGGCATAGTGTCCCCACTAGGAAGAGTACATGAGTCTGAAATCAAGGAATTAAAGCAGGGGTGGACCCACTTACCAACACTTTCAGTGACCCACAGGGAGGACTTGTGCTTTCTGTTTCTGCAACTGTGGGCTCCATAAAGTTGGAGACCTCCATCTCAGAAAGAAGTCTACTCCTGCCAGGGAACACAACAGAGGTCCCATGACTGTTGCCTGGGCACTTTGGCTTCCTTGTGCCCAGGGGACTGCAGGCAAAATGAGGAGTCACCATTCTGTCATGGATAACCCTAACCAGCAGGAAAAGTAGGGCTACCGTTACAGAACGGGAGCAGATGGATTATGTGTGAAACTCTGGTGACCCACTTGGGTGCTTCTTGGTACTTCCTTGCCCAATTGCAAATAAAAATGAACAAGTGCAGCTAGCCTGTCCTAAAAATGTAATGGTTACAGGAGGCTCAGACCCCTCAGGAATGAGGGTTTAGTCACATCACCATGTGAGCTACATGGAATCAGCTGAGATAGCAGCTGAGAGTGAGAGGAATCGGACTGAACCACGGGTAGGAACACCATGAGTATAGATGTGGCCTCTAGGCTGACTACAGCAATTGGTGCATCCCATAAACCTCCCTCCCATAGGTTTTCATCAGGAACAGAGGCCCAGCAGACCCCTGGAGGTTCTACTCCCTCCAGGGGTAGTAGAGTGTGTGGAGAGGGATACCCATGGTGCAAGGGGTGGACTGTGGCTGACATAGAGACGTCTGCTCAGACAACCCCTTCAAGAAAGGACTCGCTATCCAGCTTTAAGGAGTGTGGTTAGCTGGCAGCTACCAGATGTTGGCACCTTCAAGATCTGCTTTGGCTTTCAAGAAGGGCTCACATTCTGCTTGAAGAGGCCTCCACACCAATGCCCGAGCAAAGCCTTGCTACCAGAGCCTGGTTATTTCTGCCAGATGCAGAACTCTTCTAATGGTCTTTGCTCCAGTCTTTGCTCCAGAGCTCCACTTTGGGCTGGCAGAGACCTGGGCATGGATCGTCCTGCCCTACCCTCTTCCCTCCTCTTTTCCTTTCATGGCTATCATTCCTTGATAAACCATTTGCACTTCTAACTGTAACTCAGCATCTGCTTCTTGCAGAATCCAGCCAATGACATGGAGGGTCAGGGCCAAAGAAATCCAACAGGACCTCCTGGAGCCCTTGTCTGATACAGAACGTTCCTGAAGACTTTTCTCTCCAGGCTCTGGCCCCTCAGAAAGTAATATGCAAAGATATGCTTGCAGGCTCAGATTCAGACAGCTGTAATGATGGGATTAGGCTTCCATACAGATGCTGCCTGAGCTCCAAACTTCAGCTTCTAATCTCCACTTGCCCACATTTCCGACCTCTTATCACTCCTGTTCCTTCTATTCCTGCTTCCCAAGACCCTTAGCTTTAGGATCATGCCCTCCATTGTCTGATGACCTTCTCCGCCTCTTCCCCATACCCCAGGTCTTGTCTGTGTGCCTGATCTAATCTCACAATCTACTGGTTTCCCCTGCCTGAACTATCTCCTAGATCCATCCAATTCTACTCTTCAGAACCAAGTGCCTGGCCCCTACCTCTGCATGTGACCTCTTACTATCCAGATTCTGTGGGCCTTTCTGAAACTCCAGTTTTAATCAGCCTCCTGGTCAGAACTCTCCTGGACCAACCAATCCAATAATGGCAGAAATTCTCATTGTTACATTGACTGCCAGACCCAGGGAAGAAAAGGAACCATTTCTTTGCCTTTCTTTTTCACCCTGATGCCTTGTGTAATTGCATGTACTCCCTATAGACTTAGTACAAATCCTTTCAGAAGCATTACGTGGCATTTCTAAGCATCAAAAGTGATTCATATTGACACAAATCTGTGCTTCAAAAACAAATTATTTATTAATCATTAACTGAGCCCTTATTATATAAGCCAATCCTTAGTTACTTCCAAGCTAGAAGATTCCCAAAGTAGCACAGATGTAGAGTTGGGTGTTTACTTGTTTGCTTGCTTTGCCATCTCTCTGAACTGCTTAATTTTATGTAGGTATTTTAATATTTTCTGCTATAAATTTTTAGGTTGGTGGTTAAATTAGTACTACTGCTTTATGGAAAAATTTCTTATGATACTATTTAAATTTATATAATCAAGGACATTGTCAGCGCAATGACCACAAATCTGACCCATTTTGTTGTTCTTTTCATCTTGTTCCTATTCCCTCTCTCACATTTATGTTTCCTCCTCTCTTCTTGTGAAAAATTTTAGTGTAGAGAAAGGAAGTGTGTTCTTTTGACTATCATTATGATATTTGCTTGTCTTTTTTTTTCTTTTAAGGAGTTAAGCCTCCATAGTTTGGTGAAACTGAAATTTTAATAGTTATAAAAAAGGGAAAAATTTAATTTTAAGTGCAATCTTCCAAATATATAGTAAGAACTTAAATCATCTTCAACAAAACAGCTCCCTGTCTGCATTAACCTGACTTTACCACTCCCATGTCTGACTTTACTATTTCAGGAAATTCCTGCCCAAGAAGACAAAGTTGCAAATAATTTTACTGTTTCTCTCCAATACTTCCGCAGAATCCAAACAATAGACTACTGGCCTACTTAATTAGCCCTTATGAAAGTAAGTACCTCAATCTTAGGGTTCATCAAATAAATATTTACTTAAGACTGTCCTAGGAACATTTGCCTTCTATGTCCACCAATCCTAAATAATTATGTCCCCAACCCTACCCAACCTCAGTTGGGTCACCTTCCCCAGCCAATCTGCCCTCCTCCCCCGCACACACCCAAATACCCCACTTTGACCCCCAAAGCCTTATAAATATCTCACTTCTGTCCTTCCTGCCCAAAGATGCTACTAAGACTCAGCTTTGCTTTATCGCAGATTATTTTGGTGCTTTTCCAGGGAATCAGCCGTCAACAACAACCAACATTTATTGAGTTCCTAGCACTGATCCACCTCTTGTGAGGAGCCATGATAAACAGTGCCAACAAGGTGTTTGCAGTCTAGTGGGTGAAAAGGATATGTAGAAATCTATGCTTTGACACAGAATTAAGCAAATGCTATCATAAATGCATAAGCAACCAATCCTGATGCATCTCAAAGAAGGCTTTGCCAACACTTTGTAGAGGAGGTGATAATGGAATTTAGGGTGTTGTAAAAGCTGGTTTGAGATATTATGGAGTCTTACACCTTGCAGTGATTTTCTTTTAATTCTCAAATAGATAACTTCTGGTGATGCCCATGGCCTTCTTAATGAGAAACAACATGAAAAAAGTCCAAAATTACAGGAATTATTCTAATCCTGGATACTGTGCTAATGAATTGTGGAGCTTCATTAATGAAGAAAATAGGATCCAATAACACACACACACACACACACATACACACAAAATATATCAATACCCCAAGGAAGCAGAACTTGCCTATCTGCCAGAACCATCCTGCTCTTTCCACCAACTGTGGACTTGTTCCCGGTATCTGGTGGAGTCTAAGTTCTAAGACAGAGCACCATGTTTCGTGATCAGCCATCCATGCTTCCTGCAACTTCCCCCAACAGCAGATAAACACGCCAAAGCACTTGTTTAAACAAAGCTTACTGACACTGAACTCCGATGGTCTTCTGTCATATTTTTCCACGGTGTTTGGTTAGTGAGGGGGATGGTGGAGCTGGTGGTGTAACCAATACATTTTGATAAATATGAAGCAGATTAAGCATAATGAGGTTTTTTCCCCCCTGGTAATTGTATTAATTTTCTCTTAGGAAAGCAAAGATTTTGTTTGTGCAGCTGACAATTTTTGTTGAAAGTACAACATGGCCTGCCATTAGTTTTCTGAAGATGGTCCCAATCTGAGAGTGCTTTGAGGGGTATTCTGTAAGCCTAAATGGAAGCTACAACCATTAGAAATAACTATTCTGGCCACATTCTAATTATACTTTTAAAATTAACAAAAAAAGGCATATGTGTGTTCACAGCAACTGTACTTTCACAATGCCCACAAGAAAAATATCAACCTGATTCCCATTGAGTTCATGAAGTTTCAGCATCTTGCAGTGATCTGGCTTAACTTTGCTGAGAAGTAATCCAAGTATCTGGAGAAACAGCAGGTGCCGGCAACAAAGGTCTCATTCTACTTTGCCAAGACAGAGTTCAAAGAGTTCCTTAAAAAGACCAGAAGTTGATCAGGGCTACAGTCCTCCTGTCAGGGCAACATAAGAACCACCTTTTACCTCATTAGCACTGTTTATCTCATATTGTGTTAGCATTCATTTTCACTAATATGATACAAAAATGTAATGATGTATAAGTGTTTTTTAATGTCATGTAAGTGAAAACAGGTGGGTAATTTACCATGTGCTCCATAGATTGGAGCTGGCATTTCACAATGAAAAAGCTGAGCTCTTTTATTTATTTTTTCGTTTATTTATTTTTTTTACCTGGGTCAGATTTCAACAGCCATGGTTTTTAAAATCACTTAGTCATGTCCATGTGAGACATCACACCAGATCTGTGGACCCAAAGCAAAAATCAAGAGAGTGATTTAGTGGGGCTGAATGCCTCAACAAACAACAAGCATGTTTATATAGTTAACCTTCATTCAGAAAGGAAGCAGAGAGGGAGAGAGTGGTTTAAACGAGGTATCATGGGTATTAAAAGGAGTCTGTATTCAGAGTACAGGCCCATGATTAGAGCATTTGCCCTGCCTAGGTACCTAGCTGCTGAGCTAATGGGCAATCCTTGAGGCATAAGTCAGGAGTGTTACTTTATAAAAGTCACAATGCACATTGGGTGGCATTGATTAGTCCCTGCTTTTTCCAGGAAATTAGAAAGGCTTAGGATACCTCCACATCTTTTTATGAGAGACCCAGGTTACTTTCTTGCTGCCACCATTATTATCGAGATATCAATAATCTGGATTAATTTCATCTTCATCAATAGTAGCTGAGCTAATCAATTTAGGGAAGCCAGGTGTCTTAGTGCTTTTTTCTAGGATGAGTGTTATTCAAATTCTCCCATGACTATTTGCTAATGAAAGGTTATAATATATCTAATAACATCTGAGAAAGCAAAGAGCTTATTCTGTGACTGAAACTGAGACACTTCTTTCTACCCCAAACCTTTGTAAACATAGCACTTCATTTGAAGCTTTTATTTTCTGGATTTTCCGTCTCGCATTTTAATATTGAAATGGAAGCAAAAGGTTCCCTACCAAGCACATTGCTGCAGTCTTGTTCTGTGTCTCCGTTGCCTGTCAGCCTGTGATTCTACATTCCCGAATGCCCTGCGGGAGAAAGAAATTGTGTCCAGACACAGCCATGGGAATGGAATTTCCCATACCTTGAGCGTGACCTCCAATTTGACCTTAAAATTAAAAACTTGTTTGTGAACTCCTGAGAGAGAAAAAAGTATATAACAGTAGCTGCTGTTTAAAAATATAATTGGCAAGCATAGTATAGGAACAACACATGAGTCAATCACAGACTCCCTTAGATCCTAACAACTCACAGCCCAGATTTCCTGTGTTTTGCTGCCCATGAATGGACGAACCACCAGTGTAAACATCCAGGAGGGGAAAAGAACTATTCCTTTCTAATCCCAATTTGCACTGGCAACCTTTCCCAAGTGTTTGTTTAAGGACTGGCATCTCTCACTCATTCAGTCACAGTCTGAGAATTTGTCATCAAGCTTGTTTGTGCTTAAGAGCACCGGTTGGGGCTTTGGCACTAGAGAAAGGCTTAAGTCTTAACTTTATCATTTGCCAGCGTGTGACCTCAGTTTCCTGATCTGTAAAATGGTGATAAACAATGGTACAGTAGTTTCCCCTTATCCGTAGGGGACATGTTCCAAGACCCCAGGGGATGCCTGAAACCACAGATAGTACCAAACATGTGCTATGTTTTTTCCTATACCTACATACCTGTGATAAAGTTTAATATATAAACTAGGCACAGTAAGAGATTAACATTAGCTAATAATAAAATAGAACAATTATAATAATATTCTATAATAAAAGTTATGTGAATGTGATCTCTTGCTCTTTCTCTCTCTCAAAATACTGTAATATTTTCAGACCACGGGGTAATTGAAACTGCAGAAAGTGAAACTGTGGCAAAGAGAGACTATTGTACATACCTGAGACAATTGTTTTGAGAAAAAAAGGATATATACTAGCGGCTCATTTGACTAATATTCTATTCCATTAAATTTTCTTCTTAGGAAATTGCTGAATGGCTTATTCCTTATGATCAAGAGAACTGTGAGATGGCTGTACCATTTCTGCCTCTGAGAAAATGATGAACAAAATGGTATGTTACTAACATCGTCAACAATATATCACATTTCACACTTTATAAATGAATTTGCACTGTATTACTTAATCCTTACAACAATCCTGTTGTTAATCTTTGAATGGTTATTATTGCCTATATTGCCCAGATGACATATAACTATCGCTTGTTATACACTGGGAAAGTAAGGTCCAAATATTGTGAGTGACTTATTCAAGATCAGATATTGTCTGTGCAACTAGATCATAGATTGGAGAATGGTCCTACCTTGGGAAGTCCTTTGCCATTTCAGTATAATTCAGACAAATTAAGTGTTCTTGCTGGGAATTCTAAATTGATTCTCTATCCCTGATAATTAAATTAAAGACCTTTGTTATGCAGGCTGTATCATGCTAGTGGTCAGTAGACAATTCCATGTTAATCAAGAAAGCATTGTCATTTAGTGTCAATATTTTTTTTTTGTTTGTTCCTTTGCAGTTCTCGTAAGCTGCAGTGATTTAAGAGACGGTTTGCTAGAAGTTGGATTTATTTTGTTGTTGTTTTTGTTTATTTACTTCTTTTGCCTAAATGAAGAACTGTTGATGGACTCAGCTCTTCACAAGTTGATATATTACTGTATCGCAAAAGGCCAGGTTGCCTGGGGTTGTCTATGTTATGAAAAAAATTTTGTTTTTGGCACACAAAGTGATAGAGTTTTCAAAAGGTTGAAAGAGATGTTTTTATGTATATTTCATGCTGCTTAATAACTGCTTTAACTGCTGATATGGAGCTGAATTTCCCTAATATCTTATTTAATTGAAGACCAGCTATGTGTCCAGAACTCTGCAAGAAACTGTGAAGCATATTTTCTTCTTTAAATGACACAACATGGTTTCTGCCACAAGGTGCTAGAAATCCAGCAGACATTAAATGTCTTCCAGACACTTTCAAGAACAATACAATACAAAACATAATTAAATGTTATATTGTGTTTTACAACTGTCAAACACTACGAGAGTTGGGGGAGATGACAGTGGGCTGAGTAGCCAGGGAGGAAGTAAGGAAGACTCTCTTGGTTTAACCTGCACCATTCATGCTCTTAGTCCGGACAGGGTCCCGCCGTTATGAGGAAACCCTCAGAAAAATCCGCAAAGGGACTCATATGGAACAAATCTTTCTTCTTATGGGAATAGCTAGTTGACCATTGTTCTAAATGCAAGAGCTCAAGGTGGCTGCCTTCTGCCTTACTTTTCTGTGCTAAAGGAGAAAGACTAACATATGAAAATCCCTTCTTGCAGCCTGTTTCTTAAAATTTTTCCCTGACTCTCTAATGTGATTGAAACTTATCTCTTTACATTCCAAATAAAGACAAAGAATATTGTAGTAGAATTTCACCATGGGGAGAGACTGTAATTAAATTTTACACCAGAACCTTGCCCTTAAGAAGATAATGTAAAGAATAACACTACTCTCCCTTTTTTTGTTGTTGAAATGATAGCAGCCCACCATGAATGCAGAAACTCACCTCTAATGCTAAGGCAGCCATTTGGTGGTCTGCTCCCAATCATTGAGCAAGCAAGAGTGCCCAAGTCCAAGGACAAATGAACATTCCCACATTCAGGCAGAGGATTAAAAGCAGTAGGGTAGTGCCTAGATATCACTTGGAGGTTGCAATTGATAGGGAACATAGGGATATTCAATATCTTGACTTGTTTCTTGCTGTGCTGAAATTTCCATCTTATTGGGATTAAAGGTATATAAATATCCTCTAGCCTGAGAGAGGAGGCTTTCCTAATGTGCCAGACCCTAAAACGCCTGTTTCTTTAATCTCAGCCCAGCCAGCCAGCCACAGCTGATGGGCCATGTTGGGTACCAACACAGGTGCAGCCAATCCATTGCATGGCAATCACGGTGACTTTTTCAAGAACTTAAATGAATAACACAGGCACTAAGGAAGTTGGATGCTGAGTCAAGCTATTGAAAGAGTAATAAATAAAGTCCAAGGCCTCCTGCTGATGAGATCCTGGATGTCCTGCTTTTTATCTGTCCTTATGATAAATCACTGTTACTTAAACTAGCTGATTTGCAACAAAACCATCTTTAAGTCAGAGCCTGTGGCAGTCTGCTAAAAGAATTCGGATGGGAGGGGACATTGTGGGCTTGAAGAATGAGCCGGAGAGTTCATTTCAGAGGGAGGCAAAGCCAGTGTTCATAGGGAGACTCCCATTATGTCATTTTCTTCTCTTTAACACTATTTTTATATTACAATGGTAATATAATATGTAGAATATCAAAAAGCTCAAAAAAGAAAATAAAAATAACATGTACTCCAAGTACGTAGGGCCATAAATATTTTGCTGTAATTGCATCTAGTCAGATATATCACTTTGTACAAAAGTGAGATTGTAATGTATGTACTCTTTTAACCTTTTGTTCATTTAATTTTACTTGAAAAAATATTGAATTATGATATAGCACTCATCATATTTCTTAATTTCCCTAATGTTAGACATTTAGGCTATTTCCATTTTTTTTATTATTAGACGAGATCCTGAAACAAGCATCCTTGTAACACTATAGAAATATTTGCGTACACCTCTGATTCTTTTCTCCATAGAATAACCTCTTAGAGAAAAATACATTTCTCCTCAGACCAAAGGTAAGCTTCGAGGAATTTCTAAAAATAAAAGTAAAAGAGGAAAGCACAATAAAAATTATCAATAGGCTGGGGGTCATAGAAATAGAAAACTAGGCTTTTTGTTTCCATTTTTACCTATACCTAAGGACACACCTTACTGTCTAGCTACAAATCTGGCAAGTGGGTAGAATCGGCCACTGCTATATTTATTGTATGGAAGAAAGGAATCAGGGATTTATTTCAGTCATCAAATTCCAAAGGTACCAACAAATATGGAAAGCAAGTATGAAAATGTGGCCATTTGAAACTAGAAGATTTGTGTGGCCTTATTCGCGGAGGCCCCTTCAGGTTTGGACTTCCTCATGTCACCAACATGCTTGGCTCCAACCCACATGTAGAATCAGGCTTCACGAGAATGAGGGAGAACAAAGAGATGATCAAATGTGCATATAAAAATCCCTCGATCTTTTCCTTGTGTGTAGGTAAGAAGTTTTTTAAAGGACGAATGCCATTTAGGCCTATTAAGAAGCTTATTTGCTCTAACATAACACACAAAAACACATTGGTGAATTATCAAGCTGACAGTGCACTTAGTAATGAGTGAGGATTAATGTCTTTGCAGAAATGTGATTCATGAATAAAAACTAGTATGAAATTAAACTCTAGACATACAGAGTCATTTGTAATCTTTAAAAAGAAGGCTGTGCTGAGTTGTGAATTATTTTTGCATGGGACTGAGGTACGAGTTACGGAAATATGAGGTGAGAAGAGGTGTTTGGTGTTCAGGGCATACTTAAAGCCTCTCGACCTGTGGGGCTGCCTGGCCAGCTGCTCTCTGCCCCATCTCTGGCCTTTAAGCCAGACCAACACAACCACCTAGAAGTTGGTGACAAATGCCTGCCTAATGTTTGCAACTACGCTTTCCTTCTTTATTCCCAGCCTATTTTGTTTACACTATTTCCACCAAATTTCAAACCCGTAGTAATTGTTGTAGGTTGAATTGTGTCCCTACAAAAGTTGTTGAAGTTCAACCCCAGTACCTGTGAATGCAACCTTATTTGGAAATAGGGTCTTTGTGGATGATCAAGTGAAGATAAAGTGATTATGGTGGGCCCTAATCCAAGATGATAGTGTCCTTATACAAAGGAGAAATTTGGATACAGACACACACACACACACACATACACACACACACACACACACACACACACACACACGGAGAATGCCATGTGAACATGAACGCAGAGATTGGGTGCTGCATCTACAAGCCAAGCAAGGCCAAAGATTGCCAGCAACCCCCCGAAGCCAGGAAGGGCATGGAATAGAGTCTCGCTCACTGCCCTTAGAAGGAACCAACCCTGCCAACACCTTGATCTTGGACTCCTACTAGACCTCAGAACTGTGAGGCGATAAATTGTGTGGTTTAGGCCACCCAGTTTGCTGTACCTTGTTAGGAAAGCTCTGGTAAACTAACACGGTAACCTGACCCAGAACCTGACTTTGTTCTTTGTACAAATCTTTCCAGGGTTTAACCCCTACTTCTCCTAAAGGACTTTGATTTCTAACCTACCACTCCTCTATCCTAGTCCTGGCTCCCAGGAACCCATTTTCAGCCTGGCCACAGGGCCCTTATATTTTGACCCAGCCATGTCTTGCTCCCATATATTTTCCACCCTGAGCATGTGTTTGTGGATAAGGGGTCAGGGAATGGATATCCAAAGCCAGGGGTTCAGAGCGGGGATGCCGGCAGAGGAGCTGGAGTGGGCCTGAAATCAGCTGTTGAGCCTTTGCTACCTACACATGCTGCAGATGAGAGAGGAAGTAAGTGGTGGTTCTGCTGCTGGGAGCTTCCAGAAGGAAGCTGCTCCTGTGTGTCCCCCAGTGAAGCCATCTCCAGTGTAGGCTGGTGGCCAAGAGCATGGACTCTGTAGTCAGATGGCCTAAATGTGGATCCTGACTCTAACGCTTACTGATTGTGTGACCTAGGACAAATCACATCTCTGTGCCTCAATTTCTCCATCTATAAAATGAAAGCAAGAATAATCCCTACCCCATCAGGTTATTGTAAGTATTTAAAAAGTCGAATATATTTAATGTGCATGGGACAATGCCTGGTGCAGAGTAAATGGTACACAAATATTTCCTTTTTTGTTTTCTTTTTTATTCCTTGGGAGACTATATGTACCAATTTTTGTGAGACTGTCTCAGCTTATACCTGTGATTTTAGCACAATTATAGCACTTCCAACAACAACTTCCACCTGCCCACCCTTCCTTTCACTCTCAAAAGTAATCCATGTTTACTCCACGAATCAGAACCTTCTCTGATTCTGAGATGCGTTTATTTCCATGGCAGTCCCCATCCCCTGCTTTATCTGGAAATAGTCCCTGCTTAGAGGCAGGGGATTGCCTATCCTGAGACAGTTTGGTCTTGGAGTATCCCTGCTCAATGCTCAACACCATCCCAATGCCTGGGGCTCTTTGTAGAGGGTATGGCCTGGAAAACCTATACCCCCTGCTCCTTTTTAGCTATTACAACTATAGTGCACCCTCTGGCCAGTGCTCTTATGGACAGCAATAACTGCTTTATTATCAGCTATGAGGCATTATGAGTGTACAACCTCATGCAGGGTGGTGATTCTATAAATAGACACATAGTCTAGTTGAATGGAAAAATCTTCCAGACCTTGCTAGGCAAATCCATTCTCTTCCGAGAACAAGTGTCTTTGGTGGATTTTCAAAAATCCTGCATTCTCTTTCACTTCCAGGCTTCTCTTATTCTGAGTTGAGGCTCTGCTCAATTAACTTGATATTCTAATCTGGTCTCTTCTGATTCTTCTCTCTTTCTTCCCTTCCTTCCTTTCTTCCCTCCTTCCTCTCTTCTTTCCTTTCTTCCTTCCTTCTTCCCTTTCAATCAATATTTATTGATCCATCTATTACGTGCAAGGCATTGTTCTAAGTGTTGGGGATACAGTGGTGAACAAGGCAGAAAAAGGCTGTGCCTTAGAAAGTTTATATCCCCATGGGGAGAAAGACACATTAGACACACAAGCAAGTTAAATAAAACATTTTAGATCAGGGGTTAGCAAACATTTTTTTTAAAGGACCAAATAGTAAACATTTTAGGCAGTGTGGGACCCTGTCACAATCCAACTCTGCCATTGCAGTGCTGAATCAGCCACAGACATGCAAATGAGTGTGGCTGTGTTCCAATAAAACTTTATTTATAAAAACAGGCAGCAGATTGGACAGATCGGTAGACCATATCTTATTTCAGAAAGCAACAAATTCCATGAAGAAACTAAGATGGGGTAAATTGTAACTGAGAGGAAGAATACCTTAGACGGGAAGGTCAGCAAATGCTCCTCTGCAGAACACAGCTTTGCACTAGGCCCTGAATAATGAGGAGGAAGCCATGGCTTAGAGTGTTCTAGGCAAGGCGGTCACGTGGTGCAAAAATCTTATCCGAAGAACAACTTGGAATGTTCTAGAAGGGGAGAGAAAGTGTGGCTGGAGCATATTGAGGAGAGGGAGCCAGAGCCAAGGCAAGCCTTTTAGATTTTATTCTACATGGAAGGGGCAGCCATTGGAGGATTTTAAACAAAAGAGTGCTTAGTCTCATTTTTGTGTTTAGAAGTTCACTCTGGTTGCTATGTGAAGAATAAATAACAGGCGTAACAAGTGACCACAGAGAACTGTTAGTGGCCTATTAGAGTAGTCCCAATGAGGGGTCCAGTTTTTGCTGGTCTAAAATAAAAAACTGGCTGAACATTCTCAGGACCCTCACCGCTTCAGTTAGGGCTCATTGGTTGCAAGCAACAGAAACCAATTCTGAATTACTTGAGTACAAAGGGAATTTACTGGAAAGGAATGGGAAGTAGGAGTCTAAAAATCAGCCTGGGAAAAAACGGTAGTCTTAGAAAAAGAACTTACTTATCAGTTGTGAAAGGGCCCTGTAAATGAGAGTGAGCTCTAAGCGAAAAGTAAAAAAATTCCTGTGTTACTTCATCTAAGATTTCCCAAAGTGCAGGTGGCTGATCTTCTGTCATGAGCCCGGCCTTGGCAAGGGGAGAGCACAGCGCCTTGACTTAAAGTCTCAGCAAGAGTACACAGAGTGAGAGAGATGTGACTACCCCAGTAATAAACTAGGGTGCTGTTACCAACAGGGAGAATGGACATCGAGTGCCCCAAACACAGTAAAAATCTTCAAGATGCTTTTTTTCCCCCGGTGTTCAGTTTCAACTAAAGGGAAAACCTCCTTTCTTCCTTTAATTGTTCTCTCACCATGAAGTTTAGTTCCCCATAGAAAGAAGACATTTATTGGGCTAGAAAAACATGTCCTGTTTATACACTACCACTTTGCACTCTACGTAGAGGCTGATTTCCCTAAAAGTGCTGCTTTGATCAGGAAGGTTAGAATCCTGTCCTGTGGAACTTAAAATGCTCCCTGACCCTCCCAGCCTCACGCACCTGAATCAGGGCTTTGGGATTGCCCAAATGGTTTGATTTTCTGCTTCCCAGATACAGAAATCACCCAATCACAAAATCTGCCCAATCACACCTGTCAGATTTTGCACGTTTTTTCCCCCACCTAAAGCTATTCAAGTTTCCTTACAATGTTTACAGGGTACCCCTATGTGCAAGGTACTATGCTAAGCACAGAATAACCACTCTGATACATTACAGCAGGTGCTTCCCAAATTTTAATGTGCATCCAAACCACCAGGGGATCTTGTTAAGATGAAGACCTTTATTCCCTAGCTCCCAAGTTTTGCTGATGCTTCAGGTCTGTTGGCCAGGCTTTGAGTAGCAATTCCTTAAAGTATATGTACTTGATAGTAACACTTAATTCAATAATAATAGCTATCAATTGTATAACATTTGAGTTTTAGTAAGTGATCTTCAAACATTATCTAACTCTTAGAGCAATTCCATGAGTCAGAACAGTATAAATTGTTTCCATTTTTAAAAACATTTTACCTCTCTCTCTCTGTCTACACACAACACACACACACACACACACACACACATATACGTAGTGTCTCTGAACCATTTTAAAGTAAGTTGCAGACATCATGATACTTTATCCCTAAATACTCCAAGTATCTCTTGAGAAAGAGATATTCTCCTACTTAATTTCAATACCATTGTCACACATGAGAAATTTAACATTGACACTCTAATATCTAAGATATAGCCCATATTCAAAGTTTCCTCACTGACCCCAAAAATGTCCTTTATAGCAGGAATTTTCTTTTTTGGATTCAGGATCTAATCAAAGATTATACATTACATTGGGTCAGTATGTGCTTTAATCTTCTAATCTCTTAAAGCTTTTATGATAAAGACATTTTTGAAGATCTCAGGAAAGTTGTCATAAAATGTCTTATAATCTAGATTTTCCCAATTTCTTCCTCACTGTTACACTCACGTTAAAAACTTTTGACAAAAGTGTTACATAAACAATGTTCTATATCTCCATTGCATTATATCAGAGGATTCATGATATCAGTATGTTTCATAATTGGCCAGGCTAAATTTTAATCACTTAGTTACAGTGATGTCAATCAGACTTTTCAATCGTAAAGATACCTTTTCTTCTTTCTGACTAATAAATAAGATATTGGGTGATATTTTGAAATATTTTTCTTCAGATTTTGCATAATTTTAAAACTTTAAATTTTAAAATAATTATAGATGTACAAAAAGTTGCAAAAAATGTACAGGGAGGTCCTATACACATACCCGGCCTCCCCCAAAGTTAATATCTTGCATAACTGTAGTGTACTGCCAAAATCAGGAACTTAACATTGATACCATCCATGGACCTTATTCAGATTTCATCAGTTTTATAAGAACTCATTTGTGTGTATGTGTGTATGTAGTTCTGTGCAATTTTATCAAATGCATAGCGTCATGTATCCTCCACCACAATTAAAATCTAGACATGTTTTATCACCACAGGACTCACTTGTGCCAACCACAACCCCTCCTTGTAACCACAACCACTACCACCGCCCATTTCTAACCCATGGTGACCAAAATGTTTTCTCTACTTTCTATAATTTTGTTATTTTAAGAATGTTATATAAATGGAACCGTATAGTATGTAACCCTTTGGGATTAGCTTTTTTCACTCAGCATAATTCTCTTGAGATCTATCCCGGTTGTTGTGTGCATTAACAGTTTGTTGCTTTTTTTTGCTGTGTAGTAGTCTATCAGTAACAACAGAATACGAGATCTTTTCAAGTGCACATGATAGGCCATATTACGGTCTCAATATCTCAATAAATGTAAGTGTTGAAAACACATAAAGTATGTTCTCTGAACACAAAAAAATAAGATAGACATCAATTAAATAAATATATCTGTAAATTTCCCCAACATTTTGAAACTAAATAACAGATTTATAAATAACCTGTTGGTCAAAGATGAAATCACAAAAGAAATTAGAAATAATTTTGACCTGAACAAAAATTAAAACTCAGCTACAATAGTCCTCAGGCAGAACTTATAGCAATAAATGCTCATATTAGAAAAGAAGAAACATCTCAAATAAACGATCTAGTCTTCACCCACAAAAAACAAGAAAAAGAAGAGCAAATTAACCATATATGTACTATAATTAAGGCAATAAGAAAGATGAGAATAGATATCAATGAAATAGAAAACAGAAGAACAATAGAGAAAACAAATAAGACCAAAACCTCTTTCTTTTAAAAGATAACAAAATTGATAAACATCTGGACTGAAAAAAATAAAAAGATAGAAATGATCAGTATTAGAAATCACTGCATAATCAGGGAACTGAAAGGATATCAGAGAATATTATGAATAACATTATGCCAATACAGTCAACAATTCCTTGAAAGACACAAAAATATATAAAATACACTTACAAGAAAACCTACTGGAAAAAAAACAGGCAAAAAATCTGATTAGCACTTTGATAAAAAAGATACATGTTGATAAACAAGCACATGAAAATATGTTTAGTATAATTAGTCAATAGTCAGGAAAATGCAAATTTCAATCACAAGGAGATATTACTACACACTCCTACTAGAATACTAAAAATTAAAAGACTGGCAGCACCAAGTGTCAGTTAGGGTTTAGAGAAACTGGAACACTCACACAATGCTCATAGGAATGCAAAATGGTATACAGACTGTCCCCTACTTACGATGGTTTGACTCATGATTTTTCACCTTTAAGATGGTGAGAAGGTGATACGCATTCAGTAGAAACCATACCACGATGTTTGAATTTTGATCTTTTCCCAGGTTGGTGATATGTGGTATGATACTCTCTGGTGATTCTGGGCAGCAGCAGTGAGCCGCAGGTCCCAGTCAGCCACGTGATCATGAGGGTAAAATACGAAACAATATTTTCAACCTAAGATGCACTTACTGGGATGTAGCCCCAGTGTAAGTCAAGGGGCATCTGTAGTTACTTTGGAAAACTGTTGGACAGTGTTTTATAAAATCAAACAGGTCTAGCATTTGACTGAGCAATTCTACTCTTTGGTGTTTACTTACCTAAGAGAAATGAAAATATGTCCAGGCCGGGCGCGGTGGCTCACGCCTGTAATCCTAGCACTCTGGGAGGCCGAGGCGGGTGGATTGCTCAAGGTCAGGAGTTCGAGACCAGCCTGAGCGAGACCCCGTCTCTACTAAAAATAGAAAGACATTATATGGACAACTAAAAATCTATATAGAAAAAATTAGCCGGGCATAGTGGCGCATGCCTGTAGTCCCAGCTACTCGGGAGACTGAGGCAGTAGGATCGCTTAAGCCGAGGAGTCTGAGGTTGCTGTGAGCTAAGCTGACGCCACGGCACTCACTCTAGCCTGGGCAACAAAGTGAGACTCTGTCTCAACAAAAAAAAAAAAAAAAAAAAAAGAAAATATGTCCAAAGACATGTATGCAAATGTACATAACAACTTTATTCATAATAACAAAAAACTGCAAGCAACTCAAATGTCCATTAGTTGGTGAATAAATAAACTAATTGTGTTATATCCATATAAAGGAGTATTAATTATCAATAAAATGAAGTGGACTTAACTGTGGTAGTGATTACACAACTGAACGTATTTGTCAAAGCTCATTGTATAGTACACTTAAAATTGGTGATTTTTTGGTATGTAATTTTACCTCGATAAAGCTAATGTGTATAGATATATTAAAATACATAATTACATATAAATATATTTAGAACTGAGGAATGAATTCAAAGCTAAAGGTGTAGATTTGTGAGTCCAAAGCAAGGACATTATTCAAAACTGTAAGTTTTGCAATAATCATGAAGGAAAGTCAAGGTTTATAATATCAACATCTTTTACAGATAAGGAAGCAGGCTCACATTTTTATTATGTGATTTGTCTGCAGTTATACAGCTATTTTTAAAAGCCATAGCAATGATCCCATTATTTTATAATGATATATATATATGTATGTATAATCTATGTGTACAATGGCATTGTAAAGGGGTCGCTGAGTTCCATCTATTAAAAAGTTAAATCAGCAGTTACCTTTTGTAACTCACTCACCTCTTTTTAAAATGCGTGGGCAGGGAATAGTGACCAAAGACCCTTTCTGTCCCTCAGTATTTATTTTTGACAGATATCCTTACCCACGTAGAAATATACAAGCATAAAATCAATATCTATACAATCCTCAAAAGAATAAGTAATTAGGTAGATGAGTATTGACTGGTGGATAGGGACAAGGGAGATAAGTATATAAATGAGAAAGTAATGAAAGAGGCACAGGAAAGATTTAGGGTGGGCAATATGACCAGGAGAACCCAGAATCTCTGTGATCCTTAATCGTCTATTATTTTGTCATTTGATAGAATTAAATTCGCAGCCTCAAAGGCTTTTTAATTATTAACTTTGGGGGCTACATTTGCATTTACAGATATTAATAAATTCCTGACGCTAATTATCCAAAAATTAACACAGATTAAAAAACAAACATTAACTTCCTATGACCAAAACAATTATGAGGGCTCAGAAAAAAACAACCTGCATAAAAGCCTTTGCAAGCAGCATTCGGCATGGATTAAAATGCAGACAAAATGAACACACACGAAGAATGTGACAAATTTTTATGCAAGTATAATTTTATTCCAGATAGGCAACAATTCTTTTTAAAAATGAAATGACTTTAAAAATCTAGCAAAGGAGCCGGTAATGACTACACAGCTTCTCATATTTCTTTTAAGAAATTAAATTAAACCATTTTTCATTTTGATGGGCAAAAAAAAAAAAAAAAAAAAAAAAAAAAACAAAGTCAAATGACCTGAAAACAATAGTATTTTTGGTTTTTCAAACAGTAAGCAAGGTCCCTCTCATTTTCCACAAAGATTCACTCCCTGGGTGCGGCTTTGTCATCATGGAATATTCGTGTGTGTTTTTATGGCTGTTATAAACCCATGAATTCTAGGGCTGATGACAGAGAGACTAAACTGCCTTTAACGATGGTGGCGTGAGCAGTAACTCGAGATAGTATATGCCATAGTGCACAAAATAGATCATAATATCATCAAATTGGATGTTAGAACTGAAACCTCTGGATCTGTAAATATTAATGAAAATAGTAGGCTTCAGAACAAACCATGGTGGTTGCTGAGAAAAACCAACTTACAGAAGCAATCTTATGATTTGAAGAACAGAGAATCAATGCAGCCGAACCGCTTCAAACCCCCACTGTATTTGAGGGGGAGGACAGGCAGGGGGAGGAGAGAAGGCCTGGGGTAAGACACGGTGGTCTCTTTGCTGGCTTTACGGGCATTCACCGGTAGCACCTCACCACTGCCGTTGCTCCAGTCTGTTATACA
This sequence comes from Eulemur rufifrons, assembly GCF_041146395.1. Classification (NCBI taxonomy): domain Eukaryota; kingdom Metazoa; phylum Chordata; class Mammalia; order Primates; family Lemuridae; genus Eulemur; species Eulemur rufifrons. Next base: position 38,557,516 of record NC_090987.1, on the reverse strand, counting down.
CTGTTCTATAGAAGGAATTCTGGCAATCAGCTTGTGTGGGGCGTAGAGACACATTTATGAAATCCTAATGGAAGCATACAAGTGATTCTCCTGGGGAAAAAAATTTTTCTTTTTAAATTATAACCCAGGGTGGGGGCAGCTGTGGGAGAAGGAGGGAGGAAATGGAGGATTGTGGAGGAGATGGCAGGGGGAAAATTTCAAGATTTCCTACTTCATGCTGCGGCTGTCTTGCTCCATTACTTCCTATGATGAGCAAGACTGTTTTAGGGGCTGTTTTTTCTGCAGCAGGTCAATGTTCTCTGTAAAGAGAAGCAACAGGAAGAGGGCAATGGTTTTGTGCTGTGAAGGAAAAATACAGAAACCCATTAAAGGGAAAGACATTGAGAATAATATTCCTTAGGATCTCTTCCCTCCTGTAGCTTTTTTGTACTTGCCAAACATTATTTCAAGGACAAATAGGTTGTCCTTTCATGGCATGCAACTAAAGGAGCACGGTCTTGGTATTTTGAGTGGAGGAATGAATGGAGAGATTTAATTTATTTTACTCTTCTGGATATAAAAAGTGTATTTGACTCTATCAACAATTACTGGTTGCTTACTATTTTTATGTGGGACACAAGATATTTGTAATATTTATTCACAAGGGTTTAGAGGCAAAGCTACTGAAGAAAAGGCAGTGAGTAGCTACTGGAATGGGTATACAAGAAAGCAAAATAGAAGTTTAATTTCAGGAGAGATTCTGTACTCATAAAATAAACTCGGGCAGTAAACAGAAGGAAGGAGGAAATAACATTAAAAAGAGGAAAGAGTTGATTTAAGTATTGCTCTAAAGGGAATTCACCAAGGCAGAGCCTGGAAGACCTAAATATTACTAACAGGCTTCAACTTGGGGAGAAATCAGTAAGATAGTAATAGCATTTTGTCTTCATATTGCAGTTTTCCTCTAAGGATCTCCAAGCACCTCACACATATATTGGAAGATAAGAAGTTCCTGACAATAGTAGCTGCTAAACATTTGAGTAAGTTGCCAAGGGAGCTTGAAGCATCTGTTGTGAAAGTCCTTCAAATAGAATAGCTTCCTGTTTATCTGGAATTGTTGCAGGCCATTGGTTTTCAAGCTTTAGCTTGAATCAGATTCACCTGGGGAGCTTGCTAAAACATAGATTTCTGGGTTTACCCCAGGGTTTCTGGTTCAGTAGATCTGGGCAGTGGGATGGGCCAAAGAATTTGCATTTCTGACTAGTTTGGAGGGATGCTGATGGTGTGGACCCAGTGACTACACATTGAGAAGCACTGGTTTATGCACAGCTCTTTCCAATAATGGCAATAACCACCATCTGGTGAGCTCGAACTATGTGCAGACCATGTGTCCTTTATTAGGTTGATACCACCTTCATCCCCATCATACCAAGGGTGAAGTTGAAGATGAGTGATGATAAACTATTACTCAATCACTCGGCAAGTAGAGCCAGCACTGGTCTTCAGACATGAATTGGCCTGAAATCGAGTCCTTCACTCCAAACTGCTACGTTACACTGACTAGCCATGGGGCTATGAATGGTCTCTAAAAAACTGTAAGTTTCAGACTATAAACCACACAAGATGCAGAAAAAAAGTACAAGAACAAAGTTTAAAGAAGGTAAATAGTATTCTAAGGTGTCATAATTTTTAGACCTCACTTTGACATACAAGGCTGCATCCCTACTGTAGATATTAGTCATGAACCACACTGCTGTTACTCAAATATCAGCCATCACTTTGTTCTCTGTTCCAAGCTTCTCCTCACTCTTGGTGTCATTGAAAATAAAAATTCACTGAGACAGAATCATGTGAGAGTGATGTAGATTTCATAAAGGACGGAGGGAAGGACACACCATGTCCCTGACCTCCTCCGTGGGACCCGCAGTCCCACTGGCTCCTCTCCTGTATTCTTCCTTTCTTCCTCCCTCTAATATTCAGATGACCACCCACTTTTAATATTCAGAGTTTCCTTCCTTCTTGAAAACTGAGCAACACCCAGGTACCCCCAGACCCTGGAGGTTGCTTTTATCCCATGCTAGGCTCTTCCCTAGTGGTCGCCCTACGAAGAAATTTTCATACCCACTGCTTAAGACAAAATGTTCTGCATATCATTACATAGAGAACTTTAGAAAAAGTTCCTTGTAATTTCCAGTGGAGGGTTTAAACATACTAGATATGTACCATCTACATGGAGCTACTGAGTACTTGAAAAGCATTCAAATTGAAAAGTGTTGGAACTGTAAAATACACACTGGATTTCAAAGACTTACTAAAAAATGTAAAATGCATCATTCATAATTTTTTTTACATCGATTACATACTGGTATAACATTTTGGATATGCTGAGTTCAATAGGATATATTATTGAACTAAATTTCACCTTTCTTTTTATTTTTGTTATTGGGACTACTGGTATATTTAAAATTACATCTGTGGCAAGCATCCTATCTCTATTGGACAGTACTGTTGTAGATTTTAAAGAGAACTAAGCAAGCTGACATTTGGGGAATATGTAAGGCTGGATTTTTCTGAAAATCAGTGGATTGAAAAGTCATTCTATACCTGTAGAAAAACCAGAGAAGATCTACTGAATACTTATCTCCACATGGCAAATGTCAAAAACTCAGAACTTAGAGAGCTTCAGTTGTTACTGACCAGAGCTCTTGACACTGGGTGGGTAGACAAGACTGTATCCTTAGGTTAATTCTTTGTACATCTCATGTAGCACTTACATCATGCCTTACATGGCATAACACTGCACAGCATTTGATGAATGGATGAATAAACATAGAATATCTTCATTATTTAGACTACAAGCATTTTAGTGGCAAGATTTACATTTTTATTCACTTTTCTTCACTGCACAGTGCCTTATGCACAGTAATGGCTCAGTAAATATTTGGTAAAGGAAAGGCAGCATGGGAATACTGCAAAGAAAGAGAGTGGGTGGTGAGGTAAAGGGCAGTGCCACCTGGGAATATTGAGTTTGGAGAGACACAAATGCAGTTCCAACCAACAAGCTCACTGAAGGGGGCCCAGCCTCATCATTCACAAAGCCACAGGTCGGTGCTTTGGTGGCACCTTATTTAATTATGAATTGCTTGATCCAGCATGCGATTTCATGTTTGTGGCACATTCTCCAGGCTGCAATTTGGATGGCAGCAAAGGAGTCCAGGTTGTATGTTTTCATGAAAGATTTCAGCAACTGAAGAAGAGATCTGAAACCTAGAATATCTGTGATCCCCGTGGAGCTAATTGCAAAGAAAGAAAACTCACGCATTTGTTACAGAAATGTAGGGAGCATCAACAAATCAGCAGCGGACAATTTGGTCCAGGCTCAATGGAGAGTTTCCATAGGTGTTTACAACCCTCCCCACATCTCTCTTCAGTTTTCTCTTCATTCTATCCAAATGTGAAGAACAAAATTTACACAAATATAGTAAAAAGACTGAGGTTAAAAAAAACAAGGTTTTATTCAGCAAAAGCAAGATCATAACCATTTTATGAGAATAGGAAATACAGAAAACAATAGTTCCGATTCAACAGCAGGCAGGCCAAGCATCTGCTTCAGGTATCAGCAAATAGAGGGCAACAGAAAATTTCTCTTTTAAAGTTATGATATTTCAGATATTAAAGCATTCGGGTAATCGTAGTGGGACAAATAAAAAAAGTGATGAGACTTACTTATTATTCTTTGGCTTATTGTTGTTTTTATCTGGAATTAAATATAGTGGTGGACACCATAATCTTTTTTTAAGATCATAATCTTAATAACTTAATAATCTTAATAAAAACTTACGTTTTTAGCCGGACCTGGGAGGGTCCAATCATACCAAGTTATATTATCCACATTTGCAAATGCCATGGTCACGTCAGGGTCTCCACAGCATAACGTTTTGTGCTAAAGTTAAATGGAACACAGTTACCCTGACACCAATTTCCCTTAAATGTGCTTTTCTGTGCATGTTAAATCCTGAGTTATCACAGTTAGGTTGGCCCTTGAGGATCCATGCTTAGGATTATAAGATAACATATCTCATCACCATTGATTCTTAGGTTTTTTTCTTGAATATAGCTGAGGAAAACTGGATCTGTAAGCAAGACCTTGAGACCATAAAAATGTCTGATATATCAGGGAGGTTTTAGGGCTGTGAAACTATTCTGTATGACTTTATAATGGCAGGTACACGCCAATGATATGTTTGTCAAAAGTCATAAAACACAGAACATGAAAGTGAACCCTAGTGTAAACTATGGACTTTGGTTGATTGTGATGGGTGACTGTTCATTCATCAGTTATAACAAAGTGTGGCACTGACGTGGGGTGATGGTGCTGAGGGAGGCTGTGTGTGGCAGGGACAGGGTATGTGGGGACTGTCTGTACTTTCCACTCAATTTTGCGGTGAACCTAAAACTGCTCTAAAAAATAAAATTTATTAATTTATTAAACATATAATACAAATATAGGCACAGTCACATGTTGTTTAAAAACTAAGACACAAACACACACATTAGCCTAGGCCTACACAGGGTCAGGATCATCAATATCACTGTCTTCTACCTCCACATCTTGTCCCACTGGAAGGTCTTCAAGATCAATAACACCCTTGGAGCTGTCATCTTCTATGATAACAATGCCTTCTTCTGGAACACCTCCTAAAGGACCTGCCTAAGGCTATTTTACAATTAACTTTTTTTTATAAGTAGAAGGAGTACACTCTAAAATAATGACAACAGTATAGCATAAGCAGATACATAAGCCAGTGCCAGTTGTTTATTATCATTATCAAGTATTGTGTAGTGTACACAATTGTTTGTGCTCTACTTGTACATGACTGGCAGTGCAGTAGTCTGTTTATGCCAGCGTCACCACAAACATGCATGCCGCATCGTGCTAAGATGTTATGACAGCTACGATGTCACTAGGCCATAGGAATTTTTCAGCTTCATTATAATCTTATGGGACCACTGCCGTATATGCAGTCTGTTGTTGACCCAAATGTCATTGTGGGGCACATCATTGTACACACACACATACACACCAGGTCAAAACACATTTTCTACTTAGTGGGAGCTTTCTATACTACAGATGATGATGGAAAATGGATGATATAATATTGGTAGCCTGGCAATCAACCTAAGAAGAGAAGGAACCCCTACTTCACAGACTAGGGGATAAAAAAACAATCATAAAGAAGAAAAGAAAGAAAGAAGGGGGGAATGGGAGGGAGGAAAGGAAGGAAGAAAAAAGAAAGATAGTCCTATTGCAAGGACTGCTCTGAGACGTGGTTGCCTGCAGTCTGGCCGTGCTGGCTGTCAGCATATGTGGCCACGCAGACTCGGGAGGTGGTGATTGCCATCAATTGCGTGAGACCCATGAGGACAGGGTGAGTCATGTCATGGCCACTCAGAGAATATCCTCAGACTAGTTGAGCCTGATAGAATAAACAAGGCATTTAAAAATCAGTCAGAAAATAGTGCTTCTAGAACTCTGCTTACCCATAGGAAAAAAGGCAGACAAAAATGCAGAAGAACAGAATAATAAAGATAGCAATAGTAGCAGTAGTGAGGAGTGGGATCTCAGCTACCAACAACAAAAACCTATATACATCTTAATTATTCAGAATAAATTATTAAGAATAAATATACTGAAATAGGAGCATTTGTACAATTGCAGGGGATAATTTTTTAAACCAGTTGCCAGTGGGTTTTATTTTTTGTTTTTGGTGTTTTGTCTTTTTTTTTTTTTTTTTTCCTGGCATAATGAGATGGTCTCAGGTAAGGGAAATTTTAAATTTGGGGCTGAATGTCAAGGAAAAAAAATTCCTGACTATGAGAACTATTGGATTACAAAATGGTCTCTCAAGGGAAGGAATAGAAACTCCATCTGCGCTGCTCTGGGAATAAGTTTGTTAGTTAAATTGTATTCCTTTTCTTAGTTGACTGCTTGACATTTCAGCAACAGAGCCAAATAATTCATGGGTCAACTAAGAAGAGTGCTTATTATAATCATCTTTTAAAATCTCTACCAACAGCAGTGAATTAGAAAAAAAATATAGTTGCTATTTTATTCTATGTGATAAAACCTGTCAGAATTTTACAGTATGAAATCTCTTCTTCAATACCCTCGGATTGCTTTTTAAATGATTGCTGATATCCATAAAAAAGAATGCTCTGGCAGTGCTAAGAAAATAGCATTTGAGAGTTGACGAGAAATAATGAAGAAGGATTGTGTCCACTATTTGTAAGAACTGCTGCTAGAATCTTAACCATCCCTTAGACTTCAAATAATAACCTTGCTAATAATAAACTATATTAAAGCCAACAATGTACCAAATGACTTTTAATTCTCATGGAAGCAGAAAGGAAAAAAAAAACACACAACAGTTAAAGTAAAAGAAGGCTTACAGAGAATCAATAAATTAAGAACTGCAGATTGTGACATTATTATCCTGTAAATACTCCTTAGTGATTCTTCCAGGATCTCTTCAAACAAAGAAATAGAAAATTAACACCATCCCATCCAATATTAGCACAGAACGAAGGCAATAAAGGTGAGATACTAGTGCTCTCAGGGCCTGGGGCAAATTACTCTGTGTTCTCATCCCCTAACATTTTCATAGAGTTAGAAATGGTTACTGAGGACAGCCTGGAAAGGCAAAACAAGGGAAGGAGAATTCCAAAATGGACAACATGCAATTTGGACATTGTAGGAGGCAGACAGCTCCCCACATATATAACCCTTAGGTGGTTTGGGTCATTTGTCCTACCTGCCACCTGTCCATGGTTCCAGCCACTGGAATCTCTGATTATCAATGATTTTCCAAGTACCAAGAAGAGAAGAAGGAGGTTAATATATTTGTTTAATGCATTTAATCGTAAGCCTCAATCTTCATATCTGGGCAATGTCCCTCAATCACCCCAACAACATTAGAAGGAGGAGTAGAAAAAACATACAATCCCCATGAATGTGTCAAAAATTACTTATGTGCCTGCTAAACTCTCTTTTCTGTTGAAAAAGCCAACTAGTCAGAGATGAGAGTCCATAAAACAAAAGGTACCCACGATGTAAAAAACTGTGATGAAGTAATTACTCAGCTTAGTATGCTCATGTCAGACCACACCAAATATATAAAAGTCTATGAAAGCCCCGAGAATGCTGGGGCTGGAAGATACCTGACCTCATCTAGTTTGGCTTCATTGCAGATGAAAAACCATAGCCAATGTTGACAAGTAAAGGTGACACAGCTGGAAAGTAACTGAGACTGGACCAGAAATGTCCAGTTTCTATTTCTCGTAATGCCCTTTCTCTCCATAACATATAGAAATATATTAGTTAGCCTTCTAGCTAATCCACTGTATACCCAGACACTATTCTAGGCACAGGGAATAAAGTGACAAGAAAGACAGACACAATTGTCTTTACAGAGCTTACAGGTTGGCTGGGAAGACAGACAATTAAATAAAAATAATAAAATGTGATAAGCATTGTGAAGGTGAAGTATTCCATATAGTTGAGACCTAGTCTAGTTGACAGATCAGTGACGCACCCCCAGGGGAAATAGTGTTAAGTTGAAGCCTAAAGTGTGAGGCAGACAGATGAAGTAAGGCAGTCGGGACAGGGGAGGTGTCCTGGACAGCAGTGGGGGCCTGTGGAAAAGAGGGAGGGGCTGTTGAGTTAGAGACAGAAAGATGGAGTGGGGGTTGTGGGGGGGTGAAGGGTCAGGAAAGAACAGGCCAGGGGAGGATGGAGAGATGACCCCAAAGACGTGAGTAGGAAGGATTGGAAGTCACTTGAGAGTTTGTGGGATCGGGGCAGAGAGAACTCTATGGGAAGTGAGGAGCCACTGAAAAGTTTTAGTAGGGGAATTGAAATGGTTACTTTTGTGTTTTGGTGTGATCCAGCTGGCTGCGTTGTGGAGAAACAGTGGAGAGTGGAAAGAGCAGATGATGGTGGAAAAGGTGAAGTGAGTTGGGTAGTCTATCCATGTCTACCCATGAAAGGGGGGTGGGGTTGTTGACTGACTAGATACAGGGGCAGTGAGGGGATGGGGAAGTGAAGACTTTTACCACATCAGAAAATGCAGAGAGAAGACTGCCAAGGGCTATATATAGTAATACATACATTATATATTAGTATCGGTGTATGTGTTGGATTTAAGACGCTGGAAGAGAAACGATCATCCTGTCTCCAAAACTGTCAGGGATTTCCAATGCAGAGCCACTAACCAGCACTATCATCACATGGGAAACATAAAAAATGGAGACTGGAAACATTGTACCAGACTTTTGAAAGAAATGCAAATTTCCTAGAAAGATATTTGCAGTCGGAAGCAAATCCTTGGGAGGATGGGGCTAGGAGAGTTGGAAGAGCATTCCCTGAGCAAAACTCCTGTGGCAGCGAATGCTCAGGGTGAGCGACAGATGCGTTGGGTTGTTGTGAGTGATGTGTTTGCAGTTGGGCTCAGAGAGTGCAGAGAGCCATACGTGGAATTAGGCACACCTGTGCATAGCACAGATGCTTCAAAACAAAACAGTGGTGGCTTCTCTCTCATCAGAGGGGAAACAAATGGCAAAAGGAAGCTTCAAATTTGCCCCAAGGCCTTAACAGGCACAAAGACTGATACATCACCTAACACAAATGACTCTTCCCTTTCTCCACCCTCCTACTTCCGGTCAGCGGTCAGCGCACCTTCGGAGTCCCTCCAACTTTGGGAAGAAGCAGATACAGCCTCTTTGACCAGCTTTGCAGAGCAAGTTTCTGCTTTTGACAGCATGTCACCACTGTCTCTTTCGAGGAGACAACTTCAGCTTTCCAGACGTTCAACCCTTCTGCTCTACCAAACCTTTTGAAACACAAATCTTTCATGAAATTTCCCAATGCCAGTTTGTCAGCACTTGCTCTTGTTTGGTGTCCCAGGGTTCCTCCAAAAGCAGACCCCGAGACCAGGAGAAGCCAGCAAGCTGTGTATGGGGGGTGCAGAGGTGAGAGGAGGAAGAGCAGGGAGCCAGCAGGCGCCTGGAAAGTAATCGGTTATCCCACTCAAGGGCTGAGGAGCTGGGGTGTTTCTGCACCACATCCCATCAGTCAGGAGTTGAGGGTTTTGGGTGGGCATGTGGGTAGAGGAGGGCTATATTATACTCTCATGTGAGTACCAAAGCGTTAAAAAGCCTTCAGGCAAAAAAAAAAAAAAAAAAAATCATCTTCTGGCCATGGGAGGTCAGCAGGTGTGCACAGATGTGGTAAGGGGAAGGGATATGGGTGGGGCCTTGAGAGTGGCAACAGAGAGGCTTCCCCAAGTTGGGGCACGGTCGGGGGCATCAAGGTAAACTAAAAGGTAATTGACAACAAACACACACACACAGTAGGAAAGATGTGTGACATCATAGCTTAAGGCTTCTTGAAAACAGGAGAAAGCTATTCTATCATGGCACTGGGGGGAAAGATCACATAATAGATGAGAAAGATTTCATCCAAGGAGGTTAGGGACAACCTCACTGGCACCCAGGACAGAACAGTGGCTAGCTACTCTTTGCACTGCTCTTTGGAGGACTGCCCATTATTAGCAAGTGCTACTTGACAAGTTTGGGATGTCCCTATTCCCTTAGAAGCCTAAAACATAACGATAGTTCTACAAACCATCTTACCCCTTGTGTGTGTGTGCAAATGTGTGTGGCTGTGCATGTACGTGTGTGTGTGTGTGCAATAGCTTAATTTAGTTTTGCTAAATTAAATCCTTGAGGGCAGACTCACAGATCTTGAGTTTTCATTTAGCCCATGCCACTGCCTGCTACAGCAATCTGCATATTGTCAACATAGATGATGGACTATGTGAGGAATACATCTCACCTGACCCACAGGGAATTCATAGTACTTCAAATGTAGCAATAACGGAGCTTCCTTGGAGGAAGCTCCTGAACTTCCTTGGAGGCTAGACTTGGCATTTGCCAAAGACTAAACATGAACTTGGAATTCTGCTGAACTTCCAAGAAATGTGTTTTTACATACTAGTTTAATCATCCCATAAGGTCAGTCCTTCAGGCCAACAGAGTCATCTGATGGGCAGGCAGCTCCATCTTAGGTGCCAGCAAGGCCTTGAGGGGCACAGGAGAGAAAAGTATTGTTCTACTTTGCTCAGGACAGCTGCTATCTGTCTAGTTTGACATCTCAACTACCCACCTTGACACCTCGTGTACACCAAAAGCAATAAAGATGAAATTGTACATGCCAAATATAGTCAGTGAAGGAGAAACAAGGCCAAATATTTAAATGTTAGCATTCATCTCTCTACAAGACGCTCACATCTTTGGGGATTAATGACCCAAATTAGTATGCCAAAGCAGCTTTCCAGTTTCTTAAAAGAAAATCCAAGTGAGGCCCTTTAAAAAGAGGAAATTCATATATTCATGAGAGTCTGATTCTGAGGTTCAGAAGTCACGGAAAGCCGCCCCTAAAATCCAGACTGCAGTTCATGATGGTCTGAGTGTTACACCTAGGAAGGAGCCCACTGCTTTCTAACAGGTAGACAGACAGGATCTCAGGAAAAGAGAGAGGAGTATTGACCAGCCCAGGACCTTCCCTCCAAGTCCCCCTGTCTCTGTTTTCATGGGTATCTATACTCTTCACTTCTACACAGACCCCGGGGGGTGGGGGCAGAAGTGAAAACCCCCAAACTCCCAAGAAGAATGGGGAGACATGTGGTCCTTGGAGCTAGAAAAAGCCTGGCAGATGTGTCAAGGTGACTAAGCCTCTACCAAATATCTTACTTTTGAATATGCTTGGTTCCATTTAAGAATTTCTTTAAAATGCCCTAGAGACACGTGGGTCTTCAGTATTAATTTTCAACACATTCCAACAAGGCTAGAATAACAGTGTTGTACGATGGTTTAGAGCACAAGCCCCAGAGTCAGAGGTATCTAGGTTCAAATCTTAGCTCTTTCCATTACTGAATGTATGACCTGGGCCTAAATACTTTTCTCTTTATGTTTTTATTTTCCTATCTAAAAATGCAAACAACAATAGCATCTACATAGTAGAGTTATTGTGATGAGTAAAAGACCCAATGAATAAAGCACAGTACCTGGAAAGTAGTAGACTCCAAACCTTTTAACTAGTACACGGAGAGTGATGGTGGTGGCGAGGGTGGTGGTAGTCGTGGGAGATCTGTGTTCACCTGTGCCTCAGAGAGCGAACCTGTACCCATGTCACAGGTGCCAAAGTAGATCAGTAGGACACTGAGCCCAGGACCCCAGCCCCACAGCTGCTCTGAGCATCTATGCCTTAAAACGCAGCGCTGGTGTGGCTGCTGGTAGGAAGGCACTGTGCTATCCACTTTAGGGTCAAGTGGCCTTATGAAATATGAATGCAAGAAATACACATCACTTTTGGGGGGAATCTCCAACAGACATTGAATAATCTGCCACTCACTCTTTTTCTCTCTGTTGTGACGATCAGCAATGTTCCTGTTTGTGCCTCTTTCTTCTTCCTTAACCATAGAAAGAACAACATGGAGCAGTGTCCCTACCTGATCCATAATGGACGTGGAGCGTAGCATGAATAAAAATGAAGCTGTGGATTGTCTTTGCCACTAACATTTGAGGGCTGCTGTTCTTGTAGCAAACCCAGCCTGTCCTGACTAATTTTATGTCAATGCTTATCATCTGAAATGCTGAGTTTGATATGAAGGAAATATTAAGTCAATACCGCATCCTAGCTTCCACTTCCCCATTTCCAATAGAACCATTATTTCCACAAGGAAATTATTGCACGAGATACTTGGGGATTCTCCTCATTAACAGTTACTAAATGCTTATTTTGTGTACAGAACAGAAAGAGCAGTGATTCGCCTTTTCTTGCCTTGTGCCTTTGCAGCAATGTCATTCTTCTTTTCAGGACCATGGCTGTAGCTCTCTTCATTGCTATGTTGGTTGATAGTGCAGAAGTTTACACCCAGAACAAATGGTAAGTGCTTTCTCTATGATACATCTAGTGTTATACTGTAGTACGCCCATTGCTAACATGAACAAACTAATTCACTCCAGTTAAAGGACATATACAGTCAACTCTACCACATTTTATTCTTTTACATTTATTTCTTTTTTTTTATTTTATTTTTTTTCAGCTCATTATGGGGGTACAAAAGATCAGGCTATATACATTGCCCATGCCTCTCCATTCCCCCGAGTCTGAGCTTCAAGTGTGTCCATTCCCTAGACAATGTACATCGCACTCATCATGTAGGTATGCACCCATCCCTTCCCCCACCTTATCCCCCCTAGTCAGAACTTCAAGCGTATCCATTCCCCAGGCAGTGCGTATAGCACTCATCAAGTAGGTATACACCCATCCCTTCCCCCCAGCCTCCACCTCTGTCCGATACCCAATTGGTGTTATTCCCAAATGTGCACTCAGGGGAACCAGTTTGCTGGTGAGTACATGTGGTGCTTATTTTTCCATTCTTGGGATACTTCACTTAATAGAATGGGTTCCAACTCTCTCCAGGAGAACCAAAGAGATGCCATATCGCCATTATTTCTAATAGCTGAGTAATATTCCATGGTATACATATACCACATTTTGCTAATCCATTCAGGAATTGATGGGCATTTGGGTTGTTTCCACATCTTTGCAACTGTGAATTGTGCTGCTATAAACATTCGGGTGCAGGTGTCTTTTTTATTGAATGACTTTTGTTCTTCTGGGTAGACGCCCAATAATAGGATTGCTGGATCAAATGGTAGGTCTACTTGAATCTGTTTAAGGTATCTCCACATTGCTTTCCACAGGGGTTGCACTAGTTTACAGTCCCACCAACAGTGTATGAGTGTACCTGTCTCTCCGCATCCACGCCAACATGTATTGTTTTGGGACTTTTTGATAAAGGCCATTCTCACTGGAGTTAAGTGATATCTCATTGTGGTTTTGATTTGCATTTCCCTGATGATTAGAGATGCTGAACACTTTTTCATATGTTTGTTAGCCATTTTTATATCTTCTTTTGAAAAATTTCTATTCATGTCCTTTGCCCACTTTTTGATAGGGTTGTTCAATTTTTTCTTACTGATTTTCCTGAGTTCTAAATAGATTCTTGTTATCAGTCCTTTATCTGATGTGTAGTATGCGAAAATTTTTTCCATTCTGTAGGTTGTCTGTTTACTCTTGTGACTGTTTCTTTGGCTGTGCAGAAGCTTTTTAATTTGATCAGGTCCCATTTATTTATTTTGTTGTTGCTGTGATTGCCTTAGGGGTCTTCTTCATAAATTCTTTGCTGGGAAAACTGGATAGCCACATGTAGAAGACTAAAACAGGACACACAGCTTTCACCTCTCACAAAAATCAAATCACGGTGGATAACAGACTTAAACCTTAGGTCAGAAACTATTAGAATTCTAGAAGAAAACGTAGGAAAGACTCTTACATTTCTTATATATTCATTCATTGTATTTCTTGTAATATTTCCTTGTGACAAGAAATACAAACCAGTTCTTAACCTACAATATGAGAACACTGAATTTTGAAAAAGACCAGGGGTAGAATTGCTATAAAATACCCGCTACTAAACTGGCAGGAACTCCTGTCCTATCACCTGGACACAATATCCCATCTCTGGATACAATGTCTATGTAATGAAAGTTCAATAAAAATACTGTTAAGCTACATCTAGAAAGAATAATGTGTGTTACCAGTTCTAGTTCAGACTTGGCGATTAATTTCTATTCCCAGAAGGATGGAAAAGAAGGAAAGAGAAGGAAGCTAAAATGTAGTGAGTAGCTGTAGATCCTTCAGAACCTCATGGCACTGGCGATGCAATGGAGAATGAGACAGGCACAGTTCCTGCACTCAGAAGCTAGCATTGTAGTGAAAGAGTTAAGCTTAAACCAAAGAAACAAAAACCTATCATAGGAAATGCCTATGTTTATTGCAGCACTATTCACAATAGCCAAGATATGGAGTCAACCTAAGTGTCCATCAATGGATGAATGGATAAAGAAATTGTGGCACATATACACAATGGATTATTATATAGCCACAAAAAAGAATGAAATCCTGCCATTGGCAACAACATGGATGGAATTAGAGAATATTATGTTAAATAAGTAAAATATTTTTAAGCTACTATAAGTGCAACTGAAAGACACAAACAAGGCATTTGGATTATATACAAGGAAAACTGAAGCCATCAGAGAGAGTAAGGTGATCCAATTCAGGTTTGTATAACCTGTATAACTACCACCCATAAAAACATGTAGAACATTTCCTCAGTCCCAGGCTCTTTGGCAGTCAAAACCACCAAGAACCCCTTTTCTGTCTCCTCACATTGATCAAATTTCTGTTATCATACCTATTCTTGAACTTCATATAAATAGAACCACAGAGTGTATACTTGTTTGTGTCTGGCGTCTTTTAATCAACACGATGCTTCTGTAATTCATCCATATTGTTGTGTGTATCAGTAGTCCATTCCTTTTAGTTGCTGAAGAGTATTCTATCGTATGCGTATATCCCTATTGGACTATCCATTCACCTATTGATGAGCATTGATATTGTTTCCAGTTTCTGGCTATTATAAAGTTGCTCCAACATTCTCATTCACATGCTGGGCCATTGGAAAGGTATATGTATAATTTTGTAAGGATCTTCCAGTTTCCCAAAACTTTAAATAGTTTTAACATTTTATTCCTGCTAACCAAGTATGAGAGGTTTGTTTGCTCAAAATCCTCTTTAACATTTAACAATTTCAGTCTTTTTGACTTTAGACATTTTAGTGGAAGGGAAATAGTATCTCATTGTGCTTTAAATTTGCGTTTTCATGATGACCAATCATGTTGAACATCTTGTCTTGTGCATTTTGGACATTCATACAACCTTTTTTGTCTGTTCAAGTCTTTTCCCATGTTGACAAATGTAGGAGTTGTTTATGTATATGGATATGAGCTCTTTGTCAGATATATATTTTGCAAATATGTTTTCCCAGTCTATGGCTTGCCTATTAATTTTCTTAATGATGTCCTTTTAATTTATCATTTTTTACCTTTTATATGTCCTAAGAAACTTGCCTATACCCAGATCACATGGTGCTTTTCCATGTTTTCTTCATTATTCTAGCTTTTACATTTAGACCTATGACCCATCTCAAATTAATTTTTAAATTACATATTCCTATACATACACATACATAAATTTTATGGATATAAAAAAGTTGAGTTTTTTTTTCTCCTGCGGATATCCAATTGTTCCAGCAATATTTGTTAAGAAGATTTTTTTTTCCTTATTGAATTGACTTAAGGCCTTGTAAAAATCAATCAGCCATATTTTGTGGGTCTATTTCTAGACTCTCTATTCTGTTCTATTGATCTATTTGTCTATCCTTATGCCAGTGCCATACTATCTTGATTACAGTAGCTTTATTTTAAGTCTTGAGGCAGGTATTATAAATCTCCAAATGTATTTTTCTTTTTCAAAATTGTTATGGCTATTCTAGATTCTTTGCACTTTCATAAAAATTTTAAATCAGCCTGCAGGGATTTTGATTGGGATTGTGTTGAATCTCAAGATCAATTTGGGGAGACCTGACATCTTGATAATATTGAGTCTTTCAATCCAAGAACATAGTATCTCTCTATTTTTAATAGGGTCTTTAGTTTCTCTTAGCAATGCTTTGTAGTTTCAGTGCAGAGACCTTGTGTGTCTTTTGTTAGATTTATTTCTAGGTGTTTGATGCTTGCTGCTGTTATAAATGTTTTTATTTTATTTTATTTTTCAATTTTTACTAGTTATATATTAGCCTTTCATTTTACAATCATACTAAAACTAACTAAAACTATTTATTAGTTTTAGTAGGTTTTAATTTTTTCTGAAACTCCCATAAGGTATACTGCATACACAATCGTGTCATTTGCAAACAATAGAAGAAGTTTTACTTCTTTGTCAGTATATATGCCTTTTATTTGTTTGTGTTTTCTTGTCTTCTTTCACTGACCAGGACTTCCAATACTATGCTTCATAGAAGTGGTATGTCCATTATCTTTTGCTGCATATCAATCTAACCCAAAACTTAGTAGCATAGTACAATAATAATTTTATTGTGGATGAATCCATGGATTGTGTTGATATTGTTGGGGGCTAGGGTTCCCACTGTGGTAGAAAGGGCAAATATGAAATGGAAATAACTGAACCCTATAGAGATGGATTGGAATTGAAGATAACAATATGAATGTGTGATTTCTAAAATATGAATGTAAACATGCTTATACATGTATGTATATGTCCACATGTATATGTAAGTATTTGTATAAGGATATTGCTATGTGTAAGTATGTATTAATTTATATGTGTGTGTGTGTGTATGTATGTGTGTGTATATACACACACATACATTGGCCAGGAAACAATAACTTAGGAGTAAGGAGCACATCTAGCACCCATAACTTGGTCTTTAATACTACTGCTTGATCAAAGAAGCCAGGGATCCTCCGAGAAGAGACTGACTCTACACCTAGAATAGGCAGGCCAAAGAGAGCCTGGCAAGTCTTGTTATGTCAAGGAGTAAGGAAGTGCTCCAAAAAAGTGATGAGGCTATGTCACAAAGATGCAGAAGTCATGTGAAGAGACTGCCACTGGCCAAATCTGTGATAATTTGAATATGAAAATAATTAAGTACAATAATAGACTGTCAGCTACTGAAAAGTAGAAATTCATGACTTTCTACCTTTTACCTAGAACCAGAAGTCCCAATTTAGGTTCTAAAAGTCCTTTTAGTACTGAGTGGAGACTGGACTGGAGAGTTAAAATCCAAGTTGTGAAACCAGGTAGGGAGCTGTTGTGGTTTTCCAGAGATGAATGACAGTTGTCTAGATTATATGTGGGGCATCAAAGGTAAAGAAAACAAGTTGTATTTTCAGGATAAGACAGACAGGACTTGCTGGTAAATTATATGAGAAAAGAAGGACCTCGAGGACCCAGTGGGACTGCGATGCCATTTACTGAGAGAGAAAAAAGTTAGAGGAAAATGTCTGTAGCAGGGATCTTGGCGGAGGTAGAACAGGGAGGGAAAAGCATTTGGACGTGTTTGATTTGTAATTCTGCTAGATATCCAGGTGGAGATAGCAAAGTAGACTGTTGGATATATAAACTCAGAGCTCAGGGAAGAGGCCTGGGCTAGAAATTCTAATTCTGTAAAACAGGCATTTTGAACCTCATTGAATCCCTGATAGAGATTCTAAGATGTAACTTAATTTGTTCGGGCTTACCAACCAAGTATAATAAATTGATGAGCTAGAATTCAAACCCAGGTCTGTCGAACTTTAAGCCATCTCATTGTACTTTCCTGGAGGAATTAAACTCCATCTCTGGTGTCTCATTATCTCCCAAAGCACTTAGCAAAATACTGAATGCACAGCAGAGGTTCACTAAGTATTTGCTGACTGAGTAATATGCCTTGGGATATTAGGAAACTCACCAAAGTCTGAACCTCATATTATATTTACACAGCTACATTTGAAATGTAGACTTGATTAATTGCTTTCTAGCAATCGGTAGTATACCAACTTGGGCAGAAAGCGAGCAGAAGCAGAGAAAACCAATCCGGCTCATTTGAGTTTCAGTCAATATTGGTCCTGAACAATTGGGCCTGGGCATTTGAAGTCATGGTTTAACCAAATAAAGGCAAAACTTTGGTTTTTACTGTGGGTGCCTTGGCCTGTCTCCATGCCCATAGATAATAAAACTGTCCCGGCTGCCATGTTAAGACCATCAAAGCTTACTTAGTCCTCTTGCATCATTGCGTGGCCGAGGAATGCTGCATCTGTGATCCAATTTCCACCAAGAAAAGAGAAAAGACTAGCATGCTGTGCTTGAGCAGTACAATGAATCATCCAAGAAATCTTTTCCTGCCAGTTTTTATCCACTTTTGTCTCCACGAGTCTCTCTCCTTCAGCTTTTTGTTATGTATTTAGCATCCTTGGCGCACCTATCAGCCAGGGCACAAGAGCCCATTTCTCCCTAGTGATGTAAGGTGTAAGCAAAAGTTTATCTTAACATTTTAAGGTTAGCGGTTCACCGTGTTTGGGAAGAGCTATATTTTCCACCAAACATGATTACCGCAGAGTTGTGTTAAACTGCTGATATGTCACAAGTCCCTCACTTTGGAACAGCATTAGGATTAGCAGCCCTGAGGTTGTCATGCGGTAATTAAGGGACTGTGAAATGTTATATAAAGGCTCACAGCTGGCTATTCAAGACAGCAAAATTGAAAGGCAGATTGCTATCACCAGGGGAGATCAACTCTTCTAGGTCTGTAATATTAAGCCCTGGTGCTTGCTGGAAAAGCTGCAAGTATGTCAAGAGTTAATTTCAGGCCATTGTTTGACCCTCCTGGTTTTCCTGCGGTGGGTCACAGCCCTGAAAGAATACCATTATCACATAGGACCAGGATGGTGTGCGAGTTTCTAAGAAATAAATTTGTATTGCTGGTTCAAGTTCTTTTGTACTGACACCCCCTCAGTGACTGGCTCTTCTGGGGGAAATAACACAGCGTTCAGAAGGCAGAAGTTCTCGTCCACCAGTCCCCCTGGCTTGCCTCCACCCTGGGAGAAATGGAAAGTGACAGAGCTGCTTAGGAAGCTGTTATCATGCTGCTTGGGGTTTCCTGCTGTTCTCATTGTCATTGAATCCCTGATAGTGTTATTTAGAAATAAGGGATAATCGCTATCGGTATATTGTGTATGAGATAGAAAACTGTTTCTGAGGTAGACTAACAGCCAAAGCAAAACGAAATCATTTAATCCATCTCTCAAGCCGTTTGTTGAGAGTATACTACAAAGCTATAAAGATCATTACTATTACAGAGCACACCGTAACACTAAATGAGAAGTTTCTTTCCCTGGAGAGGGTAGGGAGTTATTCCATTAGGCTAACTCCATCTAGCACCTTCTGAGTATACCAGGACAGGCATAAGAATAAAAAGATGAATGCCTGGTTAGCTAAGGCGTAAACATGATAATTTTCACTGTGTAACACTTCCCTCCGGACTATAGGTATCTGCCAGGAAATCTTTAAAGTGTAGAATTTTCCTGAGTTTTGATCATCAGTTTTCCCAGCAGCTGAGCACCAACCTGACACTTTTTCCAAAATAGTGGAGGTGGAGGGTGCAATTGGGCTGCAAAATGGTTGTGTAGACCCTGGGTTGATTGGAAGGCTTTGCTTCTGAGCACAACAGTACCTGGCCACCATAAATGTCATCACTGAATATAATGTTACTGTTCAAGTTCTTGACATATGAATTTTAAAACAATAACATCCTATGAAATAATGTCTTGTGATGTAAATGAGCCCTGCTAACTCCTGTAGACATGTGAGTAAAATCATTTAGGCCTATGAACTCTAAAACTATTTCTGAATAATCTACTTTATGCAATGCTTAGCTTAGAACACATAAACACTCAGTAAACATTTTCTTTTAAGGAGAAGGAGGGAAAAAAGTCAATTTTGATTATAAACTCCTTGAGAATATCAGAAATCATCTTAAAATTATTGTATATAAATCAATAGTTTCAATTCAAACACCTTTTTCAAGATTTGAGAGGATATAGGTAAAGCCTTTATTAAAGTCTATCTAAAAATATGAGGCTACTTTTAACCCCATTCTTCTCCCAAATTATAAAATATATTCCATTCCATTCTAATGAATTTAATGTTGGGAGGAAGAGTAAGTTAGAAAGTGATAGTACAGAAGAGAAGTGGCAAATAGGTTTTATCTCCTATGCCAGGTCTATTTAATTAATAACGCCTTCCTGCAGGGTTGGGTTAAGAAGTGGCCTGAGTGTTTTGGTCACTTAATGACGTCTACCATGGGTGTAAGGAGGGTGGGATACATTCTTATGAGGTTGTACAGAGAGATTTGGTTTTGGGAATGTTTGCCAAAATGGAAGAAAATTAAGATGTGATTTGGTGCAGACTCAAGTGGTCATTCTGAAACCTGTGTATTTTCCTTTACTGATCATAAGAAAGAGATCAACATAGAAACTCTAAAGGGTAAGTCTGACTCTGAGTCAAGATCAGAGAGACAAGCATATCAGAAATTGAATGGGGGAGCTGTGTACAGCGTTTCTTGTATCTTGTATCTTCTTCAATAAATCCTTCTATTTTTCATATTACATGACTGGATACTTTCCAGACAGACCCCCCCCCCACACACACACATACAATTTTATTTTAATCAACTGCTGTAGTAGTTAAGATGGCTGCCAATTCTTTGACACTCCTCTGTTTGAAGGATAGGGTCTGTGTGTGCTGCCCTTGAATCTGGATGTGTCCTTGAAGTCCAGAAAAGAGGTATATACAATTATGATAGCATCACAGTTAAGAGTTCAGACTCTGGATCCCAATCTTTGATCTGACACTAACTGTTTGAGCAAGATTTTAAATATCTCTGTGCTTCTGCTTTTTTACCTGTAAAATGAGTATAACGATAGTACCTATCTAACAGATTATTGAGAGATTTAAAAGAGGTACTGTGTGTACAGTACTTAGAATAGAATCTGACACTTAGTAAATGCTCAATAAATGTGCCATTATTATTATTACAGTCGGATTAAGTATATGTTCTTTGGGAGCAAACAGAGAGACAGTATCCCTGGTGGTGATGAGGGTTCAGAAAAGCCTTCATGGGATAAGTAACTTTTAACCCAAGATTAGCAAGGTAAGGAGAAGTTCTCTTAAGAAGTAGGAGTTTGGCCGGCGAGGTGGGGGTGAGGAGAAATGGCGAGGGGGATTACAAGGTGGAGGCATGAAGGGGCAGGCAGGGACTTCCAAGCAGAGAGAGCAGTTTACATGGAGTCCCTGGAGGCAAGAGAGAGCATGGCACCATGCTGGTCTTGACTCCAAACCCTATGGTGTCATTTAGTCATTATACAGTTTCTTGTGTGTCAAGATGTCATTGACTTTCTAGATTCAAGTTCTTACTTCCCAGACTTTCCATCATTTTCCATCCTTTACTCTAAATCTTCTCTAAATATCAACTATTCCCCTCTTTAGACAAAGAGACTAAGCTGTTCTTGGCACCCTAATACAAGTCAAGTAGAGCCCCCTACTCTAGCCTTGTGATCTTCTCTGGTTTCCAGATCTTCAGAACCCAGCTTTTCCATTGCTATTTTGAGGCCATTTAACCTTGCCAGTTTGGTCAGGGTCAGTCCTTAGCAAGTGATGTCCTTATCCAGACACCGTGCAAACATTTGTGAAAGGAAAGAGAATATCTCATTTAATAGCTTAAAAGTCCTGCATAGGCTTGAGTGAATGAAAACAGTTAAACACAGGTAATATTCTGCCTGAGTGGCTGCATCAGTTACTCAAATCAAAACAGATGCTCTCTACAGGATGGCTATCTGCTGGATTCTCTCATATCTCTTCTAAGAGGGCAAAAGAGGAGGAGGATGGGATTACAAGTGAAAAGACATGCTGTGAGGGCAAAAGCCAAGCAGTTCAACCAAATCACAGAAAGTGTCCTTCCAAAAATAAGTCTTCCTTCGTGTGCAGAAGGAGGTAAGAATTTTTGCAATTGATGTGACTATGAACTTTGGCCCCTCTTATCACACCCAATTATACAAAAGGACAAGCTCTGGGCTGAGGTTCCAGGGACTTCCTAGTGCATTTGGAATAGAACACGTGCAAGAATTTCACAGATGAGCCGGTCTGACTTCTGGAATGTACCACAAAGGGAAAAATCTCGAGACAGATTAAATGCAGGTTACCAAGGGAGTTGGGAGCTGTGAAGACTTGAGTGAATCACAATCAGAAACAAGGATTATGTTGTTTAATTTTGAAGAGTTCCTTCCTAATTTTCTCAAATAAATGTCATTTCCAGTGATCCCCGCTCTGAGCATTAATATAATAAGCACTCTGGCTAATAGAATTCATAGTAGTAATGGAGTATTTTGGTGGCAAATTTATCTAAATATCCATTTCATAAAATAACATTTGTTAAAATGTGAAAATGGATAAAAAGAACAAAAGGAAAGTGTTGCTTTTTCTTTTGTGTTTGATGGATTTTTCATTAAGCCTACTTCTTATAATGATAAGCAGTCCTTGGGAATTAACAAGTCACTGAATTTGTAAAGCAAGCTTCCAGAATCTTACAGCTTTTACCTCTCTGGTATTTCTTCAGGAAGTAGGATAATGGCAAGGCAATTTATAAGGGGAATGACGCTCAAATGTTCTAAAGCTGTAGTCCCCAACCCCTGTGCCGTGGACCAGTACTGGTTAGGGACCGGGCCATAGAGCTCTACCTCCCTCCCTCCCTCATCCATGGAAAAATTGTCTTCTATGAAACCAGTCTCTGGTGCAAAAAAGGTTGGGGACCGCTATAGTAGACAAGTTCCACAGATACTCGGACATAGTGGAATATAGGAGCTTTATCCACGTTCTCAGGCTTGTATAACATTCTTTCTATTTAGTAATTCTAGGCAAATGAATCTTGCTGTCTGTTTCCCAGTTGGGACGTGGTAGAGAAGACAAAAACTGGCACAGTATTTTAAGCCCTCATCATTTATTAAAGAACATCACAACGGAATTTCCTTTTTGAAAAATTTATTCTTGAGATCAATAATAGAAAAGGAGACCCAAAAATCATAAAGAAAATACTACCTATATTGATATAATAAGTTGTTAGTGATTGATAGATTAAATAGTGCCCATCCCACACCAGCTACTATGCAGGTTTGGGGACAGTAAAAATTGATAAGACACACACTTGCCCTGTTTTATTTAGTGCAGATATTTAGTCAACATGCTGATGGTGGAGGCTGGCAGGGGCTAGGATAGGTGACCAACCAGCCCAGGTTACTCAGGACTGGAAGCTGAGGGCGTCTCCCAGGTGCTAAAACCTGGAAGGTCTCAGGCAAACCAGGGCACATTAGTTACCCATAGAGAGGAAGCTAAACTAATAGGGTTAGGGTCTGTCAATGAAAGATTTTGTGTGCCACACAATGGGGCCTGGCCTTGACCTTGTTGGGAATGTTGGGTCTCTGGTTTTGACACACAGAATTTTGCAAAGGTAACTGTGGCCTGGAGGCTAACCAGGCATCATTTCTGACCATCATTTCTGTTTCTGTTCCATTGACCAGAAGGGAGGCCTTATAGTGGCAGCTGGCAAGAGAAGAGTGAGTGCCACAGAGTCTCACCTCGTTCTACCTGACATCTCTGATCCATATGTGACCAAGACATGTGGGACAACGTGCCTGATTCCATTAATTCATTTCTCCCACAATCCACTAGGGTAGAAGACACAGACTTTCTTCCCAATTCCTCTTCCTTCCTGCCTGGGACAGCAACCTGCTGCCACCTCTCTCCCACAGCAGCGTTCTTGTTTGTCCTTCTCTGGAGCTGTAAGCCTACAGTGGCTGCTGAGGATCACAGTTCGCAGAGGATGGGGATTAAAAAAACAAAATTCTACAGTCAATTTTGTCACAACAGCATCTCTTACAAGCCAAATTAAACTGCAATGATAAAAATCAGAACAGTGGTTGCTTCCAGGGGAGATGTTGACTGTGAAGGGGAATTAATGAATGTTCTGGGGTGATAAAAAATATTCTACATCTTTTTTTTTTTTTTTTTTTTTATATTAAATAGCTTTACTCATTCAGCAATGTATACATACATCAAAACATGTATACCACAAACATATATAATTTTTTTAATTAAAAAATAAATAAATAAATTCTTTGCCTAGGCCAATGTCTGTAAGAGTCTTTCCTACATTTTCTTCTAGAATTCTGATTGTATCACGCCTAAGGTTTAAGTCTGTTATCCACCGGAGAAGACCCCGTATAGAAAAAGCAATTTTAAGCAACAAAAACAAAATGGGAGGTATTAATTTGCCAGATCTCAAACAATACTACAAGGCCGTGGTTCTTAAAACAGCCTGGTATTGGCACAAGTGCAGGGACACAGACCAGTGGAACACAACAGAAAATCCAAATATAGAACCATCCTCATATAGTCACCTAATTTTTGACAAAGCAGGAAAGAATATACTCTGGGGACAAGAATCCCTATTCAATAAATGGTGCTGGGAGAATTGGTTAGCCACTTGTAGAAAATATTCTACATCTTGAAGGCATGTGGGTTACATGGGTGTGTGCATTTGTTAAAACCCACTGAACTGCACACTTAGCATGTGTGCATTTCACTGTAAATAAAATTGCACCTAAAATATTTTTAAAAGGGGAAAAAAATAACTCTGTTGCTCTTATAAACATTCTTATAATTAAATCTTCAAATATATTCATGTTTATGGCCTTAGGGTAAATTCCTCCTAAAGTGGAATTTGGGGGCCAAAAAGGGTATGTACACTTTTAGGGATTTTGCTACATTTTGAAAATTGTCTTCCAGAAAGGTACTTTCCCATTTATACTTCAATTAAAGGTGTTTGTGAATAGACATCAGGCTCTTACCTGCCCTGGCTTGATTTGCTATTTATCTATAGTAATAGAAATGGAGTAACCTATTTAGAAATGCATAGAGATAACAGATTATCTGAGAATTACTAATCCTATTTCATGGTTTGAAAAGTATGCATATTTACTTAATAATTTTTTTTATTTCAGCATATTACGGGGTGCAAATGTTTAGGTTACATATATTGCCTTTGCCCTGCCTGAGTCAGAGCTTCAAGCGTGTCCATCGCCCAGACAGTGTGCACCACACCCATTAGGTGTCAATATACCCATCTCCCTTCCCCCTCCCACCTGCCCGACACCCAGTGGATGTTACTACTATATGTGCACATAAGTGTTGATCAGTTAAAACCATTTGATGGTGAGTACATGCAGTGCTTGTTTTTCCATTCTTATGATACTTCACTTAATAGAGTGGGCTTCAGCTCTATCCAGGATAATACAAAAGGTGCTAGATCACCATTGTTTTTTGTGGCTGAGTAGAATTCCATGGTATACATATACCATATTTTATTAATCCACTCATGTATTGATGGGCACTTGGGTTGTTTCCACTTCTTTGCAATTGTGAATCGTGCTGCTATAAACATTCAAGTGCTGATGTCATTTTTTCCTATGGGTAGATGCCCAGTAATGGGATTCCTGGATCAAATGGTAGTTCTACTTGTAGCTCTGTGAGGTATCTCCATATTACTTTCCACAGAGGTTGTACTAGTTTGCAGGCCCACCAGCAGTGTATGAGTGTTCCTTTTTCTCCACATCCATGCCAACATTTGTTGTTTTGAGGCTTTTTGATAAAAGCCACTCTCACTGGAGTTAAGTGATATCTCATTGTGGTTTTGATTTGCATTTCCCTCTTTATTAGAGATGCTGAGTATTTTTTTGTGTTTGTTGGCCATTAGTATATCTTGTTTCGAAAAGTTTCTGTTCATGTCCTTTGCCCACTTTTTAATGGGGTTGTTTGATTTTTTTCTTGCTGATTTTTCTGAAATCTATATAGATTCTAGTTATCAGCCTTTTATCAGATGTGTAGCATGTGGATATTTTCTCCCATTCTGTAGGTTGTCTGTTTGCTCTCATGGTAGTTTCCTTGGCCGTGCAGAAACTTTTTAATGTGATCAAGTCCTGTTTATTTATTTTTGTTGTTGCTGTGATTGCCTTTGGGGCCTTCTTCATAAATTCTTTCCCTAGGCCAAGGTCTATAAGAGTTTTTCCAACATTTTCTTCTAGAATTCTTACAGTTTCATGCCTTAGGTTTAAGTCTGTTATCCACTGTGAGCCGATTTTTGTAAGAGGTGAGAGATGTGGATCCTGTTTCAGTCTTCTACATGTGGCTATCCAATTTTCCCAGCACCATTTATTGAATAAGGATTCTTTTCCCCAGGGTATGTTTTTGTCTGCTTTGTCAAAGATTAGATGGCAATATGAGGATGGTTTTATATCTGGACTCTCAGTTCTGTTCCATTGGTCTATGTCTCTGTTCTTGTGCCAGTACTATGCTGTTTTAGTTACTATAACCTTGTAGTATAGCTTGAAGTCTGGTAAATTGATGCCTCTCAATTTGTTCTTTTTGCTTAAGATTGCTTTTTCTATACAGGGTCTTCCCTGGTTCCATATGAAGAATTAATATAAATATATCAGGGATGAATTTCAGTCATAAAATCAGGCATACAGGAAAGATAACTTTATGTGTTTTCTGTGTCTTCACTTCATTTCTGGGTCTGAGTCCTTATTCTTATTCCCTGGTAGAAAAATCAACTTATTTCCTTCTGGGAGTTTGCATTAAGGCATGGGTAATGAGTGCTGGGGTGTCCTTTCTTGCTTAATTCTCATTCTCCTCACCAGGCTGCACATGTCCTAGCCAAAATGCTAGGCCCAGAGACTCTCCTGCTTCAGGACCATGTTTGGGACATATGTTCTGCTGCCAAGACACACCAAGCAGCCACCTCTCTCTGGGATCTCGCTGCTTCTCTAGCCTCTGGCCCTACGAATCTCTGTCTCTCTCCTTCTGTCTCTCGCTGTTCCTCTTAGCCCACCATGCCTATAAATCCCCTCCGCAGGGCTGAGGCTTAGAACTTCATAGGCCAGAAAGACTTGGAGATTATTTCTTTTCTGTCCAACTCAACCATGGTTTTGGTGACCAGAGGACAATGAATGCTGAGCTGGCAAAAACCATGCACATCCTCCACATTACGGGAGGTGGGTTTAAATGACCAGTAAGTGGTGGGTGTGGATTTTAATTCAGCCCTGCATCCTCAAACTGGCCTTCTGGTGGTCTGTAAATGGTACTTCCACAGGTGACCACTTTTTGCCTGACACTGCTTAGACATCCAAGAACTAGGGACCAGTCCAGAGAGGAATAACACCTATACCACTCAATCGACTAGGAACTCTATTGTGGGTAGCTGCTGACACGAGACTTGTGCCCACGCAAGTCTCTGCTATCCCTGCACACGGTGTCAGCGAGAACTCTGGGATGTGGTACCAGAGTGAACCTCAGAACTTTAATCCCTTCCATCTGGGAACGTGCACACAGAGCTGCTAAACTACTATGCCCCAGCACAAGCGGCTGATTTGACCATCATCTCCTCTGCTGTGCCTTCCCCAGACCCTGGTGGAAGTGCTAATGACAGGGAAAGCGACTGCAGCAGGGGGCTCGGAAGAGGCAGGAAAAAGGCAAGGGACGGTACCAAAGGCAATAATTAGCTCTCGGATAATCACGATTTGAAATAACTCGAATCTGCATAATTTGAAGAGGTAGCTTTCTTGAGGGATATGTTTTCTGAACAGGAAGTAGGAAGAAAACAGCAGCCAGAGCTAAAAGCAAAGGGCTGTGCACACTTCTGCAGCCCAGACCCCTACCCCAGTCGGCATCGCAGAGTTCATCTTTCCTCCCTCTCCCACTGCCACCGTGGACCTGAGCATTAACTGCACAGACGATCACGCAGTCACATAATTACTGGAAATTATGTCTATAAAGCCGGGGAGAAACCAGTGTCATCTTGTACTGCTGGTTTGCTTTCGGAGAGGCTGGCACGAAGCCGCAACACCCAGTAGGCAGCAGCCTTCATCTTGGCATAAACCTGCGGAATCAAATGCTTCTGCTTGCTCCTGGCTGGTTCACACCCTCTCCTCTCCTTCCAGAAGGAATTAGCCCAGCTCCGACTAGGTGCTATGCTGTTCCATATGGACCACCTCACAAAGGATACAAAAAATGTCACGCTCAGCATTAAAGCGGGGGCTCACACTGCTATCTTGCGACCTTCCCAACCTCAATCTGAAATGAAGCTTCCTTATTCTGTATACAGCGCTGTTGGCATATTGCAAAAG
Organism: Eulemur rufifrons; assembly: GCF_041146395.1. Taxonomy (NCBI): domain Eukaryota; kingdom Metazoa; phylum Chordata; class Mammalia; order Primates; family Lemuridae; genus Eulemur; species Eulemur rufifrons. Next base: position 38,529,715 of record NC_090987.1, on the reverse strand, counting down.
CCGGTAGATCAGCTTGTCCCCCTCTGTCTGTCTCTTTTTAGTTTCAAAACCCTTCCTAAATAGAATTGAGTTAAAAGAAAATACCAGTTTCCTCTTTTTTTCTTGGAGGGGAGGGAAGAGGATGAAGGTCTTTGGAAACCAGTTCAGACAAGTTTGAATACAATTAAACAGAAGGCTCCTATCTGCCTGCCATCCAAACTTCCAGATTTCTTTTCTGAGCCTCGTGTTGCTTGGTGTCTACCTATGTAAATAGACTGGCATACAGACTGATAGTCAGTTAGACCCTTTACTTTCTGCTAATGCCCAGGCAATTCTTGGAAAAGCCACTATGGTATCACAGTATTCTCAGTTAATATGTATTGACCTTGAAAACCATTTTAAAAATCTATACTTACCAGCAATAATATTGATGCCTTCCTCTATTAAAAAAAAAAGTTATCTGGCCTACATAGAAAAAGTATGTGTGTTTAAATTCCTTCTCTGTCTTCACAAGGTCAGGCTCTCAAGGCACAGGGACTAGAAAGAAGCTGATGCTAAAGCTCACTGACCCGTGTAGGGATTAGCTTCCTTAAAAAGGTCCCATGGTACCGCTGCTCCCCTGAATAGAATAAGAGAATTAAGGCACCTGCCTTGGCCAATATGACTAGAGCCTATCAATGAATAGATTTCCTGAAAATCTATTGAACATCCCTTGTGTTCAGGCTGCTAGACTTACCACTTCATAGGTGTAGACCGATTCTGTGTGTTTAACGGTGGAATTTCCAGGTATTATTTGTCCATCTCATGTGACACACAATGCTAACATGACAATAATTTGTTGAAAACATGATAAAAATAATTAAGTACTGCAAAGAAGGCCTGGGTTTTCGCCCCAGTCCAATTTCCTTCTCAGCTGCACGGCCCTGAGCCCAAGTCTTTGTTTCCTTGCCCGTGACTCCAGACCAACAATCCCAAATCCTATTTCACAGAGTTGTTGGAGTCATAAAAATGGAGCCACAGAAATGGTCACAAATCATTGTTCACTGGCTTTTTTCTCTACCCCAGGAACTTAGTACCCTCGAATTTCTCCAAAAATAGTTCTGAAGCCCCCATGGGGAAGGGGCTCACATGTGTTTCTTGGCCCCTTGGATTCTCCATGACATCCACTGTCTTCTGCCTCTTTTCTTGGTGCCAGCATCAAAGGCAAGGTGCTACCAACTCCTGCTGAAGACATTGCCATGGCTGACACCACACACACAGAGCACAGATGGACACGCACACACCCCACACATGCACACACAAACATGCACACATGTGTACACGCATCCCACTGCTCACCATGATGGTACCACACTGCTTGATGTCAAGGGCTCTAACACTGGGCCAAAGACAAAGTTTCTGCCATTGTCAAAACTTCTAGACCCAATGATCTCTTGCATTGGAGCTCTATTTGTTTTTTTTTCCTTTTATTGGCTGAGCAGGAAGACGACTGAGGGACATGACACAGGGCTGCACTCAGGCTCACCTCTCCACTGTGCTTAGACTCAACGTGCAACCTCCATTCTCCAATCCAGAGGCACAAGATTTAGAGAGGAGATTCCTGCCTATAGGTGAGCTCAGCCATACGAGGACCCATGTGGGATGGCCCCTGTCACTCTTGTTTGCTTCTGTTTCCTCAGTGCCTAGACAATTCTAGGCACAAAGTAAGTGTACTAGAAATCTCTATACAAAAAATGGATGAAGTTGGTCACTTCTGTCCTTGATGCATCACAAAGATTAATGCAAGGATATGAACGGAATCATGAGGTCCTTATAAGACTTGCTCCATCTTGCCATGTTCAAAAAACAACCAGGGCATAAGTGGGTTTTAGTAAAACTTATTGTGTCTTACTTTGTTCATGGTGTCAAAAGGTAGTAGAAATGGTTAGGTTTTAGTTTGTTGGTTGGTTTGTTTTTTGCACTCCCTTGCTTCCCTTTAGACTTTTACTTCACCTTGGATCTGCTGTTACTCTTAGATCTGAACTCCTTACCAAACACTTCCCAGCTCCTGGCAAACCACAGCAGAATCCATACCCACGAATGTCCCCATGTGCCGGCCAGAGCCCCATCACAGAGGGTTGCCTGTGCTTGGTCCCATCTGTACACATCTACCTTGCCCCATGTTTATGCCAAGTGAAATCTCAGTCATCCTTTGAATGCCCACCTCTGTGGAACCTTCTCTATCACACGTCACCTCCCTCTCCCATTAGGACAATGAATGGTCCCTCTGCATTCTCAGAGTGGTTTGTTCACTTGGCCAGTGTAATGGCAGTTATCTGTTAATTATTTATGTGTTTGTCTCCTTTGCCAGATTGTAAGCTCCACAGGGGCAGGGAGCACGTTTTATAAACCGATATTGCCAGGGTCTAGCACAAGGTAGATGCTCTGTAACTGTGGGTTCATAAGAATATCTTTGAGAAAAAGAAAATTAAAAAGCAATATAAACATGTCTGATTCATGCTCATCCTTTCCTTCCTCTCCCCACTGTGCACACTCATAGACACACAAACTACACACACACACACACACACGTAAACATGCTTTTTAAAGCTTAGTATGTTTATGGTCTTACCATGGACATTGAATGCACCCAGAACATTACAGTTGTTCCCTCCTTATACTCTCAGGTGAGCATTTCACATTCTCCTTATTGTGGAGTGGCTCCGTTTTTATCTCTGCTTTTACAATTAGAACAGCTGCATCGTCACATCTCGAAATCCCATTTCTCCCTTTTCAAATTTGTTGTAGGTGAAGTAGACAAAGAATAGTACATATGAAGGGAGGGCATTTGGCACCTGCTATATAGAATGAATGTTTGTGTCACCGATAAACTCATATGTTGAAATCCTAATGCCCAGTGTGATGGTATTAGGAGGTGGGGCCTTTGGCAGTCTTCATGAATGGGATTGTGCCCTTATAAAAGAGACTCACGAGAGCTCCCTTACTCCTTCTGCCATGGGACAGGCAGGAGTGAGAAGACAGCCATCTATGACCCAGGAAGTGACCCCCACTAGGCACCAAATCTGCTGGCACCTTTATTTTGGAATTCCAAGCCTCCAAAACTGTGATAAATAAATTTCTGTTGTCTATAAGCCACCCAGCCTATGGTACTCTGTTATAGCAGCCCAAATGTACCAGGACAGCATCATACAGGAAATAAAAAGATTTCAAAAGTTTGGACCAACCAATGTTCAACTATTAGACTACATCATTCCAGGTAATCTAAAGGTAAGAGATGAGAAATTTCAGGACAACTGACTTCACAGAAGATGAGCTTCAAATTCTCTAGCACAGGTGTTTCTGTACCGATGACATCTTAAAGTGCATATTCAATGGCCTTGAATACCCATTGCTCTCACTGTGCAGTGTGAGCATTCACATGTTGGGTTTTAATACAAATTTGAATGGGATGCTAGCTGCAATAAAATTATTTTTATTTTGACTTTTTTTGCTGTTACGACACACAAGTCATTATCCTGTAGGTAAATTATCTACTTTTATTAATCATTGTTGACAAATTATTTTACCATTCAGGAACAATGAATTTTTTCTGAGTCCTAATGTACCTCTAAGATTATGTTCTGTTATTCAAGGTTCATCTGATTGCACTCAATTCTAGCTCAAGAAGAGGAAGATTTTAAAATATAACAAAAACAGAAAATCCGAAAGACATTTCCATACAAGAACCAAAGTGTAAACCTGGCTTCATAGGGACAAAACGAAAAAACTATAAGGGCAGAAACCAAGCCTTCTTTCCCCGCTCAGACACCACGTGGTTTTTCTCATTGCATGGTTTCTACCTGGGCTACACTTGAGGGTTTTTCCATCTCTCCTTCAATTGTCTCAGTGGATTCAGTCTGCACACAACTGAAGCCTGAGAGTTCTTTTGGGTTCCAGCCACAGCATCCATGTCCACTTTCAACAGTTTGCTAGTTTCCCAAAACAAAACTCCCCAAAGTGGAATCTGACTGCAACATGAGTTGTAGAACACAAGCCAGTTTAAGAATAGTCGGTCCTTCCTAGAGTCAAGTTCCCTCCTTTAGTCCCAAGGGAAGGGACGAACTCGGGCAAATCCACTGCAGGTGAGAAGAGATTCCTCAAGAAAGGGTCAGGAGGAGGGGTGGGCAGACAGCCCAAGGGATGTCTAGAGCAGAGGTTGGCAAAGTTCTATTAAGGGCCAGATAGCAAATATTTTAGGTATGTTTAGCCAAACAGTCTCTGTTCAAATACTAAATTCTGCCATTTATGGTACATAAGCAGCCATAAATAATATGCAAGCAAATGAGCATGTCTGTGTTCCAATAAAGCTTTACAAAAACAGATAGGCAGGATCCGGCCCAAAGGTTGTGGTTTCCTAGTCTCTGCTCTAGATTGTTATAGGGATTCTCACAGTGATATTTAGGAGTAACACAATACCAGTCAAGAACATCAAAAATTGTCCTCTCAAACAAAAACTTTTTATTACAAAGATATGTTAAAGTAAGAAAATAAATATATTCAATCTAACCACTCAAAAAATAAAACATGGGTCACATTCGTCTTTTTTTCTATGTTTTTTAGTAACTAGAATTATGCATATTGCTTTAGGTGCTACCATACTTACATAACAAAAGACAGTAAACATTTTCTCTTGTCACTTAGTATTATACAAATATCATTACTAATAGATGTAAGGCAATAATATGCTGTTAGATGTTTATTCACCAGCTCTCGGAGGGATAAAACCAGCCTGGATTTGGAGCATTTTCTGATTTCCATGGTATACATATTCCCACCATGGTTGATTTCAAGCTACCAACAGTTCAACAACTGTCTTGTAAAATTCCTAAAGTTTTAACAATTGACACTTGTAAACCAGTATGAGTCAGGTCCAGCAAATCACTGAAAGTATTCCATGTGTTGACAATACGCTATTCAACCAATCTCCTATTTTTGGACATGTAGGCTATTTCCACTTTTTGCTATTAGTGACAATAATGCAATGATCATAGTGAAGTCTTTCCCTAGATTGCTGTTTTCCTCCTAAAACTGGAGTTTTGGGGTCAAAACTATGCAGCATCTAAGGCTTTTAAAATGTAGTTTCAAATACTCATGTAAAAACTTAGCAGCCTTTGTCTTTGTAGTAACAAAGGACATTAGTTTTGTTGAAATCCTTGCCACAGTTGGGTTTTGAAATTATTATTATTCACCAATGCTGTACGTTCCAAAGAGTATGCTGTTATTTTAAAATTTCTATTTGTTTGATTATTTTAGTGAAAGACAATCTTTTCATATGTTGAATGTCTAATTATATTTTTTGTGTAAGTTTTGCTCAAGTCTTTTGCCATTTTTTCTAGTAGGTCGTTTATATTATTTGAGATGTTAACTTTGGGATAACTATTTTTCTGCCCTATATGTAGCAAATGTTTTTCCCTGTTAGGCATTTTTCTTTTAATTTGTAAAGGTTTTGATTTACAGAAATTTCATGTTTATATGTAGTTACCACTATCAATTTTTCCCTTCTGATTTTTACCTTTGATATCGTACTTAGAAAGGCCTTCTTCATTCTCAAGAAGATAAATATATTCATATTTTATAATATACATTATGAATATATTTATCAATAATTTTTCTAGTACTTTTTTGTTTCCTTTTTAATAGTTGAAAAATATTTAATTCTTCTGGAAATTAACTTGGCATTCAGGATAGTGATTTGATTTTTTTTTTCCAAACCGATCTCAAAAAACAATTACTGAGCAATTAATCTTTTACAGGGTATTTGGGGATATTGCCTTTATTACATATCAATTTCTTATATACTTTTAAAAAATAAATTTCATTGTGCATGTTTGAGGTTTACAACATGATGTTATGAGATACATAGAGATAGTAAAATAGTGAAGCAAAAAATTAAAATTTCTCTCATCTCAGTTATTTTTTAATAAGAGCAGTAAAATCTATTAATACTAATGCAGTACATTTTTATTAGCTGTAGTCCTCATGTAGCACATTAGATCCCTAGAATTGTTTGTCCTACATATCTACTTTGTATTCTTTGACTTAGATCTTCCCATTTTCACACTCCCTTCCACCCCCTAGCATGCGGTAACCACTGTTTTATTTTCTATCTCTGAATATTTGACCTATTTTTTTTAGAATCTGCATATAGGTGAGATCATGCAATATTTTTCTTTCTGTGTGCCTATTTCACTTGGCACAACGTCCTCCAGGTCCATCTATGTTGTAGCAAATGGCAGGATCTCCTTCTTTTTTTAAGGTTGAATAATATTTCATTGTACATATACCATATTTTCTTTATCCCTTCATCAATTGACAGACACTTAGGTTGTTTCCCTACCTTGGCTATTGTGAATAGTGGGGCAATCAATATGGGAGTGCAGATATCTTTGTGAGGTGGTGATTTCATCTCCTTCGGGTATATACCCCGAAGAGAAATTGCTGGGTCTTATGGTAATTTTCTTCTTAACTTCTTTAGGAATTTCCATGCTGGTTTCCATAATGGCTACACCAGTCTACATTCCCATATCATTTTTAGACAAATGTCTGTCCAGGTCCTTTGCTTATTTTTTAATTGGGTTCTTTCTTTTTCTGATATTTAGTTGTAAGCATCCTTTATAAATTTTGGATATAAACCCTTATCAGATATGTGGTTTGCAAATATTTTTTCCCAGTCCATAAGGTTGCCTTTTCATCTTGTTGATTGTCTCCTTTGCTATGCAAAAGCTTTATAGTTTGATGTAGTCCCATTTATTTTTTTTTTTGCTTTTGTAGCCTGAGCTTTTGGTGTGATATCCAAAAAATCATTGTCAAGGCCAATATCAAGGAGATTTCCCCCATGTTCTCTTCTAAAACTTATAACGTTTCAGATCTTACATGTAGGTCTTTTGTCTATTTTGAGTTGATTTTTGTGTATGTGTAAGATAAGGGTCCAGTTTCATTCTTTTGCATGTGGAAACCCAGTTTACCAAGCACCATTTACTGAAGAAACTGTCATTTGCCCATATGCCCTCTTGGTGCCCTTGCCAAAAATATGTTGACCAAGTATATTTGGACTTATTTCTGAGCTGTCTGTTCTGTTCCACTGGTCTATGTTTCTGTTTTTAAGTCAGTGCCATGCTGTTTTGAATATTATAGCCTTGTAGTATAATTTTAAGTTGGAAAGTAGTATGTTTCCAGCTTTATTTTTCTTTCTAGTATGGCTTTGTCTATTCAAGGTTTATTGAGATTCCATATGAATTGTTAGGTTTTTTTTATTTCAGGAAAGAATGCCATTGGAACTTTGATATGGATTGTGATGAATCTGTATATTGCTTTGGGTAGTATGGACATTTTAACACTATCAATTATTCCAATCCATGAACACAGGATATCTTTCAATTTATTTGCATCTTCCCCAAGTCCTTTCATCAACGTTTTATAGTTTTCAGTGTACAAATCTTTCACCTTATTGGTTAAATTGTATTGATGCTATCATAAAAGAGATTTTTAAAAATTTCTTTTTTAGCTTTGTCATTATTTGTATATAGAAATACTACTGATTTTTGTACGTTTATTTTATATCCTGCAACTTGAACTGAATTCATTTATTCTTTCTTTCTTTTTTTGTTTTGAAATTTCAGAATATTACAGGGGTACAAACATTTTGGTTACATATATTGCCTTCGCACTGCCTGAGTCTGAGCTACAAGCATGCTCATCCTCCAGAAAGTGTGCACCACACCCATTAGGTGTGAATTTACCCATCTTCTCCTTCCCATTTCCCATTTGCCCGATACCTGATGAATGTTACTTCCATATATGCACATAAGTGTTGATCAATTAGTGCCAATTTAATGGTGAGTACATGTGAAGACATTTATTCTTTCTAAGAGTTTTTTGTGAAGTCTTCGGGGTTCTCTGTTTATGAAATGATGTCATCTCTGAATAGAGATAATTTTATTTCTTTCTTCCCAATTTGGATGCCTTTAACTTCTTTCTCTTGCCTAATTGCTCTGACTAGCACTTTCAGTCCTATGTTGAATAGAAGTGGTGAGAGTGGGCATCCCTGTCATATACTGGATCTTAGGGGAAAAAACTTTCCATTGTTCCCCACTAATTATAATGTTAGTTGTAGGTTTTTCATTAGTGGTATTTTTATGTTGAGAAACTTTTGTACTATACCTAAAGTGTTGAGAGTTTTTATCAAAAAAGGATGTTGAACCTTGTCAAATGCTTTTTCTGAATCAATTGAGGTGATCATGTGTTATCTTTCATTCTATTAATGTGGTGTATCACATTGATTGATTTGCATATATTAAACTAGCCTTGGCTGCCAAGGTTAAATCCCATTTGGTCATAATGTATAATCTTTTTGATAATGTTGTCGAATTCACTTTGCTAATATTTTGTTGAGGATTTTTATATCAATGTTCATCAGAGATATTGGCCTATGGTTTTCTTTTCTTGCAGTATCTTTTTCTGGCATAGGTATCAAGGTGACGCTGGCCTCATAAAATGTGTTTGGAAGTATCCCCTCTAGCTATATTTTTTGGAAGAGTTTATAAAGTATTGGTAGTAATTCTTTGAATGTTTGATAGAATTCAGCCATGAAGCCATCTGGTCCTGGGCTTTTCTTTGTTGGGAGGTTTTTAATTATCTGGACTTCAATCTGTTTATTTGTTATTGGTCTGTTTAAGCTTTTTTATTTCTTTCTGATTCAATCTTAGTAGGTTATATTTTTCTAAAAATTTATTCATTTCCTCTAGGTTTTCCAGTTTGTTGGCACATAATTGCTCATAATAGTCCCTTATGATCCTTTCAATTTCTGAGGTATCTGTTGTAATGTCTCCACTTTCATTTCTGATTTTATTTGAGTCTTTTCTCCTTTTTTCTTAATTAGTATAGCTGGGGGTTGTCAATTTTGTTTATTTTTTCAAAGAACCAACTCTTGGTTTTATTGATTTTTCTGTGGTTTTTTTCTTCTCTATTTGATTTATTTCTTTTCTGATCTTTATTATTTCCTTCTTTCTGCTAACTGTGGGTTTAATTTGTTCTTTTTTCAGCTCATTGAGGCATAATATTAGGCTATTCATTTGGGATATTTTTTCTTTTTTGAACTAGACATTTATGGATATAAGCTTCCCTTTTAAAACTACTTTTTCTTATATGACTCGTTGGTCTAGGGACATGATTCTTGCTTAAGATGCAAGAATTTGTTTTTCTTGCATCCCATAGGTTTAGGTATGTTGCATTTCCATTGCCATTTGTCTCAAGATATTTTTTAAGTTCCTTTTTGATTTATTATTTGACACATTGGTTGTTCAGGAGCATATTGTTTAATTTTCATGTATTTGTGAATTTTCCAAGATTCCTCATGTTATTGATATCTAGTTTCATAACATTATGGTTGGAAATGATACTAGATATTATTTCAGTCTTCTTAAATTTGTTAAGACTAGTTTTGTAGCCTAATATATGGTGTATCCTGGAGAATGTTTCATATGCACAAGAGAAAAATGTATGTTCTGCTGTTATTGGATGAAAAGTTCTATATATGTAAGTTAGGTCTATTTGGACTAAAGTGCAGTTCAAGTCCAGCATTTTCTTGTTAATTTTTTGTCTGGTTGATCTATCTATTGTTGAAACCGGGGTATTAAAGTCCGTAGTCTACTATTATTGTATTGCTATCTAATTTTCCCTTCACTTTCACTAATATTTACTTTATATATTTAAGTGCTCTGATATTTGGTGCATATATATTTACGATTGTTATGTCCTCTTGATGCATTGACCCCCCTTATCATTAAATAATGACTTTCTTTGTCTCTTGTGACAATTTTCAACTTGAGGTCTACTTTATTTAATATAAGTATAGCTATCTCTGCTCTGTTTTGGTTACTATTTGCATGGAATACCTTTTTTCACCCTTTCATGTTCAGCTTATGTGTGTTCTTAAAGCTAAAATTGGTCTCTTATAGGCAATGTATAGTTGGATCTTATATTTTTTTATCCAGCCACTCTATGTCTTTTGATTGCAGAGTTTAATCCATTTATATTCAAGGTTTTTATTGATAGATAAGGACTTTTGCCATTTTGTTACTACTTTATGATTGTTTCATAGATCCTCTATTCCTTTTGTCCTCTCTTATTGTTTACTTTTGTGGTTTGTTGTTTTCCTGGTAGTGCTAAACTTTGATTCTCTTCTCTTTCTTATTTGTGTATCTGCTAGAGCTTCTTGTTTTGTCATTACCATGAAGCTTACATAAAGCATCCTATAATTACAATATATTATTTTAAGCTGATAACAATTAAGTTTTGGTTGCATACAGATAATCTAGATGTTTATCCTCCCCTTCACAACTTATATTTTTGTTGTCACAATTTATATTTTTCATGTTATATATTCCTTATCAACTTGTTATAGCAATATTTTTGACTTTTAACTTTCATACTAAAGACTTGAAAGATGCATATACCAGTATAAATGGAGTATTCCAAATTTGACTACGTATTTACTTCTACCAGTGTGTTTTATACTTTCATTTGTTTTCATGGTATTAACTATCATTCATCTTATTTCTGGTTGAAGAACTCCTTTAATCATTTCTTGCAAGGCAGGTATGGTGGTGATGAATTCCTTCAGCTTTTGCTTGTCTAGGAAAGACTTTATTTCTCTTTCATTTCTGAAGAATAGCTTTTCTGGGTACAATATTCTTTGCTGACAGTTTTTTTCTTTCAGGATTTTGAATATATTAATCCATTCTCTTCTAGCCTGCAAGGTTTCTGCTGAGAAATTTATGAATAGTATAATGTATGTCAGTTGATACTTTCCTCTTGCTGTTTTGGAAATTCTCTGTCCTTGACTTTTTTTCTTTCCACTTTAACACTGGATGTCTTTGACTTTTGACATTTTGATTTATGATGTACTTCAGTGAGAACTTCATTGGGTTTGACACATTTGAGGACTTTTGAGCCTCATGGGTCTGGCTGTTCATATGTCTTCCAAGACAGGAAGTTTTCAGCAATTATTTAATTAAATAAACTTTCCATCACTTTCTCCATCCCCTTTCTTTCTGGACCTCCAATAATGTCAGTACTTATTTGCTTAGCAGTGTTCCATAAGTCCAATAATCTTTCTTCACTCTTTTTCATTCTTTTTCCTATATCTTTCCTCTGACTGGAGTATTTCAAAAGACTTGTCTTCAAGTTCACAGATTCTTCTGCTTTATCTAGTCTACAATTGAAATTCTCTATTGTACATTTTATTTCATTCATTGAATTTTTCAGCTCCAAGATTTCTATTTGGTTCTTGTAATGATATCTATCTCTTAGTTGAATTTCTCATTCAGATTATGAATTGTGTTTTTTATTTCATTGAATTGTCTATTTGTAGTCTCTTGAATCTCACTGAGTTTCCTTAAAATCATTACTTTGAATTATTTTTCAGGCAGTCTGTAAATTTTTGTTTCCTTAGGGTCAGTTACTAGAGAATTATTGTATTCCTTTGGTGGTGTCATGTTTCCTTGCTTTTTCATGTTTCTTGTGTCCCTGTGTTGGGACACAATCACCTCTTACAAATTTATAGAGTGACTTTCATAGGGAAAAACTTTCACCTACAAATGTGCTCTAGGATGTTGGTAGGGCAAGATGTATTGGCTCTGATTCTGAATGGGCACAGTAGTGTAGTCTCTGTGTAGCTTCTTCAGCTGTGATCAATGTCATTGATGACTGAAGGTACTTCAATAGCCTGAGTTCTAGGAGTTAGTGGCAGCACTGGTGGTAGAGTAGGTTTTTGGGGTGCTCAGTGGCCAGGCCTTTAGGGGTCCTTCTGTTCTCATTTTCCCTGGAGTGGTGAAGCTGTGAGAACTCCATTCAGCTACTTAAGCTGGGCTCAGGGCCCCTGAGGACTGCAGGATTCTCCAGTAGTGAAGATTTCAGGAGTCTCACAGGGGGCCTCTCGCTGAACTTCTCCCACAGGAAGAAGTCCCTCCTGGTTATGAACTTGAGGTTTGTCCAGTTTTTGTTGTTGTTAGGGTGTGAATAATACTCTTTCCAACTCTTGACATACTAAGCAGAAAGTAGAAATAGCAAGTTTGTAATTTTCTTTGTCTTTTCCAGAGAGAAAATTTTTAGCTTCTGCTAATAAATATTTTTGAATCCTTCCGCTACCATTTCTAGATGTATTGTGTCCATTTATCTTTTCCACCAATGTTTTTCTTTCTATAGCTGGAACCATATTGCCATTAATTGACATTTTTTAGCACTTTGCACTTTTAAAGTACTTTAGAATCATTTAAATAGTTTTCTCTGTAACAATCACATGGGGCAAATGAGCCGCATCTGCCCTTATTTAAATAAGGGAATTGAAGAATAGAGAGATGTAGTCATTTATCTAGGATCAGAGTAAAGCCATCTTAAAAATCCAAAGTTGGCCGGGCGTGGTGGCTCACGCCTGTAATCCTAGCACTCTGGGAGGCCGAGGTGGGCGGATCGTTTGAGCTCAGGAGTTCGAGACCAGCCTGAGCAAGAGCGAGACCCCATCTCTACTAAAAATATAAAAGAAATTATATGGACAGCTAAAATATATATATAGAAAAAATTAGCCGGGCATGGTGGCGCATGCCTGTAGTCCCAGCTACTCGGGAGGCTGAGACAGGAGGATCGCTTGAGCTCAGGAGTTTGAGGTTGCTGTGAGCTAGGCTGACGCCACGGCACTCACTCTAGCCTGGGCAACAGAGTGAGACTCTGTCTCAAAAAAAAAAAAAAAAAAAAAAAAAAAAAAAAAAAAAAAAAAAAAAAAATCCAAAGTTAATGTGTTAGTTATTTTAGGTACCTTCTCTGACATTTCATTGGGGCAAAACTGCCAGAATTTTTCCCCTGGAACCACAGGGAGAAATCAACTCTCATTAGAATAGTTACAATAGTAAATTTTTATGTATTTTGGACATTAAATTTAAATTTAGCCTACATAAATAACCTTTGTGATTTCTACAAAACTTTGCCAGGTTCTCACTATACTATTGTCCTGAGTGTGGGGAAGGCTGTGGTAGAGAAATAACAGCTTTAATTCCCTTATTGCTTTAGATCCTAGTAGGCAACAGATAAAGAAAGAATGCTAAGAGGGGTTAGAATGGAAGGAATATAGTCTGTGCTGGGCCAACAACCTTAACTCCTTCACTTTACCTGGGGGAGTCTCTTGCATCAAAGCATGTATCTCCATAAAATCAGGGAATCTGTGTTCTTGTAGCCTTCTTGTGAACTACCTTTGATTCCAGGCCCTGAAGTTACCAACTTTCGGTCTTTCTTTGAGCATCTTTGTCTCCCATTTATCAGTGTCCTTCTAACAGGACATTCAGAGCAATCATGTCCACAACAGAGAACTAGCGCACTAGATCTTAGAGTTTGATAAAAACAGAGGTAGGAAATAATGTTTTTCAGCAATCCAAGATCAACCACTGTCATTTCTTCCATTTTTTACAAAAGCTTTTGAGTTTAAACAGAAGAAAAAGAGAGCTGAAACAAAGAGCCAAGTTCTCACTCCCTTTTCATGAAACTTTTTTGTCTATGCTACAAGTCAATCAATGATGACTGCTGGGCATGTAAATCTGAGCAAAACACACAGTAGGGAGATACAATATCAACTGTCCCAGGCATAGGCAGAGGCATAGGGGACACAAAGATGAATCTGAGCCCAGATATTAGAAGCTATGCCAAGGTCTTAATTTTTTTTTATTATTATTTTAGCATATTGTGGGGGTATAAAAGTTTAGGTTACGTATATTGCCCTTGTCACCCCGCCCGTCAAGTTAAAGCTTCAGACGTGTCCATCCCCTAGACAGTGTGCATCGCACTCATTATGTAAGGGTCTTACTTTTCTTAGGGCAACCTGGACGCATACAGCCTGGAAGAGCAAAGAACACAATTGCACTAGAATAGGACCCCTCCATGTGATGCCATCATTATTTTAAATAGCTCAATGGGTTTGAGTTGACGTAAAGAGCTAAATAGCAAGGTACAAAGAAATAAATATAATTTTTCCATAAAAATTAATGCTCAGTGGAAGATGATTACATCTAGGACTCAGTCTTGATTACACCTTAATTTTGATGAAAGTTGTAGGAAGCTGTTTGCTAAAGACTTAGTGCTTCATGATCACAAGTTGACTGCTATTTACCTACGTACTTCCTCATCCTGTTCACTTACATTAGCTCACTTAAACTCCAGGAATCCCCATCATCTTAAAATTATGTATTAAGCACCAATTTGCATTAGGTGCTGTGTTAAACTTAGGGCAAAGGTCATTTAAGAGCTTCCTAGGGCCTCACAACATAATGGCACAGACAAATCTATGTAAACGCACAGATTTTTAAAAGAGTATTATTACTTAAATGTTTGTATTATGTTCATTTAAGAGGGAACATCTTCAAATGTGGGCACCACAACATTTAACATGCAAATGTTAAAAAAAAATGTAATGTCCCACCTTGGGAGATACAATAGGTTACAAGTTACACAACCCCTTCTTAATTTTTGCAAGTATAATATGCATAGTAATATATCTGATAAAATTTTTTTTATCAGATATGAAGATTTTTTTAGCTTCATTGTCAAAATGAGACTAAATTTTCCCTCCTAGAAAGGTTCCAAGAAAAGGAGGAAAGATGCTCTTGAAATTAGAATTAACTACGTGGGGTCCAGCCAGCCCTCTCATTGTCCCCAGCTGCAGGTCACAGACCCACATTCACAGACAACTTGACCATCCTCTGTCCCTTCCCAGCCTGATGCAGGACCCTGAGCCAAATGCTTGGTGGTTACATGGTGCTTTTTATCATCCACAGATATAAGCTAATGAATTATAATGATGCATACAGTATTTATTTGTATCATGTGCAAATCTGTCACAGTTCAGAAGCTTTGGACAAGTTGCTACCATAGGTTTTGGCTGAGCAAAGTTTGAGCACTCTGCTCAGTCCGCAGAGTGCGGATGACTGTGCTATGTCTTTGAGTCCTTTTCCCCATCTCATGGTAAAGCATAACAATAGCTAAGCAGACGCAGTTAGAGGAGAGAGTCATCAACGCTTATTCTGTCACTTAAACCAGTGCCAAAATCAATTTTGAAGCATTATCTCAAAGTTGCTTTCAACTCGATCTGGGTGTTTCTCTTCAGCTAGAATATCACCCCCTACACTGGAATCTTTATTACATCACACTAATCTAATTTAAATGCATTTTTACTGTACTTGGTTTAATGAATGTGGAATGTGTCACTATGAAATTGCACCATTAATTTGATAAATAGGACTTGAAGGTATAATTTTTTCCAGCATTGCAGACTAATGAAGCTAAAATACATATATAATAAGAAGTGTAAATAATAAATTATTCTTAGGAGCAAAAAAATTAATTAGATCTTACCACAAATTGCATCTCAATGTCAATTTTTTTTTTTTCAAAACTACTGACTTTCAAACTACTTGGAACACCGTTGTAAACCCTGAAAACTTTCTCAAGTGATTACCTTCCATCCTGGGAATCTGCTTTAAGAAACTGCTATTGTTCAAAAAGTCCTTTCAAGATGCCAGTACAGATCCCCTGTTGTCATTTCTACCTGGCATTTAGAGTATCTAGATGAATTAATCTTCTTTTTTAAGTTGCATAGTTTTATTTATTCAGAAAGACTCCTGAATCCTTTCAGATAGTATGCTGTGGAAATGGAAAAAAAATAAATAAAAAAAAAAAACAGGAGACCTGGTGTGCAAATTTGCATGCAAAGGTGACAGAACTTTATTTCCAGGGATTTGGGGGAAAGTTGCTGTTGCAAGATTGCTTTTCATCAGGAAGCTAGGTCTGTGTCATCCACAGGCTGAAGGATGGCATAACAGAAAACGATGGATCACGCCCCAATTACTGTCCAGATGCACACTCTGTGGGTAGATAAGCCGGAAATTAGCTGGTTAATATGCACACTAAAACCAGAGACCAGATAATGCTCCAAATGAGATTCTATTCCTTGGGTGGAGAAGAAGGAATTGTTGTTACGATTGGCATAAGTGAGTTTTGGTTTGGGTTCAGCATAGGAGCAGTGACTTTAGTGTTTGTACATATTAGCCAGTAATTCCTAGAACTCTAATTAATGAAATCTTTGCAGAGGACATTAGCTATAGCATGTCCGTCTGCTTAGAAACACAAAGACTATGAAAGCCAAAATGTATGGCAATAGGAACCCCATTTTGGAGACTCTAGTCTTTGTTTTTAGTATGTCTATTAATTTTTTTTAGCCTCATTGTCAAAATGAGACTAAATTTTTCCTTCTAGAAAGGTTCCAAGAAAGGAGGAAAGAAGCCCTTGGAATTAGAATTAACTATGTGGGGTCCAGCCAGCCCTTTCTGTCCCCAGCTGCAGGTCACAGACCTGCATTCACAGACAACTTGACCATGCCCTGTCCCTTCCTGGCCTGATGCAGGACCCTGGGCCAAATGCTGTCCCTGGCCTTATTTTCCATTCCTAGTATGTAGTTTAACAAACAATGTTTTTATTCCTTGTTATTTGATTTGAAGCCAGAATTCAGACGTGGCATCAGTTTTGTTGCCAGATAATGCATTAAACCTTACTAAGGGGTAAACATAATGATCTTCATTAAACTCTTTAAATGAACCCACCTCCTGCTTCTTCAGGTTGAGAAAAGCATTGACAGGGAACATTGTGGAAGCGTCTTGGAGCTATTTTCTTCTTGTAACAGGGGGAGGGAGAGATGAGTGGCAGCTTTTAGGGGGCGAAAGAAAGTTAGGTAAACATAAAAGGTTTTGTAAGATTTCCTTTCCTAATGGCAAAGTTTTAGAGCAATAAATCACAATTCAGTCAATACCATTAGTTTTGGGGCATTATATACCCTCATTAAAGTGCATAAACAATTATATTTATTGAAGGTAATGTACTGTGTAGTGCATTATAACGACACTCATTAACATATGTAATCATCATTTGAATGGGCTTTACTACAATGTAAACTGATAATGGCATGATTACACACTGGGTTATTAACTTTTCAGTCTTAAGATAATAAAAGGTGATTCAAGAAACCAAAAGCACGTATGCATTGCCCTTCGTTTGTGAGTTATGCATTTCCATACTAAATTCTAAGTTCAGGTACCCATGCTCAGAAGCTGCCTCCTTAATGTCTATTGTCTTGACAGAACACTAAATTCAGTGGAGTGCTTTGAGGGTGAGGGAATATGTGGCAGGAACTATTTCAGACCCAATTATGAAAATAATTCTGTGGGTGATCCTATTTCTATCTTATACTGTGACTTGATCTGTTCATGCTTTGGCTTCAATACTTTTCTACTCTCAACCCTGTCAATATCACATGCTCTTAGAAAAATAGGAATGTCCTTCAAAGCTTTTCTTTGAAAATTGCATTTTAGAGGCATTTGGCTGATGTTGGGAAACATTGGGAAAGCCCAGATTAAGGGACATTGCACAAAAGGGACAAGGTCAGGAAAGACAGAGAGTAAGAAACTGTTCTAGAGTAAAAGAGATTAAAGAGACATAATAATGAAATGCAATGTGTGATCCTAGATTGGATCCTGAACCAGAATTTTCTTCTCTCTTTTCTGTAAAGATATTTTTATTAGGTCAGTTGGAAAAATTTGAATAATGTCTGTAAATCAGATAATAGCAGCTTAGTAATATACATTTCTTGATTTTGATAATCTTACTGTGGTAAGTCAGAGAATGTACTTGTTCTTTATGTGCATACAAGTATTTAAGAATAAAGGCCCTTTATGTCTGCAACTTACTCTCAAATGAAATAGAAGAAATAATGTGTAAATATATCTAATAATAGCAGTAATAATACATATGAAGAGAGAGAATCATAAGGCAAATGTGGTAAAAAAATTATCATAATATGGGTGAAGGCTATTCAGGAATTCTTTGTACTAGTCTTGCAACATTCTCTAAATCTGAAATTACTTTAAAATTAAAAAAGAGAGACATTTAGGCTTTCAAAATTGACAGTAAAAAGGCCATGACTTTAATTAAGAGGGTCTGTTGGCTGGTGTTATCAGCAACAAGTCGGAATAACCATCAGGAACTCAGGACTCATTTATGTCCGTTATCTGCTCTGTCAGTGAAAGTCCCAGGTTTGAGAAGACAGTTCTTAATTCCTTTCCTCCCAGCCAATATTTCCTATATTTGAGAGTCAGGAATGACAAAACGTTTGTGATATGAAAGGTGAAAGACACTGTACTCTAATCACCTAGATTAAAGCGTTGTAGCAATAGCCACTTAAAATTCCCTCTGAAGCATGACTTCGCAACTGGGTTTGAATCAGCTTGAAAGCTGAGAATGATTGACTTATATCTTTGCATAAGCCCTAAGGAAAGCACTTATATTTTTTTCCTAAACAAACTGCTGCAGTCTCACTCTTAAGTAGCACCCAAGCTTCAACCAATGGATTGTGTGGAATAGGCATGAGTGTACCAGCCACATTTATTATGGATCGAACGAAGTAAATAGAAACCAGTTACCCACAACACTGAAGGAAGAACAAAGATAAAAGCAGTCTCAGAAGTTTCTGGGATTAGTCTTCTTTTTGTCTCATTAGACCACATAAGACTAAGAAAGTAATACTGATGTATATTAAAATTTGCTTTAGAATATATGTAGTTTCTTTGGTTGTCTAATTTTCACTGAACTTCACAGACATTGAGGAGTTCTATAGCTAAGAGCTACGCATTTTAAAGTACAGTTACAAAAGCAGAATAGCTTGCCTATCCTCACAAACGACAAAGCAAAATGAATCAATAGCTCTCTATAAATAAGAGGAAATGCATACTACATGTGCATTTCTATACAGATAACTAGATTTGAAGACTACATCTGCTGGGTTAATGTTTTTATTAAATCATATTCAAGTTGGCACAATAATCTTTTCTCATTATAAACACTGAGCACTTTTATTTGCTACAGGGTATAGCTTTAAGAAATTTTCAATTGACTGACAGCTGCCTGTCAACTTCTGACTCTGGAGAGATCCAGGAGCTCAGCTTGCAAAGCTCCAGGGAATTCTAGGGAGCTCCAAGATGGTTAATGGCTGTCCATTAGCGTAAGGCCCAACGGAGCCCTGGAATCTGTTAAGTGGGAAGTTCTTGCTGTAGAAGGTCATATAATTCCCTATTGCCATCTGAGAGAACTGGGAAAATTCAACTTGAAGCGAAGACTGGGGTGCTATAAGTTTATGTACTAAGGGAAATCATTTCATGCAGTTTGGTATTACCGTACACCATGTTTTATTTATATTCTATACTGGATGAGAAATTGAATACTATGCTCTTTTCTGGCAGTGGAAACCTGCCTTATTCTCCTGAACTGGGCACGGCATCAATACAGCAGCTTGCAGCCTTTTTGACTATGTATTATAGAGTGGCTTCTGTGCATTATATATTAAATCCGATATGCACTGTGAGTTTATATGCCACACACACTACATTTTTCTATATTACGTCCTGCAATCTATCATATTAAGTGAAAGGGGTGATGGAGTGGGCCTCAGGTAATGTAAAGAAGATTGCTAACAGCTTGCATGCTGCGCTGAGAGTAGGTAGGCATTTGTGTAGTGTACTCTGTGTATATATCGAGTGAGCACACTGCAAACTGACCATGTGGAGAATTTCACACACCTGGCTTTGGACTTAACCACCAATATACCACTAAAATTACCTGCTAGCCCCAAACAACATGCCTGACCCATTAACAAAGCCCAGGAAAGGTCAGAGAAGCTGAATAGTCCTTCTCAGAAGTGGGACTAAAAATGGAGTCTGGCCCATTAAAGGAAAAGCTGGTTCCACCTAAAAACAGTCAACCCAGGCTAACAACGGTCCTTAGCACAGGAAACTTGGACAAGCATTTAGCAATCACCGCCTCTGAGCTGTTAATCTATGTCTCATATTTTTTGATCCAACATGTGGAAGGAACCTGGAGATTGCATCTCCAAACAACCCATAAAAAAGGACACAAAAGCCACGATCAACAATGAAGAAAGGAAGAAGTATTAACTACCCTTTTTTAAATAAAAATGCATTTTCTCATGGCATTATCTGTTCATTTATCAGGATTCTTAAATCAGGTAAGACTCAGAATTGGGTTACTTGCCTCATCTCACTGTCCATCAAATTGTCTTTTCTGGAACTTTCTAGGGTAAGGAAAGACATGTAAACTGGGCCACTGTCTTCTTAGCATAACATTTAGGGCTTATGAGGAATTCTAACAATGAATTTTTTTTCCTGTGAAAATTTCTTGGTTCTGCTTACCCATTGATGTAAAGGTAAAATGTTTTTCCGTTACCTGGGAGCTAGGTATTGTGACTGCCCTTCAAGACTTTGACCTTGTGGTCAGCCACTGTGTATTCCTCTGGTTCTCACTGTCTGAGATCCTGTGTTACTTTAATCTATAGTTACTAATCTTGGAATTACACTTATAAAAAAAAAGAAAGGAAGAAGGACCCCGCTATTAGACACTCATGACCGACCACAGGGCAGTCCTGCCTTCTCATTGTCACCATAGAATCTTTTCCTAAGGGCAGTGAAAGTGCTCACAAGAATAAAGAATCTTTGCTACCAATATTACTGAAAAGATCCATCATTTAAGGTGCTGTATAATCACTCATTATTTCTATTCTTCTAGCACTGATATACTTCGTGTGGTGAGGGGATTGTCGCTTTTGTGGAAAGAGACACTTGGTCTTGAGTATCAGGCTTTACAATACATCTCTGGTGCAATATTATCAGGTGACACCAATTCATCCCAGAGCATTTTACAGCTCAACAGAAGGTTTTGATTTCCTGGTGGAGTCTTAATTGATTCTGAATTCTTTAGCATTCAACCTTCCTCGTGATGATTCTTATAAGATTTAATACAGGAAATATTAAGTTTAAACAAAGAAGGCCCAGAAGGGATACTTTTGTGAACTGTCAAAGATATTTTTTACTATTAAGTGGAAGTGCCAAGCCAGTCAAGGAGATGAGGGGTTTTGCTTGAGACCACCTCGTGGCTATCTCCAGCTACCCCAGGGGGAGAGGGTCCAAACTGTTCCAGGATCCACAGTCTCAGCTGCTAGGCGATGTACAGAGTGACACTGACGAGCCCAGGAAAACTAGTAGGAGGTCCTTGCAGCTTTCTTCCATTAAAGGGAAGACTGCCAAATTCGAAACTCTGAAGTTGCAGGGGAGCAGGGAAATACAGCATCAGGAAAATGGCTATAGCAGGCGAAGCCCCTGGGCTACATATGGAAGAGCGTCTGTAACGTGTTTGGCCACAAAAGTTGCACCAAGTTTCTTTTCTGCTGTAGTTAGCAGCATGTGGCAAACCTCCCCTTGTAATTTTTAGAAGGACCAAGTGTAACAGGAAAACCATGAGGCTGTGATATGAATCAGATAACACCAGTGATGGCAAATGTTTGCATCCATATACGGGGAAGAACGGATAATCATTGGGTTGCTTAAAATATTAAGGGTATTCCCTAGGTGCCTATGTCTGGATTGCAAGGATGGTAGGTACTCCGCCTCCCTCTCCTGAGCAGGAGGATCCATGTTGCTCCTCAGCAATGTTAGTGGGTAGGTGGAGATCTCAGTCCTCCAGACACCTGGAGGAAGAAATTAATGAATATTTGTTTATTCTTCTCATTTATTATAATAAAATAAAAAGTGTCCTGAGAAAACTTGTTAATGTGGTAGAGTAGAAATACGGTAGATTGGTGGGCTTACAGTAGGTTCCTGAGTATGTTGATGGGAGAAAATGTGGATGGGGAAATCTTCCTCCAATCTTAAAGTGATGGAGTTATGATGGAGACATTGTTGCCACAACCCAGAGTCACTTAGAGTAGGTGGTCTTCCATGTGGCCTTCTCCAAACCAAGCCATGGGGCTTACCTTGTTACCCTCTGTCTGTGTCCCCAGTATATGCACATGCAAGGTTTCCGAGTGTACGACCTGATATCAGTTTATATACATGTATATGAAATGTACATAATCATTCTGCAGCTGTCAGAAGCGCCTAGAAAAGCCCAAGAGTTCAGTCTGAAAGGTGCTATTAGGCTGGGAAAAACACCACAGCGGCCGCAGATGGCTCATTTTCACAATAGACCTGAGGTTTAAAAGAAAAAAACAAAACCTAGTTGTTTTGCCTGCAGCATAAACAAGGAATATTCTCCTTGAGCAAGTGCAACTGGCTTTGCAGAGATGAGGCTCCAATCAGTCTTGCTAAATTCTGACATGAAACATACATATATGTACACATACAAATGCACCCCCAAGACAAAGGTACGAGTTTAAGGTAGTTGTGCCCAAACCTTGACTTTACAATATTGTTCGTCATGGTAGTGTTAGGAGTGTTTTAAAACTCAATAATAATATTTTATTGTAAAAGTAACACATGCTCGTTCCTGAAAATTTGGAACATAGAGAAAAATCTACCTATAAATCTATCATCCCAGGATATTCACATATTTATAAATATAAAACATTATAAATTACATTTATGAAATAATTCTAGAATGTATATATAAATAAAATATATTATATTAAAATAAATCATATTATTTTTATATAAACATACAGATAAATAAAATTTTATTTCATATGTGTATGTATGTGCCCATACATACATATTCTGTGAATATAATAAAATATGCATATAGTACACATTATAGATATATGTATATCATCTGTATATATATTATTAACATGTATTTCTACATAATTGAGCAGTATAATATATTTACATGTATGTGCACACTTTTATGTCTTGCTTTTGTTTATTAATATTATAATCATAGCAGGAACAATTTCCCAGGTCATTAATCATTAATTATGATCACTGAACATTTTCAATGACTACATATCATCATGTGTATATATCATAACTTTTTCTACAAGTCATTTACTATTGAAATTTTCAAAAAGTGTTCCCAGTGTTTTTGCTTTTTTTTTCTGTAGGCAATGTTCCATTAACTTTTCTTATATTTAAATCTTTGGCTGTGTAATTCAGTTTCTTGAATTACTGGTCAAAGAGTATGAACATTTCAAGACTCATACATATTGCCAAATACTTTCCCCAAGACAAAGCTTGTTCACTGAGGATAAGAAATGTTCCTGGTTAGATATCAAGGCATATTGCAACAGGATCAATTTGGTACAAGGGGTGTGTAATTTCATAACTTTTCATAACTTCCTGGGGATGTGTCTAGCCTACTGAGATAAACCAAACTAGAACTATTTCTGAGCTGACAATTATAACTCTGCAGTGATCACCCAGATCTTAGCTACGTTGACTGCTTTAATCGCCGCCTCTACCCTTCAAAAATGGCATTATTTGTTTTACATTGCATTTTTAATCACTTTTTAAAATCCTTTAGAGATACAGCTCTACTAATTACCTCTTAAGGTTATAATTTCCTGAATCTCCTCACTGTTAAGACCTTTCACTAGGCAAACAATTTTAATAGAAGGAGGACACGAGAAAGTTCTTTGTTCATCCTAATGTGTAGACTATTCTAGACCCACCCGAGGAATCCTTAATGCCTTTCAGGAGACATACACTGTTGCAACTCTCACCCACCCGCCTTCAAGTCTCCTTTGAGATGCAAAATCATGTGAAAATTAGGGAGAATGTTTTACTGTGTGTGTGTGTGTGTGTGTTTAATGCTAGTTGTAGTGTCATTTTTTCCCTTGATTTGGTGGCTTAAAATCCATTTTCTGTGTAAACACACTGGTACCAGCCCCTCTGTGATCAGTCCTATCTCTATCAAGGACACTAAAGCAGTGAACAGATTGCTGTTCTCGGCCCCATGTGGATCTGCAGGGAGCGTGGATTGGAACCCACAGTCTATACATTTCCAACTCTGGCCCCGGCAGTTGAGCCACTCTCCCCCCTCCAGAATGATCTATGCCCTTTTGTGGAAAGTTTGATGGATAGAGACAGCTCAAGCACTAAACTGGAACCCAAAATCAATAAACGTATTAGGACTGGGTGCTCACAAATTGGTAGCCATTTAATTCCCCTGCTATTAATTTTTCTCCCTTTCAGACGTGCCCTGGGGTACGGTGTGTGAACTTGGTAAAGCTCAGCTGCAATTCACCCTTGAAGGTGCCTGAGTGGGCTGAAGGAGGGACCTTTCTAGTGCTTCCAGCAATCTTATTTGCTGGTATTTATTTCGAAGATGAGGAAAAGACTCCTATTTCTCTAATTGGCATTATTGGCTAAAAGGAAGACTTCATACCATTTCATTTTTTTCAAATGTTTTATGATAGATATTGTCAAATATTCACAGCTGTTGAGATGATAATGTAACCTCCTTATGCCTAACACCCATTTTTTTCATTTTTAAAAATTTTCACCCATTTTTAACATTTTTTTTTTTTTTTTTTTTTTTTTAGTTTTTGGTTATGCTTTTAATTTAAAATATCCTGGTTTATTTTCTGGAAGCAACGGGCCCCTCTTGGTAGTGGTGGCAGTGCAAACGTCACAATGTTAAGAGCATGTGTCGTGGGGTTTCCCACATCTCAGCAGCATGAGATACAACCATCCAATCAACTTGCTAAAATAAAACACCGTAGAGGCCTTACTGACGCTCTCCCTCCAATCCTTCTGCTAGTCCTGCGGACTCCACCTGCAAAGTAGGTCCCAGACCTGTCCACGTCATCTCGCCTCCGCGTCTTCCTCCCCGCACCCTGATCACTACACCAGCCTCTTACTCGTCCTCCCTGCTTCTCCTCTTGTCTCCCAGCCCTACCAGGATTCATCCCCCCAACGACAACTCCAGTGATCACGCCATCCTGCCGCTTACCACCCGCCATCGGCTGTCATTCTTGCCACCGCTACTCCTCTCCTCTAATCCACGGTGGCCAGTGTCACCTTTCACAGACACAAATAGATCGTGTCATTTCATTTCTCAAAACCCTCCAGTGGCTTCCTGTTGCACTTGAAGTTTTAGACTCCTGGGCTGGGCCTGAGTCCCTGCCTGCTTCTCAAAAGCACATTTCCCACCTGTCTTCATCTCTCTCACTTTCCTTCAGCGCCTGGAACTTGTGCGGCCACGCTCCTCGCACTTCTGGGCCTTGCACTCGCTTCCCACCGTCCACCTGCTTCCTTCCCAGATCTTCACTATTAGCTCCTCCCTGTCACCCAGGAATCTCCCATGCCACCTCCTTGAGAAACCTTCCCGTATCACCTGAAATAAACTAGCTCCCCAGCCGCCAAACCTGATTACTTAGGAACTTACCTTGTATTAAATGCTCATTCTCTTTTATCCTGCTATAATAGCAGCTCTATGAAAGAAGAGACTTTTTCTGTCTTATTCATCATTGTATCTTGAGTTTCTGGGACAGGATATATATAGGAACTTGGTAACAGTTTGTTGAGAAAGGAAAGAATGAATGAATATAGCAAAAAGAAACTTTAGAATCTTATTGTAAAGATCATATAAGTAACAGCTACTCTTCTGAATGATAAAGGTAAACCTAATAATAGAGAAAGCAGATTACAAAAGCTCCCGGGGGCTTTGGCAGATTGATGGTATGGGACCATAGAAAATGAGAGGAAGGAGCTGCCTCATGCAGGGATAAAGTCAATAGTATAAGTTAGCAATGACTGTAGAAAGGCTCATTTACCCCCCAGATCATATCCTCTCCCTGCCTCCCTCTCTGCCTGATATCCCTGTCATCAGATTAATGACTTTGGGTGAAACATGTGTGCCCAGTGGCCCATTGAGTACAGAGGTCATATCTACTGCCTCCTAGTTACTTCCTCAGCTCTTAAGGCAGTTCATTTTTCTCATCACCTTCTCACTCCCTAACACCTGACAATATCACTTTCACTCCGATCACCTACTGAAATTGATCTCTGTGCAATGATATTGATATCCTAATCTTCAATTGCAATTCTAACGCTCAGTCTTCATTCTCTTGGCCTCTCTGCATCATTCCCCACTGCTGACTACTTCCTTCCTAGAGAAACTCTTTGCTCTCATGGCTTCCATGACATTGAACTTCTGGTTCTCTTTCTAGCTACAGATAACTTCCTCCTCTGTGCCGAATCTGTGTCCTTGGTATTCTCCAGGGTTTGCATCTGGGCACTCTGCCTTTCTCCGTCCAGCGTGTATCATACCATGCCAAGTCATCTATTGGGATGACTAACATCAATCCCAAATCTTCAAATCAAAATTGAGTTCACCTTTCTCCAGAAACAGCTTTCCTTCCAACTTCCTTATTTTCATCATTACATTTATTCATTCACTTAAAAAAAAAAAAAGCTTAAAAAGCATCTTAGGGTTTTCCCTCTTTACCTATCCTCCTTGCAACATTCAATTTTTATTTTATTGTATTTTTCATTTAAGTCCCTTTCTATTACTAACACTATCAATGACTCCTCCCATGTCCATTCTCACACCTAGTCCAGTTAATCCAGTCAAGTTAATCTGGAAACATTGCTTTGCCCACATGCTTGCATCGCTCAAAAACCACCTTTGACTTCCGTTGCCTATTAAATAAAACCTGAACTTGGTTTAGGAGGACATGTACCTAGAATTTGACCTTTTACCCTTCCCTAACATCATTTCCCACTGCTCTTGATGTAAAACTTCTGCTCCAACTGAACACTTGTGCTCCCTGACTGCTATGCTTCCTTGATGCATCCTCCCTCTGCTCTAAAGTCTTGACATAGGAAGGGAGAAAGGATCTTGACTACTATGAAATATTAACTGTCTAAATCTCTGCTGCCCAACACGGTAGCCGCTGGCCATATGTGGCCACTGAGCCCTTGAAATCTGGCCAAGGAGGCTGAGGAACTGAACTCTTAATTTTATTTAAATTAAATTTAACTTAAAAACTAATACCCAATTCAGTTATTGGGAAACTTTCAAGCATATTTGGAACAACTTGGATATATAAATATACTTTTTCAACTGTAAATTGTATGCAGTATAAATGTAGATCAACTATTTCTGATGAGATTTTAGGGTCTAAATTGACATGTGCTGTAAATGTGAACCACACACCAGAGTTTGAAGAGTTAACTTGAAAATAGGAGTGTAGAATATTTCGTTAAATTGTTTTATATTGATTACATGTTGAAATCATACTATTTTGAATATATTGGGTTAAATAAAATATATTATTAATATTAATTTTGCCTGTTTTGTTAGACTTTTTGATATAGCTACTAGAAAAATTTAAATTATACACATGGCTCACATTATATTTCTTTGAGACAGTGCTTTTCTAAATATCTTCTGCATAAAAATGTCCTCATAGCCCAACAGACTTCGATTCTGATTCTAAGGCCCGATCACAGATTAAACAAATCATAACCTCTAGGAAAAGGTCCTGGGGTTGTTATTTTTATAAGTGCCCGGGAGACCTCAATCATGAGGCAGGCATACTTGGGAAACCTGCCCTAAGTGATGGTCCTTCCTCTAACGTAGCGTTTATTGTCTTCCTCTCTCATTTATTGTGTTCATTTAACACAGGCTCTCTCATGCTAGCATTCTGGGTTGCACATGCGTATTCTCAACTAGACTGAAAGCACTCAGGAAGGAGTAGTTCTGATAATTATAGCGAACATACATTAAGTGCTAACAAGGTACCAAGCACCCCGTCAGTTGCTCTATGTTTATTTTCTCATTTAATTTATAATAGCACCCACAACCCAGGGAGGTGGGTGCTATTCTATCCCCTTTCACAGAGGGAATAGGGATTCTGGACAGACAGGCACTGACTGATGGAGCTACGATCTGGACCTGTTCTGTTCAATGTCACAGCCTGGGCTGCAATTACATGATACTGCATAGGAGCCAGGCGCTGTACCTATGTGTACAGGGTGCTTAACAAATGCAAATTCTGATCACAGTCAGCACCTACAAAGGAAAGATGGTGGGTGGGCACTCAGGAAGTGCTGGTGGTGCCTTCAGGATGCACTTCTGCTTGTGAAGAAGCAGGACTGTGTCTGCATAATTCGTGCTCAAGTCCAATGCACGTCTCCTGTCAACCGAGCAACTGCTGTGTTTCAAAGGCCCTGGTTTCTGATGAAGAGTTCCCTGTCTCCAGAGCTCAGCAAAAGGAGCACCTGTTCCAGAGCCCCAGAGGGGACGGCTGGAGCTCTCTGCATGGGGGGCTTGGGAGGGGGGAGTACAGCATTAGAGCAGGGCAGTGCAGTTGTCAGCAGGCCAAGGAGAGACCAGCTGAAGCCACGATGCCAAGGACATTGTGTCCAGGCTGCACGGATGTTAAGATTCCCAGAAAGAGAAAGAAACGCTGGATTGGAAGCTGAAGCAAGATTCACCAGGCCTGTAGAAGGCATTTAGCTTTTAGTTGTTATAAAAATGAAAATAATTGTGAAAGCAGAGAGAAATCTGCAGCTGCTCGGGGCTATTCATACCATAAGAGATCCCACCAGGCCCTCTTTATTGTTGCAGTTTTGGCAAATTATTTTCTTATCACACATAACCTCCTCACTTCTGTTCCTGGATAAGCACTTAGGCTCGTAAAGCTATGGGTCAGCCACAGTTGAGCATGCAGCACACGGAACAGGCGGCCGTGGGGAGCTCGGGAGCCCTCCCCTCTGAAAAGCAGCAACTGGAGTCCATAAAAAGTTGGCCCGGGCTGTCCATTAGTGGACCCAGGTCTGGGGATCTGGCCTGGATCAGCCACCCCCTCCACAGAGCCTTACCTGCAGGGAGGGCCACCTTGTGAGGACCCCCTTGTGGGCTGGGGCTCACCTTCGCTGGGTGCTGAGCCTGGGGCGGCCTCAAGGGCAAGGGCAGGTGCACAAGTGAGCAAGCAACTGCAAGGCCCTGGCCCTGCCATGGACAGAAGGGGCCGGGTGCCCACCACACATGTGTGCTGGACAAATGCGCTGGCATCTCCGGCGTGGGCAGAGAGCATGCCGCTCCCATTATCCCAGCCCATTAGGGAAGCAATTGGAAAAAAAACATTTAGCAATTTGGACAGGAGTGAGGCTGCAGAATGGCTCGTTTCTCTGTGACAGCCTGCCACGTACAGATGAAAGGGAAGGCTTATAACAAATTTTCATTACTCCCAAATAAAAAAGCAACAGCAGGCAAAGCAAGGGCTTTGAGGCTGAGAGGTGGGGCCAGAAATCCACCCAGAAGACCACAAAGGAGCCTCAGCAAAACAAATCAATCAATCTCTCAGTCACTTCCACTTGCCCGGCGCGGTTCATGCCAGTGGCAATCAGGCCTGTCAGTCTGTCAGTCTTTGGCCTTCAGCTCTTGCCTCACACTGCTCAGGAAGTGCACCAAATGCCACCTACCGGGCTCTCCTCTTGCTCAATGCCCTTGCTCACCTTCCCTCAACAGCCTACGCTCCACTCCGCAGGAAAACCCACCCCCAACCTGGGAGGCAGCACAGCAGGGTTTGGTAAAGAGAAGTGATTGGGGTTTGCTAACAGCACCAGGGGCTTTGCTTTTTGCTTTGCTTCTAGTTTTAGTGGAAATCAAACCTCAGATTCAGAAGTGCAAAGGGCCCTGCAGGGCTCCCAGATGCCCGGGGCTATGGCTTCATCAATGCTCCTCCCACCCCCAATTCATGCTCTGCCCAGAGAGTCCCGGACACCCACTAGGCACAGACCCCAAATGAAACCCCGCCTCTGAATACCTCACACAGGTCCCACAACCCACTCCCGCTCTAATGAGTCTGGCTGCCCGCAGAGCTGCATAATGCATTGCGCCTTTGACCTTATTAGAAGACAACTACACAAATACTGCCTTTTCCTGGCCTGGGTGTCTGTCCGCAGGTATCCGCAGCACGTTTACCATTGCAGATAAAAACGAATTGTGGTGGTGGGGGGTGCAGGCTGGATGTTGAATAAGACCAGGGCTGGAATACAGAGGCTTCCCATTCCATGATTTCTCTAACCCCCACCTTTCATTATCAACAGCTTCAAAAACACATGTTATTAAGCATCTGGGTTTTGTGACATCCAAGAAGACTGTGTGGGGAATAAATGGGATTCATGGGGTCTGAGTATTTTTCCTCTTTGGGATGGCTAGTGTTGATGGCTAATGGACAGAGTCTGGTCACCGGCTCAAGAATATCGAAGCAGAATCCCAATGTTACTATTTTTTATTTGTATAAGATTCAATACGATAGTTTGCAAAGAAATAGCATGCACATGTAAATGTTTAAAAGATGTTTTAGTCTCCCTAATGTGACATATGGCAATGGTCAAGGATTTGTGATGTCTGTGGTGCATACACGCAGGTAGCTACTGAAATCTCCTGAGAGTTCAAAGGAGGAGCATCCTTTAACAGCCAAGTGATCAATGGAGCCACTAGGAGCAGGAATAAAGTTTGCTGAGCACCTTCTTATGCGCCACGCCCCTTAGATAAATTGTCTTCCTGAATAGTAAACTGAGGCTCAAGAAGGGAGTAGTGGATCCGGGAGCAGGAATACAGTTTGACCAGAAGGATTGGCCAAGGACAACCCCAGAGCCAAGGTGCAGAGGCAGAAAATCCAATTCCACAGCTGAGTGTCTTCTCTGTCCCAGGCACTGCCCCGGATATTAGGGGAAACAAGGACGCAGAAGACATGGGACTCTCCTTAGAGGAGTTCAAGACTAAGGCACTATTGGGGCACCACCACCATGAAAGGCCACAATGAAGGAAAGAGGATGTCGCAGAACAAAGAGACAATGAATGGGAGGGAAAAAGATGTTTGAGAGGCAGTGATAGTCTGGTTTGATAGAAGCACTTGCCAGAAATTTCTCTCTTTACACCCAAGGATCCCATCTAGTGTTGAGAGAACTGAATATTGGCCACTTTGGTTTCCCCTACTTTTCCCAGCCCAGTAGGATACAGGCACAGGTCATGGGAGGAAAGGAATGAGAGATCAGATTAAGGTTAAGAATTCTTTCTGGGCCCGGCATGGTGCCTCATGCCTGTAATCCTAGCACTTTGGGAGGTCGAGGCAGGAGTATTGCTTGAGGCCAACAGTTCAAGGCCAGCCTGAGGAATAGCAAGACCTCGTCTCTACAAAAAAAAAAGAAGAAAAGAAAAATTAGCTAGGAATGGCAATAGTAGTAGTCCCAGCTACTTGGGAGGCTGAGGCAGGAGGATTGCTGAAGCCCAGGAGTTTGAGGTTGCTGTGAGCTATGATGACACCACTGCACTCTAGCCAGGGTGACAGTGCTAGACTCTGTCTCCAAAAAAAAAAAGAAAAGAAAAGAAAAGAAAAGAATTCTTCTCTGATTTTCAGAACTCAAGGCCTCCTTGCTACCTTCACATTGGCGTGGTTTGCTTCATTCATGGGCACTGGTTTTGACACAGGGTAGAGGGGGGGCTTGGCCTTATTGATACATTGATCATGCAGAGAACATTCTTACAAGTAATCTATGGGCCTTGGATTTTAGAATAAAGCATTCACTTGCACAGTTTATGTTTTTATGACCTCTCTCTTCCTATTTTGAGGACTATTAAAGAGATTGATAAATTCAAGCTTACCTTACAGAGCACCTCGAGGTAGAGGGCCCAAAAGTACTCTATGGCTAACACTGTATACAGACGAACAAATATTCTATAATCCAACATTCAGTTTCTTGGAGAAGTTAATAAATACAAGGTGTAGGTATTAGCATTCTTCTGGAAAGCACTTCCACGTATATTATCTCACTCACTCCTCTTTCCTACCTGAACTGAGTGGGCATCATTACCCCGTTTCAGGTACAGGGTGACAATGTGACTTGTTCTTGCCACATAGTGATAAATGACAAAATCTGAACACAGAGTTTTTTTAATGAGATAATTATTCTGTGTTTTGAGTGTCTCATATTCACTAAGTATTGTTTACCCATTTTATTTTATTCTTACAATTACCTGAACAGTAGGTTATTATCATCCTTGATTTAGGGTTGAGAAATGAAGGCTCCGAGAGAGAAGGTGACTTGCCCAGAGTGGCACCACTCATAGGGAGGCCTAGACTATGAGTATCCTCCCCAGAATGGAAGTCCTTAAAGAACTAAAAACTCTGGCTACAGAAGGAATAAATGCCAGACTTGGAGAAATGGAGCTAAAATGCAGGTCCTGCCCACTAAATCCTTTGGCAAACCCTTTTCAATAGCAGAGCCTTTGTTTCCTTTTCTGTTAAATAAACACATAAGCCTGGGGTTTCAGATTCTAAGTCCAGGGCTCTTTCCACCAAAACATGTTTTATCACAAATACTCCACAATGTCTTCCTGGAAATTTCTTTCTATAGAAAAATCCTAAAATTCATATGGAACCACAAAAGACTGCAAATAGCCAAAGCAATTTTGAGCAAGAAGAAAAAAGCTGGAAGCATCATATCTCCTATTTTCCAAATATATTACAAAGCTACAGTAATCAAAACAGTATGGTAACCCACATTAATAGAGTCAACTGATCTTTGACAAAGGCAACACAATAGAGCAAAGATAGTCTTTTCAACAAATGATGCTGGAACAACTAGACAGGCACATGCAAAAAATTAATAATCTAGATATAGAACTTACGTCCTTCACAGACATTAATTCAAAATGGATCATTGACCTAAATGTAAAATGACCAAAGGCACTACCCATGAAAGAAATCATTTATAAGCTAACCTTTATTAAAATTAAAAACTTCTGCTTTGCAATAGACAATGCCAAGAGAAGGGAAGCAAGTCACAGACTGAAAGAAAATATCTACAAAAGACACATCTGGTAAAGGACTGTTATCCAAAATCTACAAAGAACTCTTAAAATTCAACAATAAAAAGAAACTATCTGATTAAAAAGTGGGCCAAAGATCTTAACAGGCATCTCACCAAAGAAGATACATAGATGGCAAATAAACATATGAAAAGATGCTCCATGCCATATAACATGAGGAAAATGCAAATTCAAACAACAATGAGATACCACTACATACTTATTAAAATGGCAAAAATCTAAAACACTGACAACATTATATGCTGGTGAGGCTGTAGAACAACAGGAACTATCATTCATTGTTGATAGAAATGCAATATGGTACAGCCACTTTAGAATACAGTTTACCTGTTTTTTATGAAACTACACATTCTCTTACCATAGGATCCAGCAACTGTGCTCCTTGGTATTTTCCCAAAAGAGTTGAAAATTTATGTCCACACAAATATCTGCACATGGATGTTTATAGCAACTTTATTCATGACTGTCAAAACTTTGAAGCAACCAAGATGTCCTTCAATAAGTGAACAGATAAATAACTTGTGGTACAATGAAATATTATTCAGCACTAAAAAGAAATGAGCTATCAAACTATGAAAAGACATAGAGGAAACTAAAATACACATTACTAAGTGGAAAAAACCCAGTCTTAAAAGTCTACATATTGTATGATTCCAACTATACAGTATTCTAGTAAAGGTAAAACCATGGAGCCAGCAAAAAGATCAGTGGTTGCCAGGGGTTCAGGTAGGGGAGAGATGAACAGGCAGAGCACAGAGGATCTTTAAGGCACTGAAAATATTTTGTATGATACTTTAATTGTGGATACATGTCATTATACATTCGTCTAAACCACAGAGTGTACAACACTAAGTGTGACCCTAATGTCAACTTTGGACTTTGTGTGATTATGATGTATCAGTGTAGATCCATCAACTGTAACAAATGTACCACTCTGGTGGGGGATGTTCATACTGGAGGAAGCCAGGCATAAGCAGAGGCAGAGGGTGTATGGGAAATCTCTTACTTTATTCTTAATTTTGCTGTGAACCTAAAACTGCTCTAAAAAATAAAATCTTTAAAAAACAGTATAGCACTAGCAAGAAAACAGATATATACACCAGTAGAAGAGAACGAAGAGCAGAGAAATAAATCCACACATATATAGTCAACTGATCTTCAAAAGGGTGCCAAGAATGCACAATGAACAAAAGATAGTCTCTTCCCTAAATGGTGTTGGGAAAACTGGATATCCACATGCAAAGAATGAAATTGGATCCTTATCTTATGCCATACATAAAAAACCAAAGCAAAATGTATTAAAGACTTAAATGTAAGTTCTGAAACCATAAAGCTCCTAGAATAAAACATAACAAAAAAGCTTCTTGACATTGGCCTTGGCAATGATTTCTTGGTTATGACAACAAAAAGGCAACAAGAACAAAAATAGACAAGTGGGACTACATCAAACTAAAAATCTGCATAACAAAGGAAGCAATCAACAGAGTGAAAAGACAACCTATGGAATAGAAGAAAATATTTGCAAACCATGTGTCTGCTAAGAAGTAATAGCCAAAATATATAAGGACCTCCTACAACTCAATAGCAAAAAACCAAATAACCTGACTTAAAAATGGGAAAAAGGTCTCAATAGACATTTCTCCAAAGAAGACATACAAATGGCCAATAGGCATATGAAAAGGTGCTCAACATCACTAATCATTAGGGAAATACAAATTAAGACCATTGTGAGATATCACCTCATATCTGTTAGGATGGTCATTATCAAAAACAAAAGATAACAAATATTACCAAGGATTTGGAGAAAAAAGAACCCTTGCATACTATTGGTGGGAATGTAAATTAATGCGGCCATGATAGAAAATAATATGAAGGTTCCTCAAGAAATCAAAAATAGAGCTACCATATGATCCAGCAATTACGTGTCTAGGTATATAGCCAAAGAAATTGAAGTCAGGTTCTAGAAGAGATATCTACACTCTTATGTTCATTACAGCATCATTCACAGTATCTAAGACATGGAAACAACCTAAATGTGATCGTGCCTATAGTTAACAATATTGTATTGAATACTTGAAAATTTGCTAAGAAGGTACGTATTATGTTGTCTTCTTGTCACACACACAACAATAATACTAATAAATGAGAGCAAGAAGAAACTTTTGGTAGTAACGGATAGGTTTATGGCATAGATTGTGATGATGGTTTCAGGGTGTAGGCTTATCTCCAGACTCATCCAGTTATGCATATTAAATGTGTACAGCTTTTTGTATTCCAATCATATCTCAATAAAGTCATTTTTAAAAGAGAAATCTCTTTCTACACTAAAACATTTGCAAGTATCTGATTTAGTGTGCCATTGTGTGTCTCACCATTTAACAGAGGTCCAATATCAAAGAAACAAGACAGGATGAAACTATCACTTGGGTTATTTGAACCAGAAAATGCTACATCAAGTAATGGGGGTAAAAAGAGTTCTGAATTTTTCAAGAAACTATCTTCCCACTTGCCATTGCTAAGAGACCTCATGCTTGAAAGGAGGTCACATGGCCAGGACATAGGTGTGTCGAAAGCTGAAGGTCTCAATGGCCAGGTAAGTGCTGCCGTTGCTGAAATAATCTGACTCCAGGAAGGAGAGAAGGAAGGGGGCACTTAGACTCAACACACTTACTGTTTTCAATGCAATATTATGTAGCATTTCATAGTGACATCTCTTGCTAAGGGCTGTACTGAGAACATCCCTGTTCTGCCAGACTTACACTAGGGAGTAGCTAGAAAAATTTAACTCTATAAATGGTCAGAACAGAAGTCGTTTTTTCATAAGATTATACTGATCCAATAGTGCTTCACGAAATGTGGTCTGCGCATCATTTTGCAAGCATCGCTTGGGGTATTAGTTAAAGTTGCAGATCCTTTGTTCCCATTACACTTCCGCCAAATCAGAATTTGTAGGGTGGAGTTCCAGAATCTGCATTTTAACAAACTCCCCAGGTGATATGCTTATACACTGAAGTTTGGGAGCTGCCATTGGAAACAAAACAAACCACTTCTATATCCGCAATGCCCCCTTTAAACAAGGCCTCTGGGCAGTTGAAATAATAAATAAAATTTGTACTTATCCCAGGACCCAGAATTGCTCCCCAAGGAAAGCAGTTGGCAGATATTCCTGCTGACGGGTGGCGGCTGTGGCTACAGTAGTTATTTCCAGGCAATGGACAATTCTTCCAGCCCAAATAAAACTTAAGCTTAAAATAACAATGATAGTTTTTGATAGTTTTTGTGCAACAGCGATGAACCTTGCAATGCATCATTCCCCAAAATCGTATGGACTGCTTAATGCCATCAGATCCAATAGTGCCATCCATAGGCAAGCTGGACTTTGACTTAATCTCAAGTACCATGTCCGAGAGAGTCAAAATAACGTCACAGGGATGGCTTCCATTTTGCTTTTTCTGACCACTTTCTGACTCACTTCACCTCTGAGCATACATGCTGTTCTGCCAACCTCTATCTTTTCTGTATTCACTTCTTTTTGACCCTTCTCCTTCCTCAAGTGCTTTTCCAAACTCAGTCCTGATGAACATGCAAGGGTCTTAGAAAACATGGCATCCTTCAGAGCCTCATGGGAGATGCTCAAAGCAACTAAGAAAAACCATAATTCATGTTTCCCAGTTCCAGAGAGGAGAAAAACAGCAAAGTAAACAGATTTGTAAATAAACATTTTTAAAAAATCAACACTTTTCCATTTGATTCAGAGCAAAGCATGATTATTTACGGAGGATGCTGGTGAATTCTGGCTTCTCCTTAGTTAGGGGGCGGCAGTGAAGGATGCCTGGGAGACCCTTTCCCTTGGCTCACCACCCCCCAGTTTCTGTCTGACCCACAAAGGGCCAGAAGCACACTTTCTCTGCATAGAAGCAAAACCTACTGGGGCATTTCTTCTTTACAACCAAATGCAAAGCTGCCTGCTGTGTAAATAGATGGAACTAAGAGACTAAGTGACACCATTCTCGATGCAAAAGACGTTAACCCTAAGTTTTCACAGCAATGCACTGGAATTCTCAGAGGCTAAACAAGCCCACAAAGCCCTCTGCAAAACTAGAGCAACCTTTTCTACCAGCGAGCTCTGATTCCGCACACTGCAGTTCAGCCACTGACTTGGGAGCATGCGCAGTGTCAGCAGGAAAGTGAGGCTCCTGGTGGAAGGCGCGAGGGTGTTGGGTCAGTGGATTAGATTTATCCAGAGAAACTGGTCAAGTATGTGTGTGCTTCTCCTAAATTGTCGTGCTAGTCCTCCTTGTCTGCTGTTCATAGCAAAGACCCCCTTTTAAAGGTGACTGCTACTTTTCGTCACTTGTTCATGCGGCTTGCACAGTTTGATATTTATGACTTTCCTATTTTTCATACAGACAGAAGTCCTAGGAGTCTGCCCTCATAGGCTTCTCAGACCAGCCCTTTCTGTTCCTCAATCTGCATCATTCCTCAATGGCCATTTGCTCCCTTTGTTGTAGTAAATGGTCTCAAATCAATTACCTGGATAAGTTCAAACTGTAACCTGTAGGATTCCAGTTTTTCTGATGGGATTGCCCCTACCACCATCTTTTGCAGTCTTTCTGCAAAAAAAAAAAAAAAAAAAAAAAAAAGAAATCCTACCAAATCTTAAGGGGGCAAGTAAAATAATGGGTTTCATCATCCTCAAGAGAAAAGCATGTGGAAGAGAGGGCAAGGATTTGTGTCCCTTCAGGAAAGCTGTCCCAGGTGTGTGCACGGTCTGTCTGTCAGCCTGCTCAGCCCCTAGATTGGGAAGAATTAGGCTCAGTGTAAATAAATGATAATGAGTTCACTGAAGCATTATACAGATTGGTCCCCTAGTGGCAGGAAAGAGTTAATGTATCTCCCTCCCAAAGTGCCTAACTTACAGTGGGGAGGGACCTCAGTCTGGGAGAACTGGGCCCCACAAACCCAAACTTTGATAAGAGATGTCAGCAAGATGGAAAAGTAGAAAACAGAGGGTAACTAATTTTTTTAATCATGCATGAGTACTTCACTCTGGTGCGTATTAACTTAGTCATTTCTAGTAGGCCAGAGAATAAAGAAGGCAGAAGATGAAAGAAGAGAGACCCAAAGAAAAGAAAAAGACACAGAGGAAGAGACACAAAAAGAAAAAAGAGCAAGTGACATGTATAGTATTTTTTATTTGTCCTGACTGTGTTTGAAATTTCTGAGTTGCAAAAATTGAATCTCCCATGTCTTAAAGCCCCTCCAGGTAGTCGAAAACAGTCACCATCTGCCTCCCAGAGGAAGCTGATCCTTGACTTTTATCAACTACAGTAAACTCTATTTTAGAATATTATTTTCTACAGGTATCAGAATTCCCTCCCTGGAATTATATTTTAAAGATCTTTGTATCTCTATCTTTTACAAAGGTATAATAAAAGACCATATTAAGAAAAAAAACTTTGTATGCTCAAACTTTATTTTTTATCTCCTAAATTTGGCTGCCTAAATCCATAAATATTGTTAAAAACTGGAAGCTCGTTGAGGGCAATAGTTTTTAGTAGCAGTAACAGTAGCAGTAATCTTACAAAGTTTTGTTAAAGTATTTGTTTGGTAATAGATATTATGGTTTACAAATAGTGAGCCAAAAAATAAATAAAATGTTGCTGGATAATAAAACATGAAGTAAACACCCATAATCTTGTATTTATTTTTTCACATATTTAAACTCTCATATCTAGTCTTAAAAAAATTTGGAACATACAAATATATACAAAAAGAAAAAAAAAACTTACATAATTCTACCTATCAGCTGTAGCCATTCTTAACATTTTGAGGTCTATATATTCAGTATATAAATTAATTTTATTAAAATGAATTAAATACATACTATCTTGTTATATGCTTTTAAAATTTAAAAAATAGTTTTCTATGGACCTCTTTCCATTTCAATTATGTAAAATCCTAACAATTATTTTTAATGACTGCATGTGTTTCATTACGTGGCTACATAAAAATTATTTTTACTCCAATTTCTCCAATTTATGATCCAACATTTATGGTTGGTTACAATTATTTGTATTTGAAACAATGCCGAGATGAACATTCTCAGAGTTAAATGTTTGTGTACATTCATGATAATTTTCTAATTCTATGAAATAGAATTATGTGATCAAGGGATTCAGGCTTTTAAAGTTGGCCATTTTATATTGGCAACTTAATATGCCAAAAACTTGTATCAATTTCTTCTTCAACCAGCAGTGGGCATACATATATCTTCAAAGTAAACAGTCAAACAGTAGATCCTATGCAAAAATGATAATTTGATTTTTGTGACTCCAATACAAATTTGTGGTAGATAGTAAAAATCCCAGCAAAGATTTTTATTAGTTAGCTTGCAGTGATAATGAAGATAAATTCTACATGCTTTATTAATCAAATATTTTTCAACATATACAAATTTGGGAATGGATTTGAGGATTTCTATAATCAAAAATATAAACATAAGAAAGAAAATTACATCATTTTATAGTGAACTTTCAGAGGCATAGAATAAAGAGGTCTTATAGACAAGATGGCCTAAGGAACAGTCTGCAAATGGAAAATTAAACTCAGTGATTCGTTCACTCATTCATTGGTCCTTTCTTTCAAAATTTATTGACCATGCCTGTTTTTACCATACTGTATTAGCTATGGAAGCTCAAAACTAAGAGAAACTTAAAATTTAGTTCTTAAAACACACTATAGATTCTCCAGAAACTCTTCAAAAATTTAGGAGCTTCTAATAGTTGTCCAAATGGTAACTAATTGTTTTTACAAGGACAAATCAACAAAGCACATAATCAATCAACTGATTTATTGAGCACTCCCTATAAACCAAGCACATCAAATGCTACATGATGGTCCCTGCCCTTCAGTAGCTTAGAATATAATACAAAACACTTGACAATAAACCCACATGAACATTTAAATGGCAATCCATGGTACAGAAAGAAAGTGCCACAGAGAATCAGATGAGTGGAAGGTTTGGTTTTGCTCTTCTGGGCTGCAGGGAGGGCTCCTTCCAGCCTAAATGGCAGGAGCCTAACTTGGATTGGGCCATATTGAATGGTGGAATGTGCATGAATAAAGGAGGATACATAGGTGGGAAATCAGCCTCAGCAAAGCCAGAGTGTGCAAGGCATATTTGGGAAGGAGTAATAAGAACCCCAGGAAGGTCTGGCTGGAGCAGAGAGTTCGTTGTGAAGAAAAGGGGAAGAGAACACCAGCAAAGCAGCTGAAACTGGATTGTTGCATTTGATGAAAGCAAAGCCAGGGAATTGGAACTCCATCCTAAGGCAATGAGTAACTGGAAAAGATTTTAGAGGAAGGAAGTGACAGAGTGTGGACAGGAGTTTAGAAAGATCAGTCTCCACCAAGAGCAAGATGGAAGGTGGTAATGT
Organism: Eulemur rufifrons; assembly: GCF_041146395.1. Classification (NCBI taxonomy): domain Eukaryota; kingdom Metazoa; phylum Chordata; class Mammalia; order Primates; family Lemuridae; genus Eulemur; species Eulemur rufifrons. Next base: position 38,489,540 of record NC_090987.1, on the reverse strand, counting down.
TGGGGAGAGACTAACAGCAAGAAGCCAGCTTGGAGAAGGTTGTAATAATCTAGGTGTGAGGTGATTAGATGCTGGGGATCAAGTAGATGTGGCAAGATGGGAAAGGTGAGAAATTCCAAATACGCTGCACAGCTGAGTTTTAGGGGATTCTGAAGGCTCTTTGTCCTTCAGTCACCTTTTCCTCCAATGATCAATTTGAAACACACAAACGGATGGCAGCAGATTGCTTCTCTCTGGTTCTCCTGGTGTTTCTACTCCTAGCATCCCCTGACTTGGCGACAACACTTACATTAGGCAACTATAAAACCAAGTGTGGACTTTAGTAACCATTGTTGGGAATATTTTTAACATAGCTATTAAAAGCCTTAAATATTTTTTGAAAAAGGCCATTCTTCTCCTTTATGAATGTATGCATTACATATAAATTTACATGCATATATTGTGCATTTTGCCATCACGATTCACATTTAACTTAACATGAAGTGAAGCTTTTATTAAATATCCCATGCTTGAAAATGTTAGGATAATTTGCAGAAAATATTTCAAAGCTTCTCTAATGGCTCAGAAGCATTTACAACTTAAGGAAAACTACATCTTGCTGAAAAGTATGAATTGTCTAGTCTTTTTTTAATGAGAATTTAAGAATGTTTATTAAAAAAGAAATAAATTTTCCATTTCAGCTCATTTGGCTTCATCTGCTATTAAGTCCTACACATACCCAGGAGTTGCACTGATGTACTTAAATATTGTTTCTATGTTGAGCTTGCCTAATGAGGCAATTAGTGGAACTCCTTAGATAGCTGGACCAAACACTTTTCGGCAGACAGAAGAGGTCCACTCAAACAACAATACAAAGTGCTTACATTCCCTGCCCACTTCTATTTGACAGTATGTCTTAGATAAAGAGAGTGGCGATTTTGGAAGGTAGAGAAAACCATGCACTTTGCCTAAATGGATGAAGAAGGAGCTTAAGGCCATTGTGTCTAAAAACCACGCAAAATGCACAACATTGAAGAGCAGAACTTTCTCCTTCTTTGTCTCTGAATTAGTGGTTTTGTGCCTTTGCTTTAATCCAAAGCTTTCTAAACTTCAGTCTTTAAGAAACCACCTTTTTGTTGTTATCTATTTGATTATTTATTAAGTATAAATTATCTCTTTTAAATTGATTCAAAACTTTTACTAAATTTATTTTTAAGAAAACTGTATATAACTACCATAAATAGAATACCAGAATCATTTGATCCAAATAAAAGATAACAATAAAAAGTAATCTCATGACAATAAAACTGTGTTATTAAGTGCTGTTGCAATATTACCTTCTATCAAAGCTTGGAGCCTGGGATATTTTCTTTTTCTTACAGGGGGAGATTGGCAAAGACTAGAGAGGTGCTAAAGTTATTCTAGCACCAGATGGAGACTTTCTCTTTGACTTCATTACAAAGATTGAAAGAGAACTGAAAAGGAAATAGCTTCCCCCCAATGTGATTACCCATTTATTTATTTTTATTTAACAAACACATGCATAGACTTACCAGGTGCCTGGCTTGTTCCAAGTAATTTATCTATTAATTTATCTAATCCTCATAGTAACCTTAGGAGGTAGTACTATTATAATTACCATTATACAGATGGGAATAAAGGTACAAAGAAGTGAAGCAATTTTTTTAAGATCACGCAGCTAAAAAGTGGCAGAGACAGAATTCAAACCCAGGTACTCTCGCTGGTGTCTGTTCTCTCAACACCTCTCTGCATTGCCTCTATGACAGAGGGACTCAATGCTCTGTGAAGCCGTGTCCACATATTACCTAAGATCACAGCGTGTCCCACCTAAACCCATCAGTCCACGCTGCATTCTATGTCCCACACTGGGAGGAATACTCACCCACCAGTTATCCTCGAATCCTGTCTCCTTGGTGAAACTTATGACCCAGTTCTCAGTGACTGCTTTCCCCCGACCCACTGAACCTTTTACTGGCTATTGTTCCCTTTGGATTGTTAGTCTTTGGACTAACTAGAATGGTATTTGTATTTGAAGTTTTAATATTAGTATGCTAATATTAAATAATATTAATACTACATTAGTAAATAATATTAGTATATTCTTCTCCCCTAGTAGAATTGAAGTCCTTTAAAGGAAGGAAATGTTTTGTATATACTTGAATCACTAAGCATTGATAGGTGCTTTATAAATGCTTTAATGATAATCATTGCACCCATATATAGACCAGCATTTCTAAAGAAGTAATTATACATATACGTATATATATGTGTGTACATATCCATCCCATAAGAATAAATTTTCACATTCACACACACGCACACACACACACATGCAAATGCAATTTCCAGAGACGGCGAAAGTAAGGACAAGGGACCCTGTGACCCAGGTGATAAGATGTTGCCTCCTTTTTTCCATTCTTTCACTTATAACCTATAGGTATCCTTAAATCTAAAGTGGATCACTTGTAGACAGTATATAGTTGGATCTTGTTTTTCTAACCATTGAGCTGCTCTGTGTCTTTTGATTGGAGAGTTTAATCCATTTCCATTTCAAGTGATTATTGATAGGAAAGGATTTACTATTGCCATTTGATACTTATTTTCCTCCTGTCTTGTAGCTTCTTGTCACTTTTTTCCTCTCTTGCTGTCTTCCTTTGTGTTTTGTTGATTTTTTTTATAGTGACATGCTTTGATTCCTTTCTAATTTTTTTTTGCATATTCTATTTTCTATAAGTATTTTCTTTGTGGTTACCACAGGGCTTACATAAAACATCATACAGTTGAAATATTCTCTTTGAAACTGACAACAATTTAATTTCAATCACATACAAATACTCTACACTTTTCTTTTTGTCCCACCCACTTTATATTATTTCACAAATTACATCTTTTTATGTTGTGTATCCATTAGCATATTTTTATATCTATATTTATTTTGTACATTTGTCTTTTAACTTCTATCCTGAAGTATTCTGTATGTCTATAGACTTATCTTTACCAGATAGCATTATACTTTCATGTGGTTTTGTATTGCTTTTTGGTTTCCTTTTGTTTTAACCTGAAGGACTTCCTTTAAACAATTTGTTGTAAGACTGATCTGGTGGTAATGAACTCCCTCTGCCTTTGTCTATTTCTTTTTCATTTTTGAATGATAGTTTTGCTGCATGTAGTATTCTTGGTTGGCATTTTTTTTTTCTTTCAGCACTACTCTCAGCTACTATCAAAGGGTCTCAATTTTTAGGTAATAAAATCTCCAGTCCAGTCTAATTTCAAAACTCCAAACTCCAATCCAATTTATAAGGTCACTCCTCCTCCAGCTAATGTCTGATACAGGCCAGCGAGCCTGAATTGGAAGAGGGGGAATGGATGATTTCACTCTGTTCCCATTTTCTCAATTTGCTTTTTTACTGGTTTCTTTTTAATTATGTTGTCTCTGACCTCCACAGAACTTGAGCAGTGGGTAGGAGAGATATAAGGACCAGGAATAGCCTTACCTTTGGAATCTGGTGTGGTGGGGTGTTTTTGGATTCTTTGGAATCCAAAGAATTGGAATTCCAAACCCTCTATCATCACTGGGATCTCCTACTTCAATTCTCTTTGCAAGGGCAATACTCTTTCAGTGAACTGCTTATGGTTCCCCTGCTTCTGGCTTCCAGTGGTTACATGCATACCATACTCCTGCTGGGAGTCAGCTTGCCCCTTCATACAGGTCCTTTCAACTTAAGATACAGATAGATAGATAGATAGATAGGCAGACATAGGTCTTCTGACCTAGAAAAAACACCATAGAGCTTTGAAATGTCAGCAGCCTCATTTCTTTGCTTAGCTACCAGCGGACTGCCCCAACTAGACATTATCCCTCTTAGGCCTTCCAAATCCTCCATCTCCTAAATTCCAAAGTGACATACTCGCCATGTTCTTCAAATGGTTCACTTGGTTTGATTTGAGTTCAGACTACCCTTCCTCTCCTCCCTTACAGGGGGCATACAACACACTGTTCACTCTCTCCAACAAAAGCCTCACTACCAGCACATTCAAACTGTGGATGAATTCAGGGCCTTTGACAAAGTTTAAATATAAACCTCATGAGAAAAGCTCTTAGAAAACTAAGAAAGAAGGGAACCTACTCAAACTGATAAAGAGCATCCACACACACATACAAAAAGAATGCTACAGCTGTCATCATAATTAATGTAAAACAAATGAATGCTATCCCTTAATTGGGAACAAGTCAAGGATGTCTGCTCTCATAACTCCTATTCAACATAGTACTGGAAGTCTTAGTCGGTGCACTAAAGCACAAAAATATATAATAGTCATACAGATTAGAAAGTAAGAACTAAAACTGTTGCTATTTTCAGACAACATAGAAAAATCTCAACGAATATATAGGAAAACACCTCTAATAAGGTGTTTATAGAACTAATAAGTAAGCTTAGCAAGGTTGCAGAAAACAAGGTTAGCAAACAAAAAGCCAATTACACTTCCATATGTTAACAATGAACAATTGCAAACTGAAATTTAAAACAAAATACCATTTACAATCACTAAAAGAATATAAAACATTTAGGTATAAAACTGACAAAGTATGCACTGGATCTGTATACTGAAAACTATAGAATGCTAATAAAAAAATCAAAGAAAGACTTCAATAAGTCAATAGATTTGTTGTGTTCATGGATTGACAGGCTCAACAAATTGATCTATAAGTTTAATGAGATTCTCATTAAAATTCTAGGAAGATTATTTTTAGACATAAACGTGCTGGTTCTAAAATGTATATGGAAAAGCAAAGCAGCTAGAGTAGCAAAAACAATTTTGAAAAAGTAGACTAAAGTTGGCGGAATCACACCACCTGATTTGAGATGTACTGTAGAGCTACAGTAATCAAGACGGTATGGTATTGGCAGAGGGACAGAAACATGGATCTACATAACAGATCAGAGAATCCAGAAGTAGATCCAAACAAGTATAGCCAACTGATTTTTGACAAATATCAAATTAATAGAGGAATGATAGTCTTTTCAATAAATAGTTTTTGAATATTTGGACAATCATAAGCAAAAGAGAAAGAAAAGCAAACCTCAACCTAAGCCTCATACCTCACATAAAAAGGTATTCAAAATGTTTCATAATCTAAATGTAAAGCATACAACTACAAAACTTTTAGAAGTAAACACCCAAAAAAAAGTTCATGACCTAGGGTTAGGGAAATAGTTCTTAGCCATGCCATCAACCACAGAATTCATAATAGCAAAATTAATACATTGGATTTTATCAAAATTAATAACTTGCTTTGTGAAATACCCAAAGAGGATGAAAAGACAAGCCACAAATTAGGAGAAAATATTTACAAATCATATATCTGACAAAAGACTCATATCCAGAATATATAAAGAACTCTATAAACTCACCTGTGGGAAAGCAAAGAGTTCAATTATAAAATGAACAAAGTACTTAGACACTTTGCCAAAGAAGATATACAGATGGCAAAAAGACACATGAAAATAGTTCAACATCATTGGCTATTAGAGAATTAAAAATTAAAACTACAATGAGACACTACTATATACCTATCAGAACAGTTAAAATAAAAAATAGTCAGTACCAAATGCTAGCAATGATGTAGAGAAACTGTATCTCTCATATATTGTTCATGGGAATGTAAAATGATATAGCCACTATGGAAACAGTCTGGCCATTTCTTATAAGGTTAAATATACATATACCATATGGCAGAGCAAGCATACTTCTAGATATTTACCCTAGAGCAATTAAAACTTGCGTTCATACAAAAACCTGTATACAAATGTTCACAGCAGCTTTATTTGTAATAGACAAAAAGTAGAAAATGAGCAAATTGCCCTTCAACAGGCGAATGAATAAGCAAAGCACGGCGCACCCACACAATGGAACACTAATCCATGATGAAAACAAACAGACTCTTGATACGTGCAACAACCTAGATGAATCTTAGGGCAGTTATGCTGAGTAAAAAAATCCGATCTCGAAGTATTATATACTATATGATACCATTTATAGAACAACCTTCAAGAGGCAAAGTTAAAGCGATAGAGAAGAGATTAGTAGTTGCCAAGGTTGGAATTGGAAAAAGACTATGACTACCAAGCTGTAATATAAAGAAATTTCTTTGTGTTGATGGAGTAGTTCTATATTCTGAATGTGGTGTTGCTTACTCAAATCTTACACATGATAAAATATCATGGAAGCATACATTTTAAAAAGGTCATGTAAAAACTTGTAAAATCTGAATAACTCAGGTTCATATCTGAGTCCGTAATGTACCAATGACAATTTCCTGGCTTTGGCAACGTGCTATGGTTATGTAAGATATTATCATTGGGGAAATCTGGGTACAGTGTATGCAGTAACTCTCTGTATTATTTTTGCAACTTCTTGTGGGTCTTGCGCTATTTCAAAATAAAAAGTTATTACATATACACACTCACAAACACACAGATGTGGTGGTTCCCTTCCTCGTGGTAATGACTACACTTTGCCAATAGAATTAAGTGCACACTACTAAGCATGATATTCAAGCTCTTTAAAATGTTTTCAAACCTACATTCCCTGTTCCATCCTCTTCCCTTGCACTTCCCTCTCATACCAAGGACCGTTCTTGCCCAAATACCCTGTTTGTCACGCAACTGTGTCTTTGCATGGTTTATTCCTTTCCTTCCATTTTTCTTAACAAACCCCAATCTCTCCTTCACATGTATGTAGGAAAATCCTCCCCACTTCCCTGTATCTGCCCACAGAGAGGTAAAACACCCAACACATTCCTGCAGACACTTTTGGGATGGCCCTGAACCTTCTCTTCCTTCTTGACTTCTCCTCAAAGATGGAGAAGGTGGCAGCAGCCACTCTAAGCAGGGACAGCCTAATGAACAGGGGCTCTTTTGTTAGTGGAAGGGTTTCTTTTATATCGAATGAGACTCTCTTGTTTCTTTCCCTCCCTTCCCTTTTCTCACATTTTGTATTAAGAGGAAATTTTCTTTTGCTTCATTTGGCTCATTTTTTTGTGGGCTAACCCCTAAACACCCAGAGTCTCAGAAAGAAAGAGGTGTCTGTGCTGGTACTTGGTTCTCCAGCCAGGCCTTGAATCTGTAGCAGAAACACAACCCAAATGCTCCATCCTCTCCTAGGCATCCAGTCACCTGCCCTCTATATCCTCAGAGTATTTACATTATAACACACAGTGTAGCAACAACGTGCCATGTGGCAGTGGCTTCCACTGAACTGTGAACTCAAGGGCAGCATCCCCAGGTTTCTTTCATCTTTGTATTTACAACAAATAAAAGAGAGTACAGCACAGAGGTACCTAAAAGGAGATCCACCTAATGATCAGAAGAACAAACACAGGATATTAGAGAGTCCTGGAGCCAAGAATCATTTGCTGCAAAATTATCTCAAATACACGTTGCATGTGTAAGGAGGAAGATGGTGGTTATTCGAGATGGTGGTTACCCTTACGGGAGCAGAACTCAGCGTTAATCAGACATGGAGTCAGGAGGTAAAATGGGAAAAAGGGTTCCATGGCAGAGAACTGGTGAAAAGGGCCAGAGGTATTTGAACTGGACCATTAAACACCAGCATTTTTGCCTAGAAAACTCCTTCAGTGAGCATGCAAGAGAGGGCCTTCGGGCTCATTTTCCATCAAGCCTCTTTTTCTCTATCCAACCACCCTATTTCTTTGTGTCCAAGATATTTTCTGATTGTATTCTACAATCTTGCTCTGTCCATGACATGTGTGCATGAAAAACCCTAAAGCAGTAGAGATGGCATCATCAGTGGCACACGAGGTCGAATTCAAGTCCAGCTGATTTTGTTTCCACCATCAGCAAGCAGATCTGCCTTCAACAGGGCAGCCAACACGCACTCGTTTTCAATATACCAATAAGATTTCTTTGGAATCAAGCAGTTCACTGTGTGAAAGTTTTTTTCTTTTTCCTAGAAACATTCTAGCTGGCTAACATTCAATTTATGGCTTTGCAGAATTCCCTGAGAACAGGTGAAGTGAAAAATTGTACCCATGTTGTCAACAAATTCCAAGAATAACGTTCCTGTCTATCCATCCATACAAGGAAGTTTACATGCCATAAACATATGGATGAAAACAGTAATTCACTCTTATCATAAGAAGGTATTTTTTTAAAGTGTGGGAAAAACATAGTAAATTTAAAATCCTACTAAAAAAAATAGGATATAATCTTCCTGGCCCATAATTTTGCATCTTGTTCTTCACTCATGTGAAATATGTTTGGAACACCCAATGTAAAATGTACGTTCTTTAGGATTGTATTCAGGCAAAAACTGTTAGTCTCTTAAGAAGAGAGTAAAACTTATCAATGTATTCATTTTAGTAGAAGGAACATATTACACATTATAAATTTCAGTATTGATACATATTTATCTGTCTAGTTCTCTCATAGTGAGTGTTTATTCATGTACATGCTTTTGTACAATAAGTGTTTCAAAAAGAAATTATTATTATTATTGAGACAAGGTCTTGCTCTGTCACCCAGGCTGGAATGCAGTGGTGTCATCCTAGCTCACTGCAGCCTCGAACTCCTGGGCTCAAGGGATCCTTCTGACTTAGCCTCCTAAGTAGCTGGGACCACCACACTTGGTTAGTTTTTCTATTTTTTTGTAGAGACATGGTCTTGCTATTATATTGCTCAGGCTGGTCTGGAACTCCTGGCCTCAAGCAATCATCCTGCCTCGGGCTCCCAAACTGCTAAGATTACAGGCATAAGCCACCATGCTTGGCAAAAAAATTTTTTGAGAAGAAAGTTTCCACATAAGTTTTTATCTTTTATCTAGTATATGTATGTGATGAGAAATTATAGCTGGAGAGATTGTCCTAGCATATCAATTAATAGCTCTTCTAATTGAGCCTTCTCACATAATGTTCACACCTAAAGATTCTGGTTCTAAGACCCTTACAGACTTTGATGCTAATAATTTTCAGTGCCTATACACCTGCAAAATTGGACTTAAAATTATTCTTAAAAATCATAACTCGGCCGGGCGCGGTGGCTCACGCCTGTAATCCTAGCACTCTGGGAGGCCGAGGCAGGTGGATCGCTCAAGGTCAGGAGTTCAAGACCAGCCTGAGCAAGAGCGAGACCCCGTCTCTACTAAAAATAGAAAGAAATTATATGGACAACTAAAGTTCATATAGAAAAAATTGGCCGGGCATGGTGGCACGTGCCTGTAGTCCCAACTACTCAGGAGGCTGAGGCAGTAGGATCGCTTGAGCCCAGGAGTTTGAGGTTGCTGTGAGCTAGGCTGACGCCATGGCACTCACTCTAGCCCAGGCAACAAAGTGAGACTCTGTCAAAAAAAAAAAATCATAACTCAAATATTGGCAGATACCTTAAATATGAATCATGCTTGCTTTATATTTTTTTAAAAAAATGTCTTACATTGCTCCTAATTCAGAACCATTAAAATAGTGGGCAGCCAGTAAATATTATTTCTGGTTAATAACTTATGCATATTCAATGATTCCTGCTGCTCTCTGTTCTGGAAGGTAGATATAGCAATTATTTTTGACCCCACTTTAGAGAAAGAGAAATTGAAGAAGAGAAAGAACAAGTATTGAAGTTGTTGCCTTAAGAATCACGGGTAGATTCTGAGACAAGATGTCATTTCCAAAACACACAAAACTCCAGTCTTTCTCGCTCCTACGTTGGCTGAGGAGCTATTTAGCCATATTAAATCAAATAATAATGATGCGCTTTATTTACAAGGCACTTGTCCTCCATTGGCATGCAAGGTGTCTGCCTTGAAGCGCAGCAGTAAAACAATTAAACTGTATTGAGCTGTCTAATGTCATCCCCATGCGGAGGTTGGTGTATTGTAAGACCTTGCTCGGGGTTCTTTGTATAAGACTCTCGTTTTCACTATAACTACCCTTGATTCTTTGTGTATCTCTAATTTCTTTCCATAACATCAATAAAAGAGAATATTGAGAGGAGAAAGGTCTCTTCCAAACAGGGGGTCTGACTCTCGGCTGTGATTTGCTTGGCAATTGGAGATTTTGTGTACAATCTCTTACAGCAAAAGGTGAGAAATGCAGAAGCAATGGCTTTTATAAAAACACAGAGCAGCAGGAAGCCCTCTCTGCCCAATTACAAGGTGATCCCAGTTCATTTTTACGGTTTGTTTCTTTTTTTTTTTTATCACATATGTTTCCAAACACAGTCTTGATATCCTGTGGGGCTGCTTTTGTAAAAAGCCATAGCTTCTGATTTAAGGAGCTTCAAAAATAGCTCTCTGCTTCTCCAGTCTGAACGAGAGCAGTCAAGTTACAGCACATTCATTCTCTTTGAAAAATAGAAAGATGTCAAAAGCAAAGTTCACGGCAAAATTAGGCTGATTTGTTTTGTGTTTCTGTGATTCTGGCTATAGAAGTAAACAGGAAAAAAAAAACCCACAGTGGTTTGTTTAATAAGCAAAAACTGCTATTAAAATGAATTTTGTGCTCAAAAACTTATCCTGGCAGGAAGAATCATCAATTATACAAGCTTTGGGAGAGAGGGTGGGGTAAAAGCAAAGCTTAATATCCACAGTCAGCACACAATTCAGGCATCATGTTCAAAAAAAGGACAACCTCATTAGTCTGATACGAATGATCAGTGGTTCTCAGAGATTCTCTGTGTTGGCTGTCACAGACGCGAAGCAGAAACCTGATATTAAAACTTCTGTAGTAAAAGCAGCTTTGGCTGACAGTGTCAAAAGGGTGGCCCCAATTTGGAAAACTTTCAGGAGATGCCCAGATGAGACTCTGCAGGAATTGCCACCCAGGAGGAGGCTGGTGAAGCTCTGACAGAAACAGCATCCACAGCACGGCTGACTTTCTCCTGAGCATGCTTTGACACTGCCGTCCAGCGGTGACAGTGCTGCCGCCCCAACCTCACGTTCCTCTCAGGCTGGAGCAGCAGCATGTTCAATGGGTTCTACAACCCCCGTCACCCCCATGTTTTTCTAGATTGGTGTACGATCTAGAATGATTGTCAGATTTAGCTCTAATCCCCAAGAAAGTAATCCTGCGATTCCTCCAGTGCTGGCCCTGATGCAAAAGTTCCCTCTCTTTGCAGTGATACCATTTCTGGGAATTGATTGGGAAACATCGGTCCTATTTTCAGGTAGATTATACTATTCCATATTGAACTGGACTATTGTATACTGAAACCCTGAGGTTTTGTTGGTCCTTTCTTTGTTTGCTTTTTGCAGCCATTCCTAATGGGAGGGAATGGGAAGAGAGCATACTGAATCTTCTTGGTTAAGTCTTTGTGACACTATTAGCCATGCAAACCAAACAGCTTTTTTGAACTTCTATCCCTAAATTCTTCCATGAATATTAAATTACCTAACATATCTGGGAAAAAACTTTGCACACTGCATCAATACAATGGTTTTCCAGGAGCATAAATACTTCCTGGAAGTGCTCATTATAATTTCATTATAGTTTCTCAAGTGCACAGGCTCCCACATACCATAAGGCCATTGCACATGCTGTTCCTTCTGCCTGGAACCTTCTTCTACCCTCTGCTTTGTCCAATTAACTTCTGTTCTTCCAGTAGATCCCAGCCCAGGAATCACTTCTTTAGAGAAGCCTTCCCTGATGGCCCCTTGTCACACATGATTAGTAGCATGAACCTCCCCTCGCTAGCACTTATCACAGGTGTAATTTTACAGTATTTGAGTAATTCATCCTTTGATTACTGTCTTAAACATACACAGAGACTAGAATGTAACGAATGCCTGTGTGCTGTACACATGGCTAATTTTCAATCAATCAATTGTCTAGAGGTTCACAATTAAATCAATCACTCCTATAGAGGTACACAACTCAATAAATCCACCGATAATTTAAAGACCACTGTTCAACTAAGAGCTTTGGTCCTCACCTCATTTGATCTCTCATCAGTGTCCAAGTTAAAGAAAGGATCAAATTAACTCACCTGGATTTCTGCTTTCTCTTTATTCCTAATTCATTGTGCCAATTCTCCTAATGAATGTTGAAATTGTCACCACCAAGTAGGAAGATAGGATCCTCAGGCTGGGAAATGGAAACTGATTACCAGCAGTTAGCTTGAAGGCCAGCAGTGCAGTGCACTCACAGATAGCCCTTAAGATTTTAGACCATGGCTTTTGATAGCATGGAATAGAAGGACACTATGCACTTTTTCCGTATCTCTAGCTCTACTCTTTGGATAAGTGCATGGATAATCTAGAGTCCTTTTAATTATTTTGGTAGATAGATACATAGTCCAAAAGACAGAAAGTAGATAGACTGAAAGATAGGTTATCCCGCATTGTTGTATACTTTATGTAATTCTATCCAAGAGTATAACTGATACTGTGTGAACTTTCAACTATTATGGACACGGCCTCTTGTAACTCCCGCTTTTTCTCTTTTAGCTTGACTTATCTGCTTCATTTTACAGTAGAATCCATCTTTAGACACACGGATGTCTGGCATTCCCACTGTTTGCTCACCCGGGGCCAACAAATTGCTTTCCTGAGTATGATTCTTGGTCCTACTGTTACAAAGTTGGAAACTGATGAGAAATATTAGCCTGCCAATGAGATGGGCAGTATCCCATAGACCACTCTGGGAGGTCTGTGTGGAACTTGTTCAGCTTCTTGAGGAGCTAAGATGATAACAGACCTGTTCTGAGATTGGAGCTATAAACCACAAAGTACTGCAGAGGCTGACCAGAGCTCCAGGATGCAAAAGGTTTTCCATGAGAAGCAAACCCATTCCATTTGTGGCTTTTGCTAGTTTGGCACTATCAAGAAATGTATTTTTAAAAAACCTTTTCTGCACAGCTAGCACAAGCCACAAATCCGATACCTTCGGTTTACATGCAAAACATGATGCCTAATTCAGGTTAGATTTTGTACTGCATTAGCTAATGTAATAGAACTTCTTCCAAGAAGTTCCCAGGTCAACCAGCTTAACCTCCACATTTCAAATACACTTTGATTTGAGACCTAAGCCAAACATTCACAAAGTGCTGGATGGTGATGTAATTGTTGAATTTCATCCTTAAAATATTTAAATGATGCATCGCCCCCATCCCAATGCTTTTGATAAACTCTCATGAAAATCATGGGCTTGACCTGACAGTTGATTCCATTAGTGTGATAGAGGCAAGTTCATATCACAGAAACAGGAAATAATGCAGGCTGGAATCTTCACTCAAATGTGACATGGGTAAAAGGCATATAGTATAGAGCGACTCCAAGAAGATATCTTACAGTTAGAAATAGTTGAAGGGCCTTAACTTGGGGGGGAGGGGGCAAGTCGTAATCTCATTTTTAAGAAACCTACAATAGGCCTTATAGGCTGTTCTATGACCCATATTAGATTCTGAAATGTCCAGGAGTGTTGGTTCTCACTACTGTTTTCCTCCAGTCAGTTTTGCTGTCTCAAAACTGGGCTCAGTTGGATTTCCTAAGGCTCTTTGTGCCTTGCCTTCTTTTCCATGGAGATTGGTGACAACACTCCACTCTGCAGCATTTGGGCTCACTGCTTTTGTGGGGTAAGTAAAACTATTCCCATTATCTTGCATATAATCTGTGAAGTCTAAGTTGGATTATTTAGTATGAGAGGTTTAAGGTATTATTATTTTTAGCAGCATCACCTAATTGAGGAATGGATAAGAAACATCTGAGAATTTACTTGTCTTCTCCCATTGACTCTGTTACTTGTGATTCTATGATTTAAAAAAAAAAAATCTTGGAAAGAGTAATAGTAGAGAATTTAAAAAAATGTCTCTTCTTTATCTCCCAAAACATCATTAAGCTTTGGATTCACAGAAGCAAAATGGCCTTAGATGATGAAGATATAGATTATGGACTGAGGGCTACATAATTAAACATGTAAGATATCAAGGTAAACTACCAGAATACATAAAGAGGATAATTTCTTTAGTCAGCAAATGGGCAATAACAGGAAAAGAATTTTTGTCTTGGGATAGAGAGCAGTTGTATAAACATATGATGCAAAGGCTTTTTCAAATAGACATAACATTGCCATATGTTCCATCCGAAAACTGCAGAGGGACTTGGGAAAATCAGAATGATTTAAGATCGCCTATATACATCTCTGCCACCACTTGGTTAGCTGAGCCCAAGCAGCTAAAAGTAAGGAGTGTAGTTAAATAGGGACACGTTGAGAGACCATAGTGTGCCCCAGAGATTGTTTTGTTGAGATAAAGAAAGCCATCAAACATCACCGACAAACTGCTGCTTCCCTTAAGACATGGTAGCGTGCGTGCACCACCACTGGTCGCTCGCTCTGCGGTGCTCATGGAACGTCTTCCTGCAGATTCAGGCAGGAGCTGCTTAACATGGCGAAAGAGGTGTAGACTGTGGGGAGCATGTGGATTTGCCCTTCTTCAGTACTTAGCTGTGAGAAAGAGACAATGCTGCCAGGTGTCAAAAGACTACTGAAGTAAACAGATCGCTCTACACAAAGGGAAGACAGGCTAGAACGCAGGCACAATGCAAACAACAGCACCTCAATGCCAAGTACAGGCTGTGTCTGCACAATATCAAATCAACCAATGGAAGGGTGAAACATTTAACACACACTAATGTTTTGCCTGCATAACCTCACCAGTGTGTTTGTTTTCTCTTTGTGACTGGAGCAAACAATTTTTTTTTCTTTTTAAATCATGTAGGCACAGCCACTGTGTAAAAAACTGGTACCTGCAGGTGAGCCATTGAATGTCAGTGGTAGAGACCACCACTCTGCATTTCATAGGGGTGGGGGGAGTGAAATTGACGTGGGAAGCAAATTATATTACTGGCAGTATGGATTGCAATGGGAGATCTGTCCCACTGAGGTGGTTTTATTAATCTTCACGTGGTCTAATTAATCAGTAAGATGCCCAGCAATGATCCTTCTGAAAGTTGTTTTTCCCCCATTCAGAGGACCAGACCCGTTAATACACAGATCTTTTACTGTCTAATTCTTTAATAAAGAGGGTAAAGTAATGACTTTTCCTGGCCAGAATTAATCAGGTGGCCCTTGAAACTTGAATTTTACCTGCTCATTTCTCAAACATTTCCTTCAATTTTCCTCTATTGCTATCCACAGAGTCTTTCCTCAAAAATAAAAACAAGATCTGTGTAATTTGAAACTACTCAACCATAAGAATGTAAATAATATTATAGTGAGCCAAACCAAGCTACTCAAAATGATGTCCCTGAAACAGGCATTCGTACATGCATGCATTTTCTTGTTTATTTTTCATTCGGCAGGGCACTTGATGGACTCTCAACTGGAAATCTTTCTTCAGTTATAAAAATCCTCACAATTATTTCTTCCTATATTTATTCCCCTTCACATTCTATTTTTCCTGTAAGTCCTACACGATGGATGGTGAAGCCCCCAGATCTCCCCTTTGTATCTCTGAAACGCCTCCCCTCGCTTAAACTCACTGATTCATCCATCAGGCGTAGCCAGTACACTATTCAACCCACTTAATGAATTTTTCATTTCAACAATCATGTTTTTCATTTCTAAGAAGTTTTAAACTGCCAGATTTTGTTTCTTGAGTACCTCTTGTAGTTTAATAATCTCTTGTTCATCTGTCATGTTTACAAAAACCTTCTTTATCTCTCTGATGATATTGTCTATTCCTAAAATCATTTTTGGATTGTTTCTATTATTTGTCATTCCTGGGGTATACAATTTTTCTGTTTGTTGTATTGGTGGTCTCTCTTTTATTGTGCTGGCTGTTCTCAGATATTGGGTAGTTCTTGGGTTGTTCGCTGCCTTAGTTAAGGTTCTTTCAACATAGAGCCTGTGAATTGGTAGTTAAATAGTTTATTTGAAAGGAATCCCAAGAAGTTGCAATGAGAGTGAGCTATAGAAGGAGGAACAGCCAGTTAAGAGAGCATTGGAGGTTGCTCAGTTTCCCCAGGACCTCTAAGTAGCATATAGATATCTCCCGGGACTGTTTGCTAAAGGACTCTCATCCCCATGAGTTGAGTGTTGTCCTGGGGGTGCTGACTCCCTTACACTTTTTGACTGTGTTTGCCTATAGACCAAAGGGGTCCCCTCAGTTCTGGAGAAGGCCCTGGGGTGTAAAAGAGAAAGGACCTGTGTTTCAGGTAGGACCTGGTCAGTGTGTGCCCAGACATACATGAAACTGCAGCTGAAATTAGAGGTGTCCGAAGGAACCTGCTACAGGCAGTCATATGTGGAGGAATTCTCAAGCATGTGTCCTGGGTTGTGATAGTTCCTGATAGAATGACCTTTCTGCAAGAGTGGCCTTTGGGCAATGCCATTAAGCCCAGCCTTTTAGCAGGAGCCACTGATTTGGCCTGGCAGCGAGGGCTGCCCATCTACTGCTGTTTTTTCAAAGTGCCTCTTTTTCACTAGTCCACAGGGAGTTCTCATTCTTGCTTTTAGAAATGACTATGAATACTTTATTTTTTTAAATGCTCTCTAAAATATCTTGCGGGAGAGAAAGATTTCCACCTGTGCTCAGCCGTCTGCCTAATGTGTAAATTAGTCTCTTCTATCATCCATCTTAAAGCATCACTTCCAAGATCACAGAGATTTCCCCATTTCCCAGCAACCCTGGGTTTCAAGAACATTCCCACACTGACAACATTCATCTCTACCTGGTTTCACAACTGCTATCATCTCACTTGAATTCAAAGTGTTAATTACTGGAGGTGACCACCTGATCCTCTGAAAAAGTCTCACAAGGACTATTCAGGTCAGTCCATCTAAAACATTCCAAACCCAGGACTCGAAAATACTTTATTTATTAAATATTTGATATCTTCACCCTTTTTCCATTAAATAAGATTGCTTTGAGTTGTTGTCATGTTGTGTTACTTTGCTAGGGGTGCCATAATGAAGTACCACAGACTGGGTGGCTTACACAACAGGCATTTATTTTGTCACAGTTCTGGAGGCTTTAAGTCCAAGACAAGGTATTGGCAGGTCTGGTTTCTCCTGAGGCCTCTCTCCTTGGCTCATAGATGGCTGTCTTTTCCTGTGTCTTCATATGATCTTGTCTCTGCATGTATCTGTGTCAAAATCTCCTCTTTTTGTAAGGATCCCAGTCATATTGGATTATGACCCACTCTAATGCCTCATTCTAACTGAATTACCCCTTTAAAGACCCTATCTCTAGATATGACCCCATTTTGAAGTTTTGAAGGTTAGGATTTCAACATAGGAATTTTGGAGAGACACAATTCAGCCCATAACACACTCTGTTAAGAATTCTCCAGATTTTACTCCAACATTCAAATGCAATGAAACATTATTCCAATCCCCATTTCACTTTAAATAGGAGTTACCATTGCCATAGATGATATTATTTTCTCCAGTTTTTATTAGAAAAACATTTCTCCTAATAATTCCTTGGAGTGTGCAGAAAGGAGCACGAGAACATATAATAACCGAGAGGATAAAGTCTTTAGGTCAAATCTAAATACAGAAACACCTCTTTAATATGAGCTAATATTCTCCAACTTACATGAGAGGATGAAACTAAGTCTTAGAATAGTTTGAAATTTATTTTTTAAATAATATATATGTCTTGTTAAAAAAAATTAACCAAACAGTTCAAAGGGATATAAGAGTGTAAAGAATGTCTTCTCCCACCTCAACCCTCAGTTCCCAGTTGTCCTTCCCAGAGGCAACCACTATTATCTGTTTCTTAATTATCACTCCAGAGATACTCTATGGGAATACAAACATGTATATTAATGCATCCTTTTTGCTTTATACAGTTGGGGTATACTTTACACACATTTTGCATTGTGCCTTTTCCACTTAACAATCTTTGAGATTATGCCATATTGCAGGAAGAAGCTATAACTAATTATTTTCAAAGGCTGCATAATATTATGTTGTATGGATGTACAAATAATATTTTAGCCATACCCTTCTGATGGACTTTTAGGTTATTCCAGCCTTGTGTTACCATCAGTAATGCTGTATGAATAGCCTTCTTAATACAACTTTGTACAGATGTGTAAGTACACTTGAAAGACAAATTTCTACCAGTGAAACTGCAAGCTCAAATGTTATGTGTACTTTTAATTTTGAAATACGTTGAGAAATTTCTCTTCAAAGAGGTGGTGTCCATTTGGAATCCCACCAACAATCTATGTGGGTCTTTACTTCCTCACACCCTGTTAATACAGACTATCATCAACCTTTTGAACATGTGTCAATTTTGTAGGCAAATAGTGGTATATTATTATTTTTCTAATTTGCATTCCTCTAATTACAGGCGAAGTTGGACATCTTTTTACTATACTTAAAAAATTTGTTACTTCTTTTCGGAAAAGCTATTTGTTCATAATTTTTGTCCAATTATCAATTGTTTTTCTTTTCTTGATCACTAAATAGGTTTCAAATAACCATAATGGAGTATTCATTATTTCTAGAACAAATATCAGATGAATAATATAGGTTTCCAAATCTTCTTAAGTCTCCTATGTCTGCTTTGATAAAGAAATTACAGGGAATAATAGATCCACCACTAGATAAGGAGTCCCAGTGCTTTCACTATTGCAAAGCATTTTAGTAATCTGAATGAATGGAGAGATACACCATGTTCATTGATGAAATGACTTAACAGTAAAAGATGTCAGTTCTCCATAGCTAATCTCTACACACAATGCAATTCCAACAAAAATTTCAAGCAGAATTTTTTGAGGAACTCTACAAATTCATTCTGCAATGTTGTGAAAGAATAAAAGTATACAAATAGCCAAGTTAATTTTGAAAAGCAGAGCAAAGAAAAAGAAACATGCTCTATCAGAGAGTAATATATCTAAAAAGCTTTAGTAAGAAAACCAATAAAGAGTAAAAGAAAGTTGATCAACAGAACATAAAAGATCTCAGGAAAAAAATAGGAAAATGGCATATTGTTTAGAAAATAATATAGGGAAAACTCATGCACTCCATAGAGAAAAATAATCTTGAATTTCTACATACACCATATTCAAAGTGGATGCCAGACAGAATAAAGACCTAAATAAGAAAGGTAAAATTAAAAATGGAACCCTGGTACATTGTTGGTAGGAATGTAAATTAGTACAGCCATTATGGAAAGCAGTGTGAGAAGTTTCTTAAAACACTAAAAATAGAATTACCATATAAACCAGCAATCCCACTTCTGGATTTGAAATTTCAAACCCAAAAGATTTGAAAATCAGTTTGTCAAAGAGATGCTCTGAACCCCTTATATTCATTGCAGCACTATTCACAATAGCCAAGATTATGGAATCAACCTAAGTGTACATCAACAGATGAATGGATAAAGAAAATGTGGTATATATACACAATGGAATACTATTCATTCTTTAAAAAGAAGGAAATTCTGTCATCTGTGACAACATGGATGGAATTGAAGAGCATTATGCCAAGTGAAATAAGTAAGGCACAGAAAGACAAATACTGCTTGTTCTCCTTATATATGAAATCTAAAACAATCGAACTCATAGAAGCAGAGAGTAGAATGGTGATTACAGAGGCTGGGCTGTGTGGGAAATGGGGAAATGATAGTCAAAGGGTCCAACATCTCAGTTAGGAGGAATATGTTTTTTTTCTTTTTGAGTTCTGTTACACAGTGCTGTGAATATTTGAGATGATGGATATGTTAACTAGCTTTATTTAATTATTCCACATTATAGTTATAAATTAAAACATCATTTAGTACCCCATAAATTTATATAATTATAAATTTCCAATCTACATTTAACAGTACTCTAGAATTAAAAAATAAATAAATAAAGCTAATAGAAGAAAATGTTGACATGCTTGAAACTTTGGGGGTAGGAAGGGACTTCCTCAAATAGATGCCCAAAGCACAAAATGTCTGTCTATAAAATGAAGATTATTATAGACACAGTTAATGGGCAGATGATGATTTGGGAAAAGATATTTTGTAACTTCTAAAACTGAGACAGGATTAATATTTAGAATATGCTACAAACTCCTAGTCTCTGAGGCCTTCTGTGGAAGCTATAATTATCCATTTACTTCAAAACTGGGCAAGAGCAGACCAAGATACCCAGGTGGAACTTCTGGATGCTAAATAAATTCCTTGTCACTGTATTCTGTACTAGAAGCCCTATTTCCTCTCGAGTCCCAATTGGTCTGATGTGGTGTTACATGGGGTCCCATGTTGGTGGATCAAACATTCTGTAAACTCTCAGACAGTGGTGCTAGAAAGGCTGTGAGAGAAGGAAAGAATATGTGTCTATTTTAGTGAAAACAAATAGGTGTCCCTCTCAGGGTGGAGGATTTCAAGATACTCCACTTGCCGTCAGGAGATGGTGCCAGTTGGCAAGGGCTCAGCCTTGGTTTCTGCGGCTAGCAGGCAGCTTAACTCTTAGCAGTGACAGTAGCTGGACAGCCTGGGTTAGTAGGAGCCCAGGCTATGGGGCCCATGCATAGCTTCCATCCCTGTCACTGTGTCTATTTCACTCCCGTGCCCATTGTGCCAGGCACTGACACAGCTAGTTCACACCACCTGCCCAAGTTATTGTGCCAGCTTGGTTGTTTAGTGCTTCCTCCATGGCAGATGCTCTCTGGTGGGCATTATCTTATTGTAGTATTTTCACGTCTCATGCCCATTCCCGTATGTTGAGGCATATGCCTCTACCCTAGACCATGTTGTTCCAGATCTTCCAATCATGCTCTTTCAGGGCCCTGATGAACTGGCCAAATCATTTGCTATTGTCATAAGTTCATATATACTCAAACCTTGGGCCACTTCTCTTCCTACGTAAAGAAGACGACCAGGTGTATCACCCAAAATTTAGTCCATTTGTAGGATTTCTCCCTACAACTACATTTTCAGGCCATCTGTGATTAAGTGAGCTGTGTTGTGGCTTCTATTCTTGTTATCTACTGCTATATAACCCAAAATGTAGAGGCTTAAAACAATAATATTTGCTTTTCTCACGTATCTTAAATTTGGGCAGGGCTTTGTGGGAACAGCTTGCCTCTGCTCCATGTAACAGGTGGGGCAGCCGACAGCTGGGGTGGAATCAGAGAAGGGTTAGTTGCTTACTCATACATTTGCTGGTTGATGCTGGCTGCCCGCTGGGCCCTCAGCTGCTGCTAAGACTGAAAGACCTGTTAATACAGCTATTTAGCTTTCTCAAGGCATGGTGGCTTGGTTCCAAGATCACACAAGCATCTCAAGAAGATGGAAAAGCCAGGAGGGAAATATAGCACCTTTTATGATCTTGCCTTGGAAATCATTCTGTGTCACTTCTGCCCCATTCTATGTTAGAAGTGAGCTAGTAAGACCAGCCCATGTTCAAGGAGAGGAGAGTTAGACTCTATCTTTTGGTAGGATCAAAAGAATGTTATAGAATGTCAAAGAATTTCTACCAGTGCTTAGCTCCTGACCACCAGATTCCTAAAACTTCCTTAAGAAGTTTAGTCCATAATCTTCATAGCACTCATCTCATACCTTCTTAAGCTCGTGTGTCTTAACCATGGCTTCCAATGTTCCTGCTACTTCTTGCCACATTTAGTCAAGTTAGCATATCATTGATGTAGTGGAAAGGTGTGATGTTCATCAGGATGTCTAGATAGTCCAGGTCTCTTCAGACTTTATTAAGACAAAGGGCTGGATTATTCATATTTATCATGTACAGACTGTAAATGAGTACTGTTTTCTGTTCCAAGTGAATGAAAACTGTATCTGGTCCTCTTTTCTGATTGAAGTGGAAAGAGTACACCACCAGATAAGAGGCCACATTCTACATTCCTGAAGTCATCTTAATGTGCTCTCAAAAAGATACCACCCAGGGCACTGCAGATGAAATGAGGCTATACTAGGTTGTATTTGAAGTAGTCTCATGTCATCCTTCAGGCTCCATCTGACTTTTGTAGGTGCCAGACTCGTGAATTAAACAGAGACACGCTAGGAATCACCTCTGAATTATTTAGGTCCCTAAGGAAAACACTATTTTCTGCTATCCAGCACGTCCCAAGGTCATAATTCTTCTGTAATTACTATGTTAGTGGGGTGGGCATAGTTTCAGAGCTTGCCTTACCTCACTATGACAGCTCTTATCTTACAAAAAAATAAATTCATACAGGGTTCTGTCAACTCCCAGTTATGTCCATTCCAGGGGCCCATTGGATCTTTTATGAGCCTGACCTGGGCCAAAATTCCCTTGATTACTTAGTTCCCATATGGCCACTCAACAATGGGGCCACTCTTCAGATCCCTTTGAGGAAGCACTGGGGACATCCATACCATACACCTGCGACAGTGGTGTAGGGTCCTCCTCCTGGGAATCTGGCTTCCTCCCCAGTCAGTGAGTTTCAGGTCAGAAAACTGGCTCAGTTTCAAGAACTGGACAAAATGATTTTATTTGGGCAACTATGTTTAGTCTCCTAATCAACCATTCTTAGTTTCTTCTGCCTGTATAGATTGTGCAGTGCCCTTGCTGGCTTTCTGTCCAGCTTGTCTCTAGGGACACTGTGTTCATTAATCATCTCCATAGGTCCCTATAGATCGTGGTTCTCTGGCTGCCACTCTGATCTACCACTCATGGAAATAATCATGTCTGACTTGCTTCTGATAGTTAAATGTAACCACCTCAGTGTCTCTGACCCAGACATCTCATGCCTCTATTATTTGGAGATCCTATCATCTTTATTATTATCAGTAAGCCAAGTTCTAAAATGTTATTCTGGTTATCCCTTTGTGCATAGTGGCATAAAACAACAATCATTTTATTATGCCTCATGATATTGGGGTTAGGAATTTTGGCAGAGCTCAACTGAGCAATTCTTCTGTTTCAATTGTCAACAACAGGGATCACTCTGTGTCATTCACCTGGCTGCTAGAGAAGTCTAGAAGGTCCCAGATGGCTTCATGCACAGGCATAATGACAGCAGGAATGAATGGGCCCTTCCCTCTCTATGTCATCTCAGGGGGTTATCTCTCTGGCAAGGTAGTTGGACCTTTTACATGTTGGTTCAAAGTTCTAAGAGCAAGTGTTCCAAGAGGCTCAGAAAAAAACTGCAAGATTTTTTTTTCACCTTGACTTGCAAGTCCCAGAACTTCATTTCCTCTATTTTCTAATGATAAAGAAGGTCACTAAGGCCAATCCAGATGCAAAAGGACAATTAGATCCTACCTCCTAATCAATGAAATAATTAAGTATTTGAGGCCACCTTTAATCTATTATCATGAATAATATCTCTTACTGTCAGCATCAGATTAGAAAAGAAAACCACTTTTGGGAGACAAATTTCTATAGGTCTTTCAAGTTTCTGTGCATCTCGTACACAGAAGCACTGACTGCCCCTGTTACAGACTATCTTTTCAAAGGTGTTTGTATAGCAAACAGCCTTGGAAGCTAGAGGTACTGTCTCTCTCAGGGGCAAAAGTCAGTCAGGCTTACTATCTGTTAAAAAGAGCAACCCTAAACTCAAAGTTCCTCTCCTGTAATGCAACCCATTATATGTCCAGGTATCACCTGGCCCTCTTTGCATTACTCTGAAGGAACTGGACATTGGAGAGCTGGTGCAAATGCTGATATTCTCTCTACTGAAAATGCTGTGAACAACAAAGTCTTTTATCTCTGACCCAGGAGTCTTGTATCTTCTGCAAGCAACCCTGACATCATTGTAGGCTAACTTGTTAACTTAGAAGTAGGGTAAAATCTCATCTCCTTCAAAATTCTTAACACCACTATTGAGCTCCTCAGACATACTGGTGTAGCTCTCAACAGCACATTCCTCACTACTTTGGTAAACAGTATCCTCCGATCCTTCCCATGGAGAATAGTCATCAGTTAAGATTTCAAATCTTTCAGAGAATATTTACTCTACATGCCTACATCTCTCGAGTCTTTTGATCTTCTTCCACCTTCTTCCATGGCAATTCTAGCATTTATACTTCATGTAGTATGGTCCATTGTTTTCTCCAAGCTTCTAAGAAGCATCTTAGTGGTGCATGAGAACCATCTCCCAGGATCTTAGTCAGGTACTAAATTCCAAATCCCAGAAGAGTGCACCCACATTAATAAGGTCTCCCTTATTCGACATTGTGTTCTGCTTTTCCAATCCACCATTCTCAGAAACCAGTCCCATATGAACTCTCTCACCTCCTGCTGGCAAAAGTTAGTTAGATCCTACTTTCCCTTCATGGCATGCTTCCTTTCTTTCTTTCGCAGATCCAGCATTTCCCGAGTGGGTTATTTTGTAACTTTACTCAAGGCATTGGTCTGGTAGCCAGTAGGAGAAATGGGGAGAAGTTCTGATGGGGAGACTGTTTACCTGCAAGGTAGAGTCGTTTGCATAATCTCAAGTTAAAGAGAGTCCCAGCCTCTAACAGAAAGGAGTAGGCCACTTCAAAATTTTCAAATGCATCAATCAACCAAGATATTTCAGGGTCCCATTGTTTCCCAGTTTGTGCCCTACTCTTGGCACAGTAGACCTGCCTAGGTTGACAATTAAAACTACTGTGGAGTTTTTCCTACTTTTATGTTTGAGTCCTGGGCCTGGGCTTCAGCTTCTTCTGCTCTTCAGGAGCCAAAAAGCCCTTCTTGATCTCATATCCGTCCTTTAGTTGTTGATTAGTCAATCTTCGCCATTCACTATTTTTTCCTAATACGTCAGTTTCCTCTAGCAATAGATATCTAATTTCCTTGTTTGTACAATTACCATCTCTCCTATATTTCTTAAATGTTGGAATATACATTTAAGATGTTAAATATACACTGTGTCCACATGTGGATTTCTTTTCATTGGTACTTCATTTCAGTTGAGTTCATGACTAATGAAAGTTCTAATAATTTCACTGGTCCCTTTTGCAAGGGCTAGTCATGATCAGCCTACCACCAGTATGGAATCCACATTGATGGTGGCCAGAGGGGGTGATCCAGACTTCTATCTTAACATCTGCTTTCTCAAACCATCCTACTCTTGAGGCTAGCTATTGCAGATTGTGTTCCTAAGGAGGCAGATTCTGAGATGGAGATTAACGTAAAGAACATTTATTAGAGAATGTTCTCAAGATCAATACAGGTGATGGAAAGGGAGGACACAGGACTGGATAGAGGGAGAAGGTGGGCTGCAATGCAGTCTCCACAAAGGTGTCACCTGACCCCACAGAGAACCCTGTAGGTAGGATTGTCCTTCTGAGTTGTCTCAAGTTAGCGTGAGGGGGTGGGGCACATATGCCCAAATAAACTAGTTATTGGATGTAGACTATTTCTGGAAAGGTGCATAAACTTGGAAATGGCCACTCTCTTCCCCAAGGGTAATTCCTGGAAAGGGATGACAGCTGAGAGCCATCAGCCAGCGGCATTCCCAGCTCCTGGAGGAGCAAGTCCATTCCTGAAGGAGGATCTGGGTGTACATCACAGCACCCACCACATAAGTACGGAAAGACATCCAGACTCCCTCATAATCAGAAAAATGCAAATTTAAACCATTAGCTACCTCTTACCTCCATCAGATTGTCATCAATATGGGGAAACAGGAATCTTCATGTAGTATTGACAGAAATATAAATAAGTACAGGTATTCTGGAAATGATCTGGCAGTGCTTAAGAAAATTAAGTAGGCACATGGCCATGCCCCATCAATCCCATTAAAAGCTCTCACACAGGTCTGTAAAGTTACATGAACAAGAATATATTCATGTCAGTGTTGTCTGCAGCAAAGGGATAAACTAGGTATACATCATTAGAGAAATACATATGCAAAATATGATGGTCGCAACCATAGAATTCTATGAAGTATTGAGAAGCAAAGAATTAGATATACACACAGAAACATGAAAAGATGTAAAAAAAAAAAACGAGCAGTAAAGAACTGAGTTAAAAGTATGTTAAAATAGCAAAATCTATAGTATAATAAATATTATTTATGTCAATGAAAAACACATCGCAGAGCATATTTTACAATACACATACTCACATTACAGTACACATATTCACACATTCATATGCATCAAACCTATCATAGGGAGTGCCTCCAGCAAAGAGGGCAGGGGAATAGGAAAAGGGGAAAAAAATAGGCAAAAAATAAATAAGACAAAGAGGGGTCTTGCATGGACCAACGATCGACTCAACCCTTTGCACCTGAGGTCCAAAATGAGAACAATAATAAGTATATTAAACAATTTGGTGTAAATCTTCTTTAACATAAGTTTGAAATTAAAAATCCAACAGGAAGAAAGTTAGATTGGTTAGTAGAGTGGTCCCCCAAAAATTCTCTCCAATTGGAAAGATGCCTCACAAGGCTTTACATGTAGGATGATGCAGCTTCTTACCTACTTAGACAGTCGTGGATATCCACAGTTGCTAGAACATAGAGATATTCTGTAAGTGCTGAGCTAATCAAGTAAATAAACAAATAATTGAATGAATGAACAAGGCAATGAATGAACATCTGAACAGATAATTAAATGAAATGAAGACGAGAGGGCGACAACAGGTACGAGAATAAATCACACTGTGGAAGATAAACTAGCCAATCAATCCTGGAGCTAAAAGTAGTTTCTTCTCCAAAAAGAACAAAGAAGAGCTAAATAAGACTCCAAAGGAAGAAAACTTGCATCTGGTTGTCCTAGCTCCTTTGTTCAATGAGATAGGCACAGATTTGATCTTGGACAAACCCCAATCGAAGCCAATTACAAAAGGTGAATTATTTGCCTGTTAAGTACACTCTAAAAGATTACTCATTTCTCTGTAATTATTTCACAGAAGAAGAAAAGGAACATGGGCACCCATCCCAACAAGGAGAAGAGAAAGACCCATCATCACTTCGTGACACGTTTCGTTATGAGAACACAAGGCTCCCCTAGAATCCTTTCTGGTCTAGGAGTCATCATTAATACTCTCACTTCAAATCCCTCGTTTCCATGCTTATCCCAACACACACCACTTACAGCGTTGCCTTCCCCAGTGGGTAAGCCGTCCTTGATAACTCCCAAGACTTATCAACTGGAATGAACATAATAAAATCATCTGGTCAGCCTAATAAGAGCCTTTGAACCCTAAATCAGTAGAAATTGGAAATAGAAATCATTAACTCCTTTTTCAAGGACGAAGCCCAATAGGGATTCTCCTGAAAATTCCCAAGACCTGCCAGGACATGTTCCTGCCCCTCTTCTGATCTGTCTTTTTCCATCTTCTAATTTACTGGCCTCCAAGAAATTCCACTGGGATGCAAAAAGAAAATTGTAGAAATTATTACATTTAGTTTCTGCCCCTTTTTTAAAATAAAAAAGTCTGTATTTATGTATGCTTTATATTTTATATACTATATTATTACTGTGGTACAGATATCTACCTTAGATAAATGTGTGTGTACACACACACATACACACACACACACATATATGTGAAGCATGGTCAAACAATTTTACTGATGAGGTAAGATTGAAAAGTCTGGAACCTCTGCCCTTGGACTCCCAGTTTTAGACAGAGTCTTGTCCTTTGTCCCCACTCAGATGATTAGAGACATTCTGACTTACTCCTGACAGTTCTCTTTTTTCAGCCTTTCTATTGTCTTTGCCTTGGTTCTATTCCTATAAAGTCCTCCCTTTGGCACATGATCTTTTCCCTCTATTGTTAAAGCTCTTCCCCAAACTGAAAAGTTTTTGGTTCTCAATATTCTTTCTGAACTTACCCCTCAATGGAGCTGCCCCACCTCCTGTGGGACTTGGCTTCTGATCACCATCCCTGGGTGGGTGGGAGGATGTGGGGAGCACAGATCTGTCCTCATTTTCTTGTGCCCCTACTAGCTTCCTCCTAGCTCCTCCATCCATATAATTGGTCCACTCGTTTCTCACAACATGCCACAAGAAAAAACACTACAACCACTTCCTGCGGGAAATGTCCCTCCCACTATTCTAGAGGCTCTCTCTTTACTAGATGTTATAGATGCAAACATCTTTATTCTGATGTATCATAGATCTGACTCCAACTTATCTTCTGCTAGGCAGCATAAACAGAATCTCTGTAGAATATTGATGCATATATATAAGAGAGATTCTATTTCTAACAAAGGAGGGAAAGGAAAAAATCTAAATAACATAAAGGCCAATAAAAGTCAGGACAAATTATAGACTAAATCAAATACTAAAAATAAGTGCTACTATGAGCAAGAAGCTTGAGAATCTGAACATGGTGACTTACCCATAATAGGTGTTCAATAAATATTGATTATCCTGATTGAACATTATTCATGCAAAGGAGAAAATAATCTTTTCCTTTATACATTGTTTCTGCGTTTTCATTTAAAAATCCATAAATGTATGATTTTCTTATAATTAGTCACAGAGCATGTAAAAAAGTCAAGTTTGTATGAATTGAACACTTTCCCACCTGAGCAGTGAGAGCCGAATTTTGGAAAGACATAAAGGCGGTATATCCATAGCTTGGAAAACCATTTTATTTATTGTCCAAACTGGGGCACTTTTGAGAGTGTACAATAAATAGAATGGATAGCAGGCATGATGGATCACCCTATGCAAACCAGACATCATATGGTCATCCTATCTGTGACTGGCCAAACCAAAGGCAACAGTGATTTGGACCCAACCATGCAGTGATGGGTTTCTCATTAAGCGATTTATTGTCACTCAGCCAATCACAGACTCAGTACTTAAAGGTTAGTTAACACCAAATGGAAAAGAAAATTTTTCATTTGAATAAATTACTGAAGTCTACCATAATGTTTTTGTTAACCTGTGATCAGAATTGAGTTATTTTCCTCTTAATCTGTCACACATTTTATTATCTGATTCTATTCCTAAATTTTATAATTGCTAGCAGTCTTTATTTCCTTTTTTATTTTTTTATACATACAACTCACATTTTTCTGAACCTCATTTTCTTAACCTCTCAGCAACTTTGGAAACTAATGCCCACTCACTACTTTTCAAACCACTGCATTTCCCCTGTTTTCCAATACCAAATTCCTGCCCCTGCTCTGCCCTGGTTTCTCTCCTTCTTCTCTGGACCCTATTATAGTCTATTCTTTCTCCATCTGTTTCTTCTTTTCCCACCTCTGATGCACCCTGGGAAGTCCCATTGGCTCTCCTGGTTTCCGTGGCCATCTACTTATAGCTGACTCTTAGGTCTTCACCCCCTGTCTAGACCTCCATTTTTTCCTGCACTACAAACCTACATAACTGACTTCTCCACTTCAATGTCTCCCAAGAAACACCAAGAATTGAATAAAATTCAATGTGTTCAAATCTGTATTCATCCTCTCAACCATGGCCCAACTACTCCTCCTTCAGTGTTCCCTGTCTCAAGGACAGCAGCAACATCAAACCAGAAACCCATGCTTTGTCCTTGACTCCTTACTGTGTTACTCTCCACATCCATTGGGTCACCAAGTCCTGTCAATTCAATCTCCTGAATGTCCTTTTCTCTCCATCTCCACATCCCCAGTAGTGACTAAACTAGTACCAACTCCCCATCTCTCAGCCATTCATTCCACCCCCAGACTTGCCCCTTTCTCCTTGCTGTTTATTTTATTTTATTATTTTATTTATTTATTTATTTATTTATTTTTTGAGACAGAGTGTCGCTTTCTTGCCCTGGCTAGAGTGAGTGCCGTGGCGTCAGCCTAGCTCACAGCAACCTCAAACTCCTGGGCTCAAGCAATCCTACTGCCTCAGCCTCCCGAGTAGCTGGGACTACAGGCATGCGCCACCATGCCTGGCTAATTTTTTCTATATATATTTTAGTTGGCCAGATAATTTCTTTCTATTTTTAGTAGAGACGGGGTCTCGCTCTTGCTCAGGCTGGTCTCGAACTCCTGACCTTGAGCGATCCACCCGCCTCGGCCTCCCAGAGTGCTAGGATTACAGGCGTGAGCCACCGCGCCCGGCCCTCGTTGCTGTTTAGATTGCAGCAGGAATGATTTCCAACCATGCGAATCAGATCAGTTGGCTTTTCTACTTAAGACTGTTCCCTTGCTCTTAGATGCAGTTCAAATAACATGACCTTCATGTCCCTGCACTATCCATCCATGCCTATTTCCCCAGACTCCTGTCACACCTCTTTCCTTTGGCACTGCTTACTGGAGTTCCCCACAACAAGGCTCATACTTGTTTCTGGGCTTTAACACATCCCATAGCCACTGCAGGGACATTTCCTGCTTCACCTGGCCCACTCCTACTCATCCTACTTCTCCTGGCCAGAATATCACTTCCTTAAGGAGCCATTGTCTGATCCCAAAATCATATCAGGTTTCTTCCTATGTGCTCCTGTGATACACTTTCCATACATTGGGTTGAAACACGTGCAATTGCCTAGTTATAAGTCAATAACAGTCAAGTAAAAGAAAACTCATACAGTTCAAGCTAATACTTGGACCTACTAGACTCTAAATTTCCTGAGGATAGGAACCTGGTCTATCTTGTACACGGCTTTACACAGTTCCTGGCACATGGTAAATACTCAATGGAAATTTGTTAAATGAATGAATGAATAATTAACTACATTTTCTTGAAATGGGTCATCATTTTAATTGGCCTAATTGAAGCTATAACAATTTTCTTTTTAATACTGACATATTTTTTCTGTTGTACAAGCACTTGCCTACTCTAGTTTGATTAAATGCTGAATAAATATATACTGAGTTTTTAACAGAGTACAGTTATGTGAACCAATAAGCAATATCTTGGTCTACAGGGCACAAACCTGAGTTAATTTTATAAAGGTCACCATTTTTCATGAGTATGAAAGAAGGCAAAGAATCCAGGAAAAACTGGACTCAAAAACTTGAATAAACTCTAAAATTGTTTAGCCCCTGTAGAAAGTCTTATAGTGACACCTTTGAAAATGGGACTCCTGAGGTTCCACTTTGCAAAAGACCTTAAGAATGGGATATTTTCAATAAGGATCATTCAACAGGCCTATCACTTTGAATATTGGATAGCCTCTCAAAAGACGAATATGGGCATGCTAGCACTTTGCTAATTCCCATTAACTATGGCAGTCCTTAGAGAATTGCTGCATTAATGAGGAAGGCATTGGCTATGCAGCGCCTGCAAACAGAGGAGTTCGTCTTTGCTTCAGTTCTTCTGACAAGTGTAGTTCTGCTTTAATTATTTATGATCATACACCACAGCATAGGCGCGCTCACGAATATTTTGTATGAGTAATGAAGTTTCAGTAATAAGAGACTTCACTCCATCTTGCTGCTGTTAAAGCTTACAGAGGAACAGGGTGAGAATTTAAGGTTTTTGTAGATTAGTCAACTAGGAATTAGCAGGATTCCCTAGGATAGAGTTCTAAATAATACAATGAAAATAAATATCTACAAGTACGATTCTTATTTTTTTCAAGCTCTTTAACAGCCCTCTGAAGACCCTAGATGAACCAAAAGGAAAATGATAAGAAATGAAGCAGCTAATGATAACAATAATTACGATAATAATATTGCTTATATAACTCTTTATGGATGTGTCTACACAAACATGTGAGATGGATATTGAGACAATTTCTAAATAATTCAGAACAAATAGCTTACAAGTGCAAGCAGAGGGAGGCTGGGAAGAAGACAGTTCATTTGGTCAGAATCCTCCAGCCTATATTGGTCAAATTTCCTGAATGATTTATCATATCACTCCTTAAAATTTCCACTGCTACTCTTTAATTCCAATCCTGCACATAACTTCCTTTTGACTAAGGTCAAGTGATTTAATGTCTCTAAGAATAAACTTCTTTTTGTTCAACAGAGTGAGATCCAGCTTAGACTATTTGCAACATCTTTCCCAGCCCTGGTGTTTCTCGTTCTATGACATTCCTGACCATAGATTTATTGTCACTTATTCCTTCAATAATAACCCATTGAGCAGCACCTACCATATCATAAGGAACAAGGAGAAGTGCACCCACAAAGTCTAAAGACAATATTGAGTGTTCCCCACCATGCCCGTCTTCACCTCCAATCTTCGACCCTTCCACCTAGCACACAAACACACATATATACTTTGTTTTGTCTGTCCCTTGTTTAATCAGGAGCATAGAAAAATACAAAAGGATATACAGATTGTTTTCAGACCCAAGGAGACTTGAAACATAAGGTATGATGTATGCTCCTCCCTTTTTTAAAGCTTTATTAGAGATACGGTTGACAAATAAAAATTGTATAGAATTAAGGCATACGACTTGATGTTTTGACTTATGTATACCTTGTGAAAGGATCACCACAATCAAGTTAACATATCCATGACCTTACATACTTACTATTTTCTTTCTTTTTTGTGTGTGTGTGATGAGAATGCTTACATTCTACCCTCTTCACAGATTTCGAGTATACAATCCAGTGACCCTGCTATACGTCAGATCTCCAGAATTTATTCATTTTGCACAACTGAAACTTTGTGCTCCTTGACCACTGCTTCCCATCTCCCCTCCTCCCAGCCCTGGCAACTACCATTCTACTCTCTGCTTCTGTGGATTAAGGCTTTTTTTAGATTCCACATATGGATGAGATCAGGCCATATTTGTCTTTCTGTGCCTGGCTTATTTCACTTAGCATAATGTCCTTCAGGTCCAACCATGCCGCTGCCTTCTTTTATAAAGACAAATTTTATTCCATTTTATATCTGTACCACATTTCCTTTATCTATTCATCTATTGACAGACATTTAGGTTGTTTCCATATCTTGGCTATTGTGAATATGCTGCAATGAACATGGGAGTGCAGATATTTCTTTGGGATCCCAATTTCATTTCCTTTGGATTTACAGCCAGAGGTGGGGTTGCTGGATCCTATGGTAGTTCTGTCATGATCCTCCCTCTTTCCTCTGTCCTGTTAGGGAGCCTTACTGACATCAGCCTCCAGAGTCACAATATTCCTCTGGATTTCTCGTCTAGCACCAGACCCACATGCAGCCTGCTGTTCACACTCAGCTAAGTACGAAGCACCCGAAAGCAGGAGACTCCTATTGCTCAACTACTTCAAGAGAAATGAAACCACTGACAAAGGCTATGGGCATTCCACATCCACGTGCTACTCACTAACCTTGAAGAACAAAAAGTGCTCCAGAAACACCCTAGGGTAGTAAGATGGCATAAAATGGCTGCATTGAGTAATCTTCAGTAGCTAGTGAGAGTGGCCATGATGAGCTGCCCAAATAGAAGAACAAACAACAATTCAGCTTGGGCAATAAAACGAATGGAAGATATAGAGTAGGAAAAAGACATTGTAAATGACTGGATCAGCTAGACTGAGTTTTTCAGTTACGTCATAGCCTTAGCCAACCAAACTAAAAGAAAGGGAGAAAGAAAAACTGATCTGAGAAAAATTCTCTGCCGTAAGGATATGTGTTCAGCCTTCACACTGCTTCTGAGCCCAACCTTCAGATAAATGATTATATATTAATAAGAGGTTTTATAGCTTTTTCTTTTGCTGGAAAATTGTATGTGAGACTCCCTAATCTTATGTATAAGGGAATTTAGGGCTTGGGTCAATACTTCAATGTTTGGTCTTTCTTGTAACACCAAAAATCCTCATTAATATTTTTTTAAAAATTGGCAATTTAAAAAATGATTATATTCAATCATTTGACAAATATTTATTGGATGCCTATTATGAGTCAGACCCCGTTCTTGAGGGTGGACTGTGCAGAAGGGACAAAATAGATGTGGTCCCTGACCTAATGAAGCTCAGTCTGTGGAGGGGACAGGCAATAAACAAACAAAGTAAGCAAATATAGAATTGCAATTTGTGAGAAAACAAACCTGGGTTTTCTGAGAGAGCCTAATGGTGACAGGGGTAGGGAGCATCTAATTAAGGAAAGATTTCCCCGAGGAAGTGACAGTTGATCTGAAACCTAAGGGATGAGAGGGAGTTCGTAGGGGATGCATAATTAGGGCACATGCCAGCTACCAGCCATGCTGGCATTGGAATAGGCTCGACATATGGAGAGAACTTCCTGTGCCCGCACGTGGAGATTTACATTTTCAAAAAATTGCTTTGTTTATAAAAATAAAATGAATGCTTGGTGATTTTCAGGCAGAAACAGACTGATGAGGTGGGAATAACTCTGATTGAACCTGAATAGTCTGGTTTGTCGTCAAGGTCAAACACTCATCTCTGAGTAGTAAAATGCCTTCCTCTAGATATTTGTCTTATTTTCATGCTCAATTTTAAAAATTATATCTAAAGAGCTCCAAAGACATTTTCTATAGCCTTCTTTAGTAGATTACTCCAATACTGAACTACCCTCAGTGCCAGTATGTTTCTTCATAGCACACTCATCGTGCTTTTTGCTTGTGTCTTCAGTAAGACTATATGGGGGTGTGTACACGCATATCCACATAACAAAACCTAATCACCACTGTCTGCTTAACGGTCTAATTTTGAAGACTATTAGCAAATTTTCCTTCTCTTTTCTCTAGGACATGCTGTAATATAGGTCATTATGAGTGTAGATCGTTATTCTGGAGCATTTGTGCAGCTTCTGTTCTAGTCTTCATTAGTAGGGAATCAGCATTTTGTACACACACAAACACAACCCCTCCCCCCCCCAAAAAAAAGAGAAAAAAGAAAAAAAAGAAACACTGGACCAAAAAACAAAACAATGAGATTGTTAATAGGCAATGAGTCATAGTTTAACCTGTGAAATGGGACACAAACCAACTGTCATCTTCAAAATATCCCTATAGAAAAGCTATCTAGCACTACAAAGTCTTAGTGTTCCTCCTTGATCATTCTTCCCCAAGGCTGTTCTCTCTTTTCACATTCCTTTTCTCCCCTTCTGGCCTAATGCCACACTTGCATTACCAGGGTTATTCATTTATATTGCTAACCTAAACCTTTTGGTAATGTCTTTTCTCTCTTCTTATGAATTACCACCACATGCACTCAACATTAACCTTTTCCTCCTACATTTATTCATTAGCACTGCAAAGACTCTCTCATTTAAAACCAAATTCTTTACCTGAAAAACAGTAAATAGAGCAGAGGTGTTCCTGAAAGGCAATATTGCTTTTATATAATTATATAATTGTATACATATTGTGTTTGTAATTTTCCTGTATTTATGTGCCTGTTCAATTTCCATCTTGTTTCTCTATTACCATATGTATGCAACGAGCTTATGCATGTGTCAAAACAACACAACATATAAACTCAGAACAGGTTCAATGAACTGTTTCAGCTGCTTTTTCTTCTCATTTCCTTCTACTCGCTTCAGGAATTCTTGGGCTTTGACAGTGGGAATTGCAAAACCCTCAGGGCAAGTCCCTTTGTGGCTCATTCTGCATCTTATTTAGTGCTGGTATCCAGAGGCTATAAGTAATTCTGAACAGGCCAGTGTCACAGCTAGCTCAGGTGACTCGCAGACATCATTCAAACGTGCCGATATTCTCCCTAACTTCGCTAGAATCACGTGGCAGTCATCAAGGGCTACCGTGGCGGGGAGGGCAGCTCAGCAGCACGGGAGTTCGGTCCCAAGCGCCCGCACGTGGATATCGCGATGTGACCAAATTTGGGACTCGGTGAAGGACTCTCCATTCTCCACTCAGAACAAAAGAAAAGGCTTCAAGTGCAGCAGGATGGATTCAAGTCAGGCACAAAGATAAATCCCCAGAGAACATGGGTTGGGAAACACTGGAATATGTTACCAAAGGAAGCAGACAAATATGTTTACCTTAGTGACTTTTTATTTGTTTTTTTTAAGTCCATTTTCTCCAGCACCCAGAGAAAAACAGTCCTATTCAAACCCAAGGAAACATGTGATGACCTTTGACATATACCTGGCATCACAGGTCTCTCCTTAACTGTCACTTTTTTCTTTAGAGAGGGCTTTCCCTCCCATCCATTCCAATTAGATCTGCCCTCTTTGTCTTTCTCTTATTACCGTGTTATTTTCCTTTCCATCTCTTATAACAACTTGTAATTATACATTTATTGACTTGTTTTTTCTTTGGAGAGCCAGTTGTTAGGCATTTGCCAGCACACCACTGCTCCCAATCATCCTTCCTGCTTCTCTCTTTGCTCCCACATAGCAGCCAAATTGATCCTCTGAACACTCGAATCAGCTCAAGCCGTCTCCCTGCTCAGAAACTCCCAGTGGTTTCCCATCTCACTCCGTTAGAAACCAAAATTCTTACCGTGGCCAACACGTCCCCATGGGATCTGCCAAGCCCCACTCTCCTGTGTTTGTCTGACCCTGTCCTTTTCCCCCTATGGCTCACTCTATTCCAGCCACACTGTGTCTCTGCTGGTCCTCAAACGTCCGTCCCCGCAGGCTGCGCGTCAGGGTCACTGAATGTGTTTCTCCCAAACAGAAGCGTGGCCCCCTCCTTCACCTCCTGTACTTCCTCCTTTCCATGCCTGTCACCTGATCAGAGCCACCTTCTCTGAGTCTTCTGTACAAAGCAGCACCCCCACCACCATGCCACTCTCCACTCCCTTATTTTTCCTATAGCAGGCAATTTACATATTGATCACTTCTCACCTCTCCTCCCCTCTGCAAACTACCTTTGCTTGGTTCCCTTTGCTGACTGACTGCCGGCGAGGTTTAATGGGAGGCACGATGTGCTCAAGATTGGAGGGAAGAAAGAAGAGAGAGGCCAGCTCCTCTCTTTCTCTCTCTCTCTCCACACACACACACCCCACCCCACTTTCAGGTGGCATTGCCAGCAGTGATCCAGTCTCCCCAGTGACTTCAGACTCTCACAAATAACTTCTCGCCCTGCCGACCCCCTCCCCCAGTGGTCCCAGGCTCTGGCTCCTGGGCTCTGATAATATCCCCTCTTCCTGTCATTCCCCAGCCCTAGAGAGGATGGCAGCTAATCTTGGGATTGGTGCCCAATTGCCTCTAAGTCTCTTCAACACTTGTAAAATATTTGAAAAACACTTCTCATGTTAAATTCCCTGTTTTGAAACACCTGGAATGGGTTCAGTTTCCCTGATGAGCACTTAATGACACCCCCAACTATCTCCCTCACTAAGCCAAAGGAGAGTGGTAACTAGTTACTCGTCTGTACCAGGAACTCTTGTTCCCACTTTCTATGGGGCTTGCTGCACTTCCTGAGAGGGGCCTTTTCCTCCCGGCCATTCTAATTAGATGTCCCCTCTTTGTCTTTCTCTGCTGCCTTGTTATTTTCATTGCCACTCTTATAACAACTTGCAGTTATACATTTACTTACTTGTTTATTTATATAATGCCTCCTTCCCCTACCCAACTAGACACGGTAAGGATCTCCTCTCTCATTCAACACTCCTTCCTGAGCTCCTGCTACCATGTCCAGTCCACAATAGATGAACTAGAACTATTTTTTTACATTAAGTAAAAAATGCTTTTGGACTGGATCCCTCATCATAACCATCATAATACTTTGGACCCAGTAAAGTTCTCAATAAATATTTGTAGAGTTGATTAGTATATTTGGCTTTCTCTGAAAAATTCACCAGGACTGCCATTATACCAAGGTTTTCCATTAATCCTGGAGGATCTATCTTTAATGGTATTCTCCATATACGTGCATACTTGTTTATACATTTCTGAATATTACCATGAAAGAGCCTTCATTCTCAGGATACAACATTAAAGCAAGTAAAACAAAGGTATTCATATGATTTAAGTATGCTCACTTGCCCACTGTGGCAAAAATGAAGAGAGAGCTCAACATGGAACTGTGCACAAACACCAAGATTTTTCTTCTCAGAGTTTTTTGTTGCCGTTGTTTTGGGTTTTTTTGCATTGTTTTAGTTTTGGGTTTTGTTTTGTTTTGTTTTTGTAATTTCATATTTTTTTTCCTCTGATCTAAAGTGGCCTAAGCTATCAAAGAGTAAGATCAAATTTGTGCTTGACAATTTCCTTTTTGTAGTAAACAGTTACCATGTTTGGGTTGTGTTATGGATTTTCCACGTGTGTCAATTGGTCTTTGTAATGCCCTAAGCTCCGTTCTTGCTGCTAAAGTAAAGAGAAAGCCTCGATGAACACAGGGAAGTCTATCATGCATCACTTTTTTTAACTTTCCAATTTCTATTTGCTTCTTTATTCTCCATACTTCTCTGTCCTCTCTTTTGTTTAAAATCTCATTTAGCATTCTCTTGAGGGGAGAACACGAGATTACAATCTAACGATTGTAATGAGAATGGGTTAAGTTGGTGCCGTTTCCCATTTTCATTACAATCTTGGTGGCAAGAATAATGTAACAGAATTTTTAATGCCTCATATATTACATGAACATTTTCCCGTGAGCTCCTATTCCTTTTCTGCGGACAGCGCTGTGGCTGTGTGCTGTAGGACTTTGATCTTTTTATATTCTGCATTATAATCAATTGGCCATTTCACCTCTTCCCCATAGATTACAGTCAAACAAGTGAAAAATATTTTGATCTATAGCATACCACTGCATCTCATGACTATAAAATCCTGTCACCTGCAGACCAGTACCTGCAAAATGCATGGAGCCAGTGATTCAAATTGGACAGAAAGCACAATCCGGGTGTTCTTACGGCCAGGCACTCCTCTGGAAGGCACTCTGGGAATAACAGTTTTGTGATTTACAGCATAAATATACAGAGTTTGTTCATTTAAATATCAGGGGCTCTTGGGGAACTAGACTTTGAACTCTAAGATGCTCATCCTTGAAATGGAAAGCCTCAAAGATCCCTGTTACTCCAAGTGCAGTCCTCTGACCAGTAAGCAGCATAAGCATCACCTGCAGAAAAATGCAGCATCTCAGGGCCTCAGCCAGCCTGGATTTCCTTGATTAGAATCTAGATTTTGACAAGACCCTTAGTGACTGGTCTGCACTGCAGAGAAAGCCTGCTTAGAAGGCTTTACAGGCTGTACTTTGTACAGAAATTCAAAAGTAACTCCGCCTCCCTGAATGAGCCCCAGTGCTTTCTATGGGCACCCAGTGCAGGGTGGGGCCCCAGGATCCCAGACCCCTCCCACCTGGCTTCCCGGAATCTCCCTGTGATCTCATCTCCACTCTACCTTTTAATGGCCCTTTGCTTATCATTACTAGCCTTCCTGGGTTCCACTTTTGAGGGGACTAAAACCTTTTGACAAACTACGTCTCAGAAACCCTTTCAAGCAGAAACATTTCCATCCAAATCTTAGCTCTTCCAGTATTGCCATGAGGAGAGTTATCTATCGTCTCTGTGCCTCAGTTTCTTTATTTATAGACTGGAGATAATATTTACGACATTAGGAAGAAAGAACAAACTGCTGTCATAAACAGACCCCCAAAACACAATGGTTCCAACCAGATAGAAATGTCCTCATCTCATGGAGTAGCCTACGTTGGGGGTCGGCTGGGCTACCCCACTCTTTCAGAAAGTGTGATTTTCCCCAACACATTTCTCCATGATTCCCTAGGGCATCATCTTTGTCTGCATGGCTCAAGCTTCCTTGCAGCAGGCAGAAAGAGACAGGGTCTTTGCAATGGCCCCTGCCCAGCTGGGAGGGGCCGTGCATAAACTGCAGTCCTCCGCTGGATGCCTGCTCCAGGTCTGTGACTGTGGAAGCAGGGTGGGCATCTGGGTGGACAGCAGTGGTCCCATCCACATGCACCC
Organism: Eulemur rufifrons; assembly: GCF_041146395.1. Taxonomy (NCBI): domain Eukaryota; kingdom Metazoa; phylum Chordata; class Mammalia; order Primates; family Lemuridae; genus Eulemur; species Eulemur rufifrons. Next base: position 38,449,960 of record NC_090987.1, on the reverse strand, counting down.
AGCAGGGTTATTGCAGGAGTGAACGGGGTTATGGATATAAATTGTATAGCACACTGCCTGGCACCACACACACTAGGTACTCTATAATGATAGCTATTATTCTTATCATCTTATTATTAAGATGGTAAGTCTTCCTCTTGTCATTTTTGAAGGCCGTTCAAAACTTCAACTTATGCAATGGAAAGTGAATGAATTTCCATCCATCCTCCTAAAGGGACCATAGATCCCTAGATCAAACCACAGTGGCTTAAAGTCAAGTTTGTGTGACATTGGCACGCACTTGGACACTGCTCAGTTTCCAGAGAGGTTAATAAGCAACTCTTGCATCCACATCACATCTGTCTTTTGTACCTGTATGTCTTCGGTTGAAGCAGGGTCTGATACAGGGATTTGAGTGCTCGTGGTTCATCACTGGAAGGACGGATCTTCAGAGAAAGGACGTGAGGAAATCGGACCTCACAGGGAGCTCTGGAGCAAGAGCAGGAGCAGGAGCAGGACTTGCACTATAAAATATGTCCCCTTTTACTCCTGTCCCAGTCAACCTATGGCCAGAGGCTGCACGGGGGTGGTGGCAACTCAGCACCCTCACCAGGCAGCTCTGCAACAGCGAGTCAGAGGGGGTGCATGCGGGGCCCAACAGCAACCATTTTCTATGGATATTTGCTGCTTACTTTTAACATATTTGAGAAACAAAGTGCTAGGGCAAATCAGAGTAGAAAAAACCCTATCGAGGTGGGTAGATCAGAGAAGGTTTTGGTCTCATAGCCACAGATTAAACAAGTAACTCCAGCCATCACTTGGACACAGGGGGATCACAAGAAACATGTTTCACTCAATGTAATTTTGCACTACTACTGCAAAAATGATTCCTACCTCATCAAGCAAAAAAAAAAAAAAAAGTATCTTCTGCAAATAGGCATCTAAGCTACTTATTATTTAACCTGTTAATACAGCACTACTCTTAATGCTAATTGACTCCAAACAAGAATATGAGTCGATCCTGGCTGGGCACAGCAGCTCACATCTGTCGTCTCAGCTATTCAGGAGGCTGAGGCAGGAGGATCACTTGAGCCCAGGAGTTTGAGACTGCAGTGAGCTATGATCATGCCATTGCACTCCAGCTTTGGTGACAGAGAGAGACCCTGTCTATAAAATAAACAAACAAATAAATAAGTAAATAAAAATAAGAGAATATGAGTTATGAGTTGATCCAAATCACCACTTTTAACAGGTCTTCAGATAAACCAATCAGAGAGGGATTCTTTGGGAATGATTCAAGGTGCTCTTAATCACTGCCAAATGTCCTACTTCCTTTATAGCATCTTTTATATCCAAACCTATTTCTCCCTTCTCTGTACCCCTGTTCGAGACCTTATCGCATCACATCTAGATCACAGCCCACGACACAGTCTCACCTGCCCCTAACTCGGCGACCCATCCCAAGCACTAGCTCCACCTGAAGTCAGCCTGACTCTGGACCCTGGTCCTAGTTCCTAGGCTTTGTCTCCTTCTTTGTGTGCAAGACACCATATGCCCAGTTCCAGAAACTAGATCAACACTTTCTCCTCTGCCTGACTTTCTACTTTAGCTCCCAGCCTGATGCCCCAGGTCCCCTGGGACTGGGTCCTTGTACCCCTGAGCCTATTCAGAGATTTGCTTGATCACCAGTCCTGTGACTTCCTGCTGTTTAGTGACAGATTCCGTGGGCCACCTGCCGCCTGCCTACCCACCTGCCTGCCTGCATCTGCACCTATTGTCTACTGCCAGACAGCTCTCCTCCCCGCGGACGGGAAAGAACAGATGGAATATTCTTGACAAAGTGGTGTAAAGAGAGAAAATGCCAGCTAAACTGCTATAGAAAATGAGGGTCAAACTCCTTTATTAGAAAAGGGGGGTTGCTAAAGATGGAGGCCAAGGAAATGGGGAGGCTGTGGGCACTCGGTCCTGATGGCTATTGTCAGTGGGATTGGCACTGCTTGTGTCCTGGAGTCAGACCTGACATACATCTCAGCCCACCACTCGCTACCAACTAAGAGAAGACAAAGATGTCACAAAATCAGGCTCAGTTCCCCATCTATAAAGTAGGAATAACATCACCTTCACGGAACTGCTATTATTCTTGCTGAGATTAAAAGAGATACTACATGTAAAGTCTCTTACAACAGTTTCCTAAGCATAGGCCTGATATACAGGAAGTAATAGTAATAAGTATCAATCAATTCTAGAGGAAAATATACATGTGGGGTAGATTTGTTTGGGGAGAAGGAACGTCATGTATTTAGAATAGAAGCCTAAGCTACATGATTCACCTTGTGAAAGATCAATAAATTCAGAAAATGTGGAAGCAGCAGGAATCAGCGAGGTAAAAACCAGAGCTGAAATCTGAGTCCGGAGCAGAAAGATCTTCTGCCAGGATCCAGGGCTCCCTGGCAGCCCTGGGGTCGGGAGTGTCAGGGTAGGGTGAGCAGGAGAGCTGGAATTGAACCAGAAAGGCTGGAGAGCAGGAGGGAGTGGGACCCTGGCTGCGGTCTAGGGAATAAACACACCATAAAATGCCCCCAAGGCAACAGAGAGAGCTAAGAGAGAAAAAGGAAAGGGGAATTGAATACTATAGCATGTTTTATTGGAAGGGCAGTGAATGGAGGGAGCTGCGACAAAGTATTCGGAGCAACTCGGAGAGGGAGAACGTCGGGAAGTCCGTAGAGGGAGAGGTAAACGAGCAGTCAGCTGTGACAGAGAGAAGAGGCAATGAAGAAACATCATAATATATAACGCTATTGCAAAACAACAGCGGGGAATAGGGAATTGATAGCGAAGCAATAAATACCAGCAATGAGGGAACTAAATACCATTAAAATGCACAATAGTTAATAACAATGAAGCTGAAGTCAGAGGAAGCAATTAATAAATTAACAAATAATACCATAAAGTTTAAAATGAATAAAGAAAAAAACGAGGTTATAAGTATGGCCGTTAGCGAGAGAAGGGCAGGGTTTCTTGGAGGAGAGACGGGAGAGGATGACTCAGCTGCATTGCAGAAGGTTCTGAGGAGCTAAAAGAGAAGAGAGGACAGACAGAGTCCACCCAAGCGAATGGCTGGAAGGGCGGGGCACAGCCACTTGCTCCCAGCTCTCCCCACGAGGCTCCTGTCCCCAGAGCTCCTCACCCACCACTGTCATAAATAATAATGGCCTCAAGGACGACTGCCTACATCATGCCAATAATGGTGCACACACACTTGAGCCTTCATTGTAAAGGTGGTCTCTGGAAATAACTGCTAGGGAATTGTCCTAAAATGCACGTCCTGGACCAGGTCACAGACCCCATTCTTAGAGTCAGCATCTTCTCCGTTTCCACTCTCAATCTCAATACATCTTCTTCAGTGGTACTGGGAGTCAGTAGGGATCCCCAAGTAAAGATGGGGGACCCCCAGTGGCTACATCAACCCCCATCGGTGGTAACCTCAGCCGCAGATCTGAAAGCCGCCGTCATTATGAGAGCGCCTCACCCTCAGGACAGCTTCTACCCATGTGGTTTGTTTTCAATATAATTTTTCCGATATAATTATGATATTTGAGGGCTGCATTTCTTTTCCAAAGCACAGGTCAAGACTTTAATATTCTCTACTCCAGGGAACACCTACAAAGCAAGAGGAAAAAACAATAACAAAAAGATGAGGATTTATTTTGCTCTCACAAACTAGATGAGAGGAAAACCTTCAACCAAGCTGGAGAGATGGACAGTGCAAGGAATGGAAGCTGGTTAGGCAGGGTTTAATAGGCCAGCTCTGCCTTTTCTTTTAAGAAATTTGTCTCTTCCCCATTTTTGTGTGATATCAGGTCGTTAATCTTGTGGCATTTGCCCAGAGATAAGTTTCCAGAAGGCAGGATCAATCTCTTGCCCTTTGCCTGCCACACAGCACCTCCTGTTTGCTTTTCCACATTGTTTTTCCTGATCTCCTCCCCTCCAGGCCCAGCATCTCCTATTTAACCAGGATTTAATGGCTGGGACTATGGGATTGGCTACATCATGGACTTAGCTGCTCCCGTTCTCCAAAACAAGGTCAAACGGATGGACAGTTCGTGAGCAACCACATTCCCAACTCACCATTCAACAGTAAGAGCAGTAAGAAATCAGACCCAGAAAAGAAACAGATGGTACATATTACAGATAACTCCAGGGTTAGCAAGGAAAGGATAAAAGGTAGGAGATGGAATAAAAGGGAAATGAAAGGAATAGTTGGCATGAAGAGGAAGGAAAGGGAAGAAAATGAAAAGGAAAGGAAAGAAAGAAGAGAAAGGGAGGAAAATGACACATTGAGAGTTTCCAAAGAATGGGATAATAAGAACACCAAGATAATACAACTTTTACATTTGCTTAAAAAGAATATTAATTGATCATCCATTCAATTAGAACTTGAATATGTTTAATTTATCCAAATCAAGTTAATTCTTATCTTATTGTGTGGGATGCATAATATATAAGGTAATGTCAATTGCATTCATTAGCAATAAATATGAAAGAATGTTTTATGTGAATCTACTACTGCAAAACAAACATAGCCTACCTCTCTTAAAGAAAATAAATAATTGTTTTGGAGTCCATTAGACTGAGGCAGTTCCTGAGCCCTTGGTTCCTACATAAGCAAACCAAAACCCAACTCAGTGTAAGCCTACTCTGGGCCATTCAGAAACCACCAACCAGCCCCCAGCTTGGGACTTTGCACTAGAATGACTTATTTGCCTTGCTTCCACATTCACCCTATAAAAGCCATCCTCTGTGCCTATTTGGTGTAAATTCTAACTGCTTACAGTCTGGAGCAAACTGATTCGTGAATTGCTATCTGCTCAAATAAACTCTTTAAAGTCTTAATGTGCCTTAGTTTTTCTTTTAACGAGAACTATTCCAAAAAGAATGAAAGTCCAAGGGTGGAAGTTATAGCTCATCCTTTCTGACTTTTGTTCTGGGACTGGCACATGGGGTCTACTGAACAGGATTGAACACGGTGCATTGATCATATCTTACCAATGATCATAATAATCGACATCAAGTCTGAAGGCAGTTAACAGGCAGATGGGGTGAACTTTTCACTTCCGAATCTAAATTATTTGCTATTGGATAAGCAATTTGTTTTTACTGGATTGGACATGAATTAAATTGATTCTAACTACTTTAAGTTTGATACAATTGATACGCTATTGTATTGTCTTTTAATGTTAGATTGCTTGCATGTGCTGTATTTGACTTGTATATAGGGATAAAGAAGTTCATTTTCTGATCTTTTTTCATGAAAAAGAAAGCCATCTTGAATAATTTTACAATGAAACCTGCCCTTAAGTGAATGAAAAACAGTAATAGAAGAAAAAAACAGGACAATAATGTCTTTCTCATTAAGGACTTTAATAATGGCCTCTGCTCTCTGCGCTATATCTTCTAGGAAGACATTTAACAACAACAGCAATGAAGCAATGAAGTGTATAACCTCAATATGGGCTGAATAACTATAGCATCATTGTTAAATGTTTATATAAAAGAGCACAACGATCTGAGTTGTTACATGACATGTAGATGGACTATGGATTTGGTCACATGGGTAAAAAACAGTCCGACTTCACTGGAACACGGCTCATTCTTCTTCAGCCTCTGACACCTATTCGAACACCCAGGTGCTAGAATCGGAAAAAGCTTGGAGTCCAGTTCTACTCCTAACACTAAGTAGTTTTGTAATCTGGAGAAGTCTCATTCTATCTCCAGCCCACGGGTTCCCCATCTGTGAAACACAGAGTGGTGCCTAGCTCTCCACATCATGGGTGTGTTAAAGATAAAATGAGGAAAGAAAGGAGAAAGTGCATTGAAAAAGCTGCAAACACCAGAGCCCTTTATGGCGAACTTGAGTCAGAGAATAGCAATGTTGGGAGAAAACGAGATCATCCAGTCTAGACTGCTGATTTCATGGAGAAGCCTCTGGGAGCCGGGAGTCCAAGGTCAAACAGCTAGTCACCAATGAGCTGAGACGGACACCAGGTCTCCTGGCTCCCCAGCCTGCTCTCTCCACTATACTACTTACTGGCCTAAGTGCTGGTTGTCCTGTTTTGCCGTTACTACACCATTAACCTATAACATCAGTGTTAAGTTGTCTTCCAGTATCAGTATTATAAAAGAATCACACTAAACCCACTATTCTAATTATGTCACTAATATTTCTTATAATGAACAGATGATATATTAGAATTCCAAAAATGGTGATTTCCAGCATGCTGAGTGTCCTTATTTAAGTTCACACTGTAAAATATTAGCTAATAGTTGTTGAGCACTTAACAGTGTGCCAGACTGTACTATAGGTTTCTCATGATCTCATTTAGTCCCCACAATGATCCTATGAAGTCCACACTGTTTATTATCCCTCTTAAAGACGATGAAACTTCATGTGTTCATTCAGGAACTCTGCTTAGTTTTGTAGGGAGACTAAGCCCAGTAAACTCAGCTTCCCAGGCTCTGCCAGGGGCTTCTGGGTGCAGACAGCCAATGCTAGACGCTGGCAGGACACCAGGGCAGCAGCAAGGGAGGAGTCAGGGTATTTTACCTCCTGCACCTTGGCAGCTCCCTCTCTCCCAAAGGGGCTGCTTCTCAGTGGTTCCAGCTTTTGCTAGACAGCCCCTCCCTCCCTGAGTCCTCACTCCCACTGGATCCTGGTCCCTGTTAACACCATCTCTCCTCCTTTTGCTCCCCTAGTACCAGCAGAGGTAGCAGCCTCCTGGTGTTGCAAATCTTGGTGCTGCCTCACTCTTTCCTATTTAACTTTTTAGCCCTTCCAACACCTTTCCACTTAGTTCCCCACATTCAATTCCCTCTGTTGAACTACCTGGCAGTTTCCTGATTGGAGCTGACTAATACACTTAAGTAAGCAAGTGACTTAAAGTTAAAGAACACAGGCTGGGTTTGAGCTTGGGCTGCCCAACTGTGAAGTCTCTGTCCTTAATCTTGAAAGGCTACTATTCCCTACAGTGCCATGGATTAAGCTAGCGGTCTCCACACTTTTTGTTAACTTTTTCGATTGTGCACCTTTATGAAGAAAAAGTATGTAAGCATGGAACCCTGGCATGTGTATTTATTTATAAATTATATGCAAGTAGTACTACAACATCATATGTTAAATATCAGTAAAGCTTAATTGTTTTCATTTTATATTTTTTGTTATGATATTTTTCTCCATGCCAAAGGAAGCCATCATATTGAGGTTTTGAGTATAGTAGAAATATACCTTGAATTCTTTATTACTGTTATATAAATTCAGCCACTTTATTCCGAAGCAGAGAGACATTCTCCAGAACCATACCACATTTTCTCCTGCTTTCTTCATTTTTTAATCTTCTATCTCCTTCCCCTCTGGAATGTGAACAGCAAAGCTAAGGAATGAGGTTCTAGGGAGGCAATCAGGAGAAAAGTGGGATGAAAAGTCTCCCAAACATGTTTTATTCCTAACTTAAGACCAGCTCACACTCTAGAAGTAGTTAGGAATTATCAACATCTTTTTTATAACAGTTTTTTACTGAGATATAATTCACATAACTATAAAGTGTAGTCCTTGAAAGTGCATAATTTAATGCTTTTTAGTACATTTGCAGAGTTACGTAACCCTCACCACTAGCTAATGATAGCACATTTCCAACATCTGAAAAAGAAACCCACACCCCTCGTCAGTCATTCCCCATTTCCACTCACCCCCAGCCTCTCGCGACCACTAACCTACTCTCTGTCTCTATGGATTTGACAATTCTGAACATTTCATATGAATGAAATCACACAATATGTGGCCTTTTGTTATCGCTTTTTTTACTCTGCATAATATTTTCAAAGTTTATCCATGGTGTAGTACACATCAATACTTCATTCCTTTTTATAGCCAAATAATATTCCATTGTATGGATATACCACATTTGATTTATCCATTCATCAGTTGATGGATATTTGGGTTCTTTTCACTTTTTGGCTTTTGTGGATAATGCTGCTATGAACTTTTTTTTTTTTTATCTCTTTAAAGTTTTATTTTATTTTTAGTTGATACATCATAATTGTAAATATTTATGGGGTACAATGTGACGTTTCAATACATGTATACATTGTGTAATGATCATATCAGGGTAATTAGAAAACCCATCACTTCAAACATTTATTATTTCTTTCTGGTGAGAACATTCAAAATCTCTTCTAGCTATTTTGAAATATACAACACATCATTATTAACTATATTTACCCTACTGTGCAAGAATCTTAATATAATAAATTCCTAGATTCCACATCACCCATAAAGATTTTGTAGCATCAGTTTTTCAAATGTTTATCCGAGAAATCCAGGATGAGATGGGTTTACTTCAGAATTTATAAGAACATTTCAGGGACTACCTTAGCAATTATTTATTAAAATCATTCTATGGAATTTTAGCATAAGATACAATTTTCTTGCTCAAAACTGAAAGAAATCCACAAGAGAATAGCCTGGTATCATTTTCTTATCAAGATAAGAAATAGTTTATGTCCATATTAGCTAAGAATTAATATAGTTTTTTTTTTTTTTAAGAGTCTAACTACTATGAACTTTCAAGTACAAGCTTTTGCATGGATATAGGTTTGTATTTCTCTTGAGTAGCAATGGAATTACTGGGTCACATGGTAACTGTATGTTTAAACATTTTAAATAAGTGCCAAACTGTTTTCCAGAGTGGCTGCGCTATTTTACATTCCCACTAGCAGAAATATCTGAGGGCCCCAATTTCTTCACGTCCTTCCAATGCTTGCTATCTTTTAGATTTAAGCCATCCACGTGTTATTTCATCGTGAGTTTGATTTGTATTTCCCTAATTATTCAACATCTTTTAAAAAACTAGTTATTTGATTAACATTAATAAAATACTTTATTAATACAAACTAAATATCAATATTTATTTTCAGTGAATGAAAGATGGCCAATTTCATCTGCACACAGAAGAGCATTCCAGTGTGCTCTGATGAAATGCTTAAAAGTCACAATATGAAAGCCAAGAAACCATTCCATTTAAAAATGTAAATGTAAATTTAGAAACTGCAAATTTAAAATGCAATATGACTAGATATTATATATGATATCGCATATAACTGGATATGCAATTTAACCCTCCACCCCTGGTCTCCACAACATCTTAAAGATTCTGTGGACCAGCTGGTCTCTTAAAACAGGTTTTATGTTCTTAACCACCAATGTTAATTTAATTAATTAAGCCAGACATTTGATCAACATTTCCAGCTCATTCACCAAAACTTCTCTTATAAGGGACTACATTTTAGAACACTATTTTTTCTCTGTTTTTATCACTTGCCTTTAGTTGAAATTCAGTATATGATTATTGTTAATTATTGCTATATATCAATCCTTCCTTTGCTTATCTAACACTTTCTAAAATAAAAAACCATTCGTAAAAGCCTCAGGAAGTGGTGGATATAGTGGGCAATAAGGTTCCTATTACATGGCTGATAAAATCATTTATCCCAGAGCTGGATGTTGACTACATCATTAGAATCACTCTACTGCTCTTGGCCAAAAAGGGCTGCAAACCTTTAAGTTCCAAAAGTTTAGTTTCCAAATGAAATAGTACCAAACCAAAGAGTAACCTATCCATTCGTCCCTTCATTGAACAAATAAATATTAAGCACCTATCATATGCCAGGAACTGTTCAAGCACAGAGAACACAGCAAAGAACCAGCCCTTCAAAGCCCTGCCCGCAAGGAGCACGCATTCTACTGAGATGCCTGTCACCAGCCTTCTGCTGCTGTTGCACGAGGAGGGGCGCCTGGCTCTGTGGCTGCCATCTCACCCCTCTGGGGACAAAAGCCAACACACTGTGGATGACAGAGCTTCAAAATGGACAGAAACTCATTTAAATGAGTGTGAACGGCTCAAGGCCCCAAAGCAATTCACTTTCAGCCGCGAGGGTTTTTCTACTTCTTATTCTCAGAGCTTACTTTCAGCTAATGTCCACAGAGGAACAAAACAAAACAAAACAAAAATAAATAAAACGCACTCAGACTATCCAGATCATGGCCCCAATTGCTAGCTGAAACTCTTCTGAGGAGAGAAAGTATTGAGAAGATGTATTTCTCTAACGGGCATTTTCCGCACACACCTGTTTTCACTGGAAATACCCCACTTCCAGAACAATGCCTTGTCCCCTGGGGTCAATTCCTCTAACTGCCGATCTCCTTTCTCCTGCAAAGCTCCCAAACAGCTAGCCTACAGTAGTTCTGATGCAGCTAACCTCAAACTGCTCAAAATCTCTATAAAAGCCTGAATTCCCAAGACATTTCTAGCTCAAGTCTCTAAGTGTACCTGTGCTCTCGCGGCATAAATTGAGCAAGACCTTGGGGATCTCTCATCTGATACCTTTTTTGATGGCTGGAGGGGGGAGATCCTAAAAAATGGAACTCAAAGGGCCCATCGCAAACACAAAAATCCTAAAAAGCACCCAGATTTAATTAGTTTTCTCTGTTAAATACTCTCATAGCACCTGACACTTTTCCTTTATGGCGTGTATCACAGCTTATTACTCAGTACACATTAGTGTTTATATTTGATGCATAAAGGTAGGAACCTCATCTGTTTTGCTCACAACTATATTCCCAGTGGATGAATGAATGCATGTTTTTATTCACTCATAGGGCCATGCAAGTCTTAGATGGAAAACTGAACTCTTAGCTTAGGGCGTGTCCTTGCCCTTAAGAATGGAAGCTCTGACATTATACAGCAAGTCTATTACCTATCCATTGTCTCATGGCCCTAAGAGTTGACAACTGGGCATCCTTATAGGGTTACCAACCTCGGGGACCACACACCCTAGAATCTCTTTTCCAAATTGCCTATGAGTGGGTTAGCGTTTGGTGCTGTCCTCTGAATATGCCGCCTTCTTCCCATTGCCCTGCCAAGCTGGGAATGAGTTTCCAGCTCTCTCTAAAGAAGATCCTTGAGACCATATATTGTGCAGCCAATTGTACCTAAACTTAGTTTGGGTTTATTCAGTTGCCAAAACTGCCAAAAAGATTGTTGGCAATATCTGAGATGCTTTTGGGATGGAGTATACAAGTACCACATATTCAAAATGCCTCCCCCCCCCCCCCCGTCACCTATTATGTAGAACATCTTAAAATGTATGGTTTGTTCATCATTTAGATTTGAATCAATAACTGTCATATCACTAATGTTATTGACATTCTGAGTTATAATGTAAATGCTTTAGTAAACGCTAAAAGGTCACTTTCCAAGACTTGGGTCCACTCCGTATTGTATCGTTCTAATCTGTAGCATACACTTTAGCACCTTCATTTCCCTAAGAAACTTTTTCTTAAACCTAAATTTAAACCTATAATAAACACATGAGGGGACATTTGTGCACAGAAATAAGCAGGACAGAGATGGCTTTACCATGAAAGCAATAAGGTTCAGCTTCAGGGGCCCTCACATCCTTTGCCCAAGGCCCTGGGAGGGCCCCCATCAACATGCTAACCAAATCAAAAATGATTTTATAAATTTGGGAAAAGTAAGATAGTTATGTATTGTTTTTATATAAAAGCTCCCCAAATCGTATCTATGACCAAAGCTGAAGTTAGAAAGCTTTGATATTGATCTATTTCTTACCACCTAATGGATGATTCATTTCAGTTGAAAAGACCTATCTGAATTGTTTTGCCTTTTTTAAAATAAATAAATAACCAAACCATCCATTCTTGTTCTTTATAAAGCAAAACAGATTGCCAGATTATGCTGTATGGTTTCCTTCTGAGCTGCAGTTTATTCTTTGTGGACATGTATTAATAGCATTCTATTGGGGTAAAAATCTGCATAGAGTCTCTTCCAGCTGCTCAACCCCAAATTAGTCTTTGAGTGCCAAGTGGTCCACTTCACAATAACCAGAAAATTATTATTGTCATTTTTATTTGAGAATCTATGGCCCCTCCAAGACCTGTGCTGAAATAAAATGATTATCTCTTTTTTATGTATATTTGGAGAAGCAACAGTTTCAGTCACAGAAATATACACACCTACACACACATATGCATAAAACACACACACACAAACATACACACATACATAAAATCTTTAGAAGAGAATATGCTTTGACTGCAGGGATGGATTTTGTATGAATAGAACCCTGAGGCATCTAACAGCTTAAATAATGGTTTCTATTCCAAAGAAGAAAAAATATTTTTCCTTGATAGCACTTTTTTATATTCACTGCACTGGAATTACTTTTTCAAAATTCTGCCAGTGAAGACTTATCATGTGTGGGTGCCATTGCTGTAACATAAAGATAAGGATTGAAGCAAATTCCACTCATAAGCTCATGAGCCTGTAAATTGGAACTATCCTTCACAACACAAAGCATTTTACCAGTCCAAAAATTTTTCTTAAAAGCAAGACAGGAGTTTTCTCCTACAGAATTCTCCTTCTTCAACTGCTTAAACCTTTTCAACTGCTCAAATCTTATGTGTTCACAGACTATTTAGGAGAGAAAGACACAAACAACATCGACAGCCTACATAAAATGTAGAAAATAACTTCCGATTAAATTTTTTTTATCATTTCTGGGTTCAGGTAGATATCAAAGCATTTCAATAAACTATATAATGTTATTTCTACAGATTGAGGAAAATCATTAAAATCCATACAAAAGCCTATAAATAATATATTTAATAATTGTCATTGAGGTTTTTTGAAGGGAATAATTTGGTTCAAAAATGATGTTAGAATGTCCTAATAAGCCACACACAGCCCCAAGTTCTTTAAGCCTCAGCCTAAACATTGGGCTATCACTTCTTACTCACCCACCCCTCCAGATAGGTCAAACTCCCCATTAGATTCTTTATAGAACCCTGCACTGAACCTTCACCATTGGGGACAGGCAAGTGATGTGTGTGGCTATTTGTTTCATGTTCCTGTCCTCTGATAAACTATAAGCTCCGTAAAAGCAGGGGTGCTGTGTAGCTCACTCATCATTATACTCCCAATCTGACCACCCTCTGGGAAGAGAGTCAATAAATATTTGTCAGGTGAATGCATAAATGAATAGGCAATGGAAATGTTAAATAGTCCTTCCTTGGATCTGCTGTTCTGAGATAGGTAGGAAAAGAAAAACCAATGGAATGATATTTTTGCTATCATTTGCTATGAATTCTTACTCTTACCTTAATAGATTTTAAAGTTTAAAGGGGCTCCTAACAGCCCTCCATCCACCCGCTTTTGTCTGATGCATTTTGCATTCTCTTTACCTTCAGAGGAGGCAGATGGGTCCGTCTAAGACAGTTGTAAATACCGACCTTATGTTTTAAAATTATGATCATTGCATTATACCACGAAGAAGGAAAGCAAGCTAGCAACCGATGCTTCATCCTCTCTTACTGCCTCACTCATGACTGTAGGATATTAAACCTCACCCAAATGCTCAGGCCAACAATCACCTTTCTCGCTAAGAATCTCGTATATTGTTTCAAGGGGAAATGTGGGTTTTTATAAAAGATCTCTACCTACTCTGCTGTTAACATGCAGTCACGCCCTTCGCTATCATAAAATCACACAGCAACTTGCAAATGAATACATGGGCCACTGCTGCTCATAATACAAACATAGCACCCACAGGCGATGAGGGCTTCATGTAACAATCCTAATTCTTTAATAATTCGGTGCTGTTTTTCCTGTTCATACTGGAACTTGCACTTGGCTTGATTATTCTTGAGGAAGGGGCTCAATATTTCTTTCATAAAGATAATTGTTTCCGTGGGATTTGGGGCTTTCCTCCCTCCCCCGTTTTGGAGATGCCTATGTGGCTGAAAACACATAAAGTGGAGACGCACCTCTTCATTAAAAAACTTTAACCTCTCGCTAATGATGATATTAATACCCAGCGTGCGATAAACACCTGAGACGTACTTTGTCCTAAACAACACAGCCTTAGAGAACCTTGTAGTCAATAAAATAAAATACCCCTTTCTCTTTAATTAACATATGAAATAAACACAATCTGTGACACCTAGTGTGCAGCAGCAATTAAGAGGCATTGCTTAGTTAAACCTCCTAATACCTCATTTAAATATGCAATTAAGGGATAATTGCCTTCAATCAATAAAAAAATTGAAATATTTCGCAGGGGCTTCAATTATTTTTTTTTTTTTTTTTTTTGCTAGGCTTTCTACTTTACACTTGGCCAGCGCTAAGCCTGTGAGCCTTACTCCTTTGGTTAAAGTGACATTACCTCCTTTCTGGGTATTGGCTTTTAAGTGTGCTATTAACATTGCGAGAGGCCAATAACAATGCTAAGCTTTAGAAATCATCTCTTTTGGCCACAGCTAGAATTTCCGTGGCTCTGAAATTGCCTCTTCCTGACCTGCCTTGGGTTGTGTTCTTTGTTTTTACTCAGCACAAAGAACTCCATTTTCATCTAGTTGTAAAGGAATCTACAGTTTGCTGCCCTTCCTTGTTCATGAACCAAAATGCAGGGAGTAGGAGAAGCGTACTGTGGCCATCAGATTTGTTGGTGCATTTACTTTGGTGGGGCTGGGTTTTAACCCTTAACCCTTCTCCCAAAAAATACAAATTAAGAGCGTTTGTATTTACAGACTCTGATGTACAAAGAAAGAAAGAAAGAAAGATGTTTAAACTGAACCTTCAGATCAACCCTGGGAAGTGTGTGAAGAGAATTGGGAAGTACGATAACCATCACCAGGGAGGATCAAGGTATAACTACAAGGTAAAATGGTTAGGTGTGTAGGCAGCAGAGCATAACCAAATATTCATCCCAGAAAGGGGCAAATGGAATAAATATGCTGGGTTGACAAGGGATGGTCTGACGTGCTGAAGCTGACTGGAAAATGCAAATATTAAGCAACAATCTTATAAAATAAACCATAAAATGAAAGAATATAATCAATCAACAAGGAACAAATACCACACAGACAAAGCCAAGTGAAGGATTAGGCGACAGCTGATGAATTTAGGGCTAGCTAAGCAGCCCTGCTGCATAAGTCAGGCAACAGAAAATGCTGCAACCTGGGTTATCTAACTTGGTGGCCCAGCACATGCCTAAACTTCTACTTCAGTTTGATTGAGTTGGTTTGATCTTAAAAGATCAATGTTGGTTTGTTCTGAACATGAAAAATAATATCATTTTGTCATGACTCTACAATGTGAAAAATGTGTGCTTTCCAATTTGGAGTACTCGCCCCGAGAGCCCAGTGGGATCCCAGCCAAGCTGCAGTTACTGACCACCCAGCCCCTCCAAGATGGGAAGACCCCAAAGAAACCTCAGAAACAGATGAAATTTGTGCAGTTGGCCCTCGAACAACACATGTTGAAACTATGCGGGTCCACTTATTTGTGGATTTTCTTCCACCCCTGAGACAGCAAGACCAATCCCTCTCTTCCTCCTCCTCCTCCTCCTCCTCAGCCTGTTCCACATGAAGACAATGAGGATGAAGACCTTTATGATGATCCACTTCCACTTAATGAATGGCAAATATGCTTTTTCTTCCTAATGATTTTCTTAATAACATTTTCTTTTGTCTAGCTTATTTTATCGTAAGAATTACAGTATATAATATTAAATACATGCAAAATACATGTTGATCAACTATTATTAGTGAGGCTTCTGGTCAACAGTGGGCTATTAGTAGTTAAGTTTTCAGGGAATCAAAAGTTATACTTGGATTTTTAACTGCGCATGGGAGGATTATGGGGGTCAGTACCCCTAACCCCTGCATTGCTCAAGGGTCAACTATACACTCACAGAGCTTGGCAACCCTACTGAAACTCCAACTTCTCTTTTCCTCCCTATTTGAAAATACTTCCTGGTCTCATCAATTTTATCTGAGAGCAGGATACATCTACGTCAGTACCCACACACAAGTACACAAAATCTAACCCTTAATTCTCTGTGCTACTCTCACTTTCCAAGTGATGCAAGATTGTGAACCCATTTCCATGGTCCTTCTGCTGGTTCTTTGGGGCAACCTTGGTTTCTCAAGAGTCTCAACCAATCTTCATTGATAATAACAACACATTAATAATCTCAAATACTGTTCTAACATGGTTTATTTCATGGAAGTCTCATAACCCAAATAGGAGGGTAAATTGTCTTCATTTTACAGATGAAGAAATTATGGCACTAAAAGATTGTATTGCCAAAAGTAGCTGGAATATAAATTTCACAGGCCCAGCCACTATACTTGACAAACTCTCTAGAGTCTCAGTTTGCAAAAGTGTAGCACTTATTTCATGGAGTGATTCAATGAATTTGAAATAATATAAATTGTGTACTTCCAGATTTTATCTTCATGGCCTTAATGACCCTCAAGAGAACTGAAACCTTGCCACAATATCCCTGTTTTTCAGAAAACAATCTTCCGTTTTTTTAGAAAACAATCCTGTACTTTCATTCATACATTCAGATTCAGTGGGCATTATTGAGTCACTAAAATATTCATCAGGCATCACTATGCTAAACATAGAGATAAAGAGATGAATAGCCTTGCCCTCTCCTTTCTTCCTCATTCATCTTCCACACTACATTAGAGAAATTTATTAGATTTAGAGATATGAAATTGCCATTATTCAACTGTCTCTGACCTACAAAAACAGTAATCTTATGTAGTTCAATCAAATAAAACAAAAACCTCTGATGGCTTCCCAACCATCAAAGGGCAAAGTTGAGTCTTCTGAGAATGTCAGAATGTGGTCCTTCATTACTTTCATTACTTCATAGCAAGGTCCATCCCTTGCTATGCTGCCTGCCTCCCACTTTTGCTCACCCTCCTGTAGGGCCAGTCTCACATGGCCTACCCCTTTGAGAGAGGGGGCTTTTCCTACTCTCTGTTGGGAGATACTCATCTATCAGTTTCCTGTGCTCTATACATCCTGCTGGGTATGCCGAGATGTAAGGTCCTGACCACTCTTTACCTGGGCTGTGTCTCAGGGCTGTGTTGCAGTGAGCAGCCTTCAGAGACAAGGTAATGTCTCCCTCTGGGACAATAAGCAGGCTGGCGTACTGCTTGTTATAAAACAGCAGGTTCCCCAAGTTCAACATTCCTCAGCTGCAATACAAACACATCCAGGCCCATGTCATTGCTCCCGTGAACTTGGGAGATGAGGGAAACTGATGCACATGCTGATACTCACGTAATGGACAATGAAGTTCTTTGTTTCTGACCGTGAGTGTATGTCACAAAGGGAGAAGGGGAGTAGTTGGAGACAGAGAAAAGGGGAAAGAGTTGGATCCGGGCAGGAGTTACAAACTCTAGCTATGGAGACCAGACTCCTAACCACCTGGGTAAGTGCATACGAGCTCTGCCCGGAGAGTTATAGAGGGATGCAAAGCCCAGGGGCTGCGCACTCTGTTTCAGGGACCAAGAAGGCTGGGCCAGAGCAGTAGGCCTGGATTTGTAGGTTAATCTCGCGATTTTAAATGGTGTCTGAATTGAAAACATAAACAATCTCTGAGTAAACAAAACACACACAGTTTCCAAACCTGCAGGCTTCCAGGTTGCAACTACAGGATGAGAGTATCTGCAAGGTGTTTTCCAACACCTAAGTTTTACAATCTATGACTCAACAATATATAATGGCTTTCCCCTTTATAGGAGGAAAACAGACATTGTTTGCTGTTCCTCTAACAGGGTTTATTTCAATACGTACTGTTTCTGAGTAAATCTCTCAGCTCATTTCTGATAGCTTGAATTTACATTGGGTTTTATCAGGCCTCTTTAGTTTATTAAATCATAAAGGTCTCTCAAAAGTCAATTAAGCATATTAGAATTCACAAGACTAAAATTTTTAATAACCAGGAACAAGATGAGGACGTATTTTCAAATGATGGTTGAGATAGTGAACTACAGGGTGATTTATATTAAGAACACTTCTTAGGTTTCATTATCTTAACTGCTTCACACAGACTTGCATATGTGTTTCATTTAAAATAGAGTCGAAATTTTTGACCATTTCTGAAATTATTCTTGAATGAGTAATTCTGTATATGTAAGCCAATTATCTACACTTTTACGACAGATTTAACTGCTGTGTTGACAGTGCTGTAGTCAGATTTATGCTTAATCACTCTCAACATATAAATCCATTTCAAAAAGTTTGAATGTATATGGTGGAGAAGTAAAGGGTACCTGTCAAAACTGCTTCATTGTTCTGGGTTTGGGTGGATATTTAAAAAACAAAACATGTCAAAAAGCCATAGGACATTCTGGAAATGGCAAAATTACAGACTGTAAAAGTATCAGTGGCTGCCAGGGGTTAAGGTGGAGGGAGAGTTGAACAGACCAAAAAACATCCTCAAACGCAGATTTTTGGGGGCAGTGAAAGGACTCTGTCTGATACTAAACAGTGGATATGTGTCGTTATTTATATAGCTGTCCATACCCACAGATGTACAAGGCCAAGAGTGAGCCCTAATGTAAACAATGGACCTTGGGCGACAACGTGTGTCAATTAGGTTCACTGAGTGTAACACACGTACCACTCTGGTGGGGGACGTTGACGATGGGGGAGGCTGTGCATGTGTGGAGGCCGGAATAGAAGGGAAATCTCTGTACCTTCTGGCCAGATTTGCTCCGAACTTAAAATTGCTCTAAAACAATAGTCTTTTAAAAAATTCAATAAAATTTTTAAAAAGCTAAAAAAAAAAAAAAACATTTCTCTTACGATTTTAGTAATACAAACTCATTGCAGAAAACTTTAAAAATATACAAAACTATAGTTAAAGTAAAAATTATCCCTAATCCCACCATCCAGAGATACTTGCTAGTTGAGATAGTACTTTATGTAGAAGTTTTTATTCTACTTTTTTTCTTATGAACTTATGTCAGAAATATTTCTTGTATCACTAAAATTGTACCCCTATAGAATAAAAAGGAGCAATTTTTATTCTGTAGGGGTACATTTCATAATATTGCATTGCATAGATGTGACATTCCCCTATTGTCGGGAAATTAGGTTTTTTACAGTTTTTCACTGTAATAATAATATTGTGAAGAACAAATTTTGGCAGATTTACGGAAAAGATCCTTAAGACATATACCCAAGTTACATTGGTAAAGTGAAATTATAGCATAGAAGAGAATATTATGCTAATTAATCTTGATATTGTTATTAAATAAAACAAGTGTACAAGGTATACTGTTTTGGAAGGAATAACACAAAAAGCATGTTTTCAAAAATCCCAAAATAATGTCATATGAGATGATAAATAAGGCTGTGGTTGTGGTTTTTGCTTCTCTAGCACCCTTTGACAAAAAATGTCATGTTCCTGATTTAGTTAAATAATAGGACCGACAAACATACTGATTTATATTAGGAAAGATTGGCTGTTTATGTTCTAGCTGTTCACAAATCCTGAGACATCCAGAGCTGTTTTGTGAGTTAACATGCCTTCAGATAAGGTGACTGCGTAATCGCATGGTGACTCATTGTCCTGGTGGTACAAGGTGGAGAGACTCCCAGGCTCCAAGGCAGTATCCGATGGAGCATTCGGGCCTTTCCTGGGATGCCATCAGAAATGGCACTAGGTCCAGCCACCTCATGCATGGCCTCCTAACTCAAGTGCTTGGAATTCCTCATACTCTTCACTCTTTTCTTTCCCTTGCAAAGTGACGTACCAGGATTTTCAGGCAAAACAGACAAGAATTAAGTACTCTATGCAAAAGAAAACCATTTTTAACCACTAACCTTCCACCCTCCAATACTATGCCTTGTCATTTCCAGTACCTTTTGAAAACCATGTCAAATTTGTTCAGAATAGTTAACATTGTATAGACTTCAAACATGGTTATTTCTATGAAGACCCTTAACAGAAAGAATATTGGCTTCTATACATAAGTTGTCGTAAATTTCTTATGCAGGATTACTCACTGAAATTAATGCCACATCTGCATCAGGAAAGAACTGACTTCAGGTGCGTCCCTGTCTGAGTGTGTGGGGAGGTCTATCGGGGAGCCAGGCGTCCTCCTGTGGGTCAGATTGCACAGGGCTGGCTGGCCGTGGGGGCACAGCCCTCCCGCCCTGCTCTCTGTTCTCTATTGTATTTCTCACATCTCCAGTCTTTGTGAACATATCTCCCTTTCACCTTTTTTTCCTGTGCTGCGTGTCCCAGGCTATTTCTCCGCAGATTCACAACGCTGTTCTGGGGGTGGGGGCAGTGATCCACTCGTGTGTAGCATCCGAGTTCTTCCCCTCCTTCTCTGGGAGTAGGGAGCCAGGAGGCCACTGCTAATCTGCCATTTCCCCTTTCCAATTACTCCTGCTATATCTTGTAATCACTGCTGTATCTGAAGTTATAGAACTCTTTTCATTAGCACTATTATTTATTGATGAGTTCTCTCATTTTTCTTAATTAGTCTTGCCAGAGATTTTTCAATTTTCCTATTCTTTCAAGAACTGTCATGTTGATTCTATTAATAGATACTGTATTTTTGTTTTCCATTTATTGATTTTTGCTCTGATCTTTATCTTGTCCTCTTTCTACTTTCATTATGTTTGTTCTCTTACATCTCTAATTTCTCAAGCAGAATAGAATTCATTATCAGTCTTTCTTCTTTCCTAATATAATCATTTAAAATTGTAAGTTTTGAGGGGAAGGTGGGGGAGTAAAACAAACAAAAAAATAAATAAATAAATAAAATAAAATAAAATAAAATTGTAAGTTTCCTTTAAAGTACCACTTTCATTGTACCCTGAAAATTATGATATAGTATGTTTCCATTACTGTCCAAGTCTAAGTGTTTCTTTTAGTTTCATGATAATTTTTTCTTGGACCCATGGGTTATTTAATAAAGTGATTTTTAATTTCTAAGTTATGAGGTTTTTATTGTTGATGTTGTTGACTTATAATATAATGGCATTTTTCAACAACTTTATTAGGAGGTAATTTATATACCATTGAGTTTACCCAAGATACGTATAGAATTCAATGATTTTTAGTAAGTTTATATAATTGTCAACCAGCACTAATTTTAGAACATTTCCACCACCATGAAAATATCCTTCATGCCCATTTGTGGTCAAGGTGTAATGGCATTTTGGTCAAAGAACATGGTCTATATGATACTGATTCATTGACAGTTATCGATAGCTGCTTTACGGCCTAGATTTGCCCTGCTATAGCCACTACACCTGTTATTATTTAAATTTAAATAAGTTTAATAAAATCAAAAATTAAATTTCTCAATCTCACTAGGCACACAAAGTGCTCAACAGCCACATGTTTTGGACAGCACAGGTCTAGAACTTTCTTTAGCATTTAAGAAGTTCTACTGGACAGCACTGGCCTAGATATATCTTTCAGTTCTCTTTTCAGTTGATCTAATCTGCTATTTAATCTATCTATTGAGTATTTTACTTCATTAAACATTCCAGGCATAACTTTTCTACAGTCTTTAACAATTTCAGTATTTACTGTGATTGTGGTCCTGAATCTCTTGTTTGTGTGTCTGATGACACTCACTCATGATCCTTGTCTCCTGGTATGTTTAGTGATTTTTTTCTTCTGATTTTTTGCTTGATTTCAATGTATGGGAATCCTATGAGCCTAAATTGGAGGTGGTTTCTTCCAACAAGGATTCAGCTCTTCTTCTCTGTCACCTACAGGCACGAGTGACAAAGGACCACTTCTACCCTCCTTAAGAGTGTCAGCTCAAAGCCCCAGGCTCAGCGATCTTACTGGACCCTGACCCAGAACAACCCTACTACTGCTTGTTACTTCAGTCTTCTACCTCAGTTCATGTTAAATAGTTTGGAGAAGATGGGGGCTTCTTTCAGGTACCTCTGCACTCTCTTATCAGCCCAACCGTTACCAACAACCGTGTCCTGTTGGGATTGGGTTGTTATACACAGGAACCTCAGAGTACCCAGTCTACCATCCTGCAAAAATTTGAGTAGGAAACCTCTGTGTGTAACCCAAAATGGTATCTGCTGAATTTATTTTAGGTTCATATGACTTCTTCCCACAGTATTTCTTTCAAAATAAAATAAGTGAGGGAGGATATCACAAAAGACGTTGTAAAGACTCGAACAAGCAATTATCTCTGTTGTGAGGGAAAAACATCTCATGTCATATCTAGTCTCTGTGGGACCTTTCTTAACTAAAGGAGGCAGCATAGTGCAGTGGAAATACCTTGGGCTTTGAGGCCACGTAGTTCCAAACACCCATTTCAATATTATCGCTCAATAGCCATATGGTTTATGCAAATACCTTAATCTGGGCCTCAATTTCTTCATTTGTGCAAATGAAAGTTACAAGATATGCTTATCAGAGTTGTGAGGATTAGTGATAAAGAAAGTGGCATTTAGGATAATTCAATAAAAGTTGATAACTCTGTTGGTGAAGATGATAATGAGTAACAAAGCACTGAGGCTGGTGTTATGATCTCCTTTTTGTAAATAAGAAAACAGAAGCTTTAACGAGGTGAATTTCAAGAATAATGATGCAGTGAATTCATATGAAGCTTGTTCTTTTCAAAGTTCTGAATGATGGTAGCCCTGTGCTGCTGGCATAGGCACCGCTAGGCTCTGGGATAGCCAAGGAGCCATTGTTTGTGGGAGTTGTGAATGAAGCTTAGAGGTATGACCTGAGGTCTGGGCACAGCCCCTTACGAGACAGAGCTGGGAGAGAGGAAAGGAGTGTGCGGCAGGCTTGGGGTGAGCCCTCTCTACTCCACCACATTCCAGCACAGAACTTCCTGAAGTCCAAGAATCCTAAACTTGAACCTGGTCTACAAAGTCATTAGGAAGGAATACTTTCAAAGTAAGTGGATAGAGCATATTTTAATTAATAATGTGTTCGGTATTTACACTTATGACCTCTGGGCCTCCATTTGTTCTCTTGCCCCGGCCTCACAAATACTAGGGGTGAGCCTATCCTTGGGGAAAGTTGCTGTGCTCTCCCGTGCAAAGAGAGAAGGCTTCTACTCCAGGTCATGGGTTACTATTGAGGGACTGAGTAAGGGAGTGATGAGGGAATGGCAGCTTGCACCCACTCCACTTCTGTCCCATGATAAAATTCAAGCACTCTAAACATACACTTCTGTCCAAGGTTAGAGCTCTCTTTCCTCATTACAGCCTTAGCAGCAGCCTTCCTGCCCTGTGTCTTCCTTAAGTCTAACATACCAA
The DNA here is from genome assembly GCF_041146395.1 of Eulemur rufifrons. NCBI lineage: Eukaryota > Metazoa > Chordata > Mammalia > Primates > Lemuridae > Eulemur > Eulemur rufifrons. The sequence goes on along the minus strand of NC_090987.1, from coordinate 38,426,777 downwards.
CGTAGGCTCAGGCACACCATACAATATGAAGACACAAGGGTACAAATTCTACCTGTTTCTGGAAGCTCCACGTTGTTCAGTTCCCTGTTTCATCAGTGCACTCTCAGGGTTACCAGGCTAAGCAGGTGAGTCTTCTCTCTCCTGTGAAAAGTGTCCCTTTGCCAGTGGAAGCCCAGTGACTTCTCCAAGAATCTTAATCTCCCATACCTCTTACCTGAACCTATTTGCCACCTGAGTTAGTGGCTCATACATACCAGGCTGTGACTAGAAATCAACCAGAAGAATTCTTTAAACCTACAAATTTTCAGGTCCCATCTTCAGAGATTCTGATGCAATAAGAGGTCCAAAGTAGAGCCAGGGAATTTCTTTGTGGCTGTCATTGTTTTTGCCATTGCTAGTGTGTGTGTGTGTGTGTGTGTGTGTGTGTGTGTGTCTTATTAAGCTTACTAAGTGATCTGACACAGATAGGATTGAAGATCTTGGATTTCAATTCTGTATTTTTTTCTTATGTGCATACTCCTTATTTTCTTAGGTAGATCTTAAGCTCCTGGGGCAGAAGTTGTGTTTTACACTAGTGTGTAACCTGCTCAGCACCTGGCAGTATGCAATGTGTCTAGTACAGACTCCATAAAAGTGTATTGAATGAAACCTGGATCTTCCAAGGTAAGAGCAGAAGAAATTGAGCACTACCACATCTACATGCTAATCCCAGTGTCACCTGTTGTCATTATCTCCACTTCAGTTCTGCATGCTCTAAGGCTGTGGTGCTGAACCCTCAAATCTTGTGGGCATCAGAACCTTCCATAACTTGCAGCACATTGGCAGCTTCTCACCCAACCCCTCCAACAGCTCTTTGTTTTGTTTGCTTGTAGAGCTGAGTTTAAATCCAAATTCAACTGTGAATCATTAAAAGGGTGATTTTTCTTAAAACCAGTGATTTGTCCTTGGACAACTGGCAGCCCTGACCCCTGCTTGAGCCACATTAATTTCAGAAAGAGTTGTTAGGGACGGAGGAAAGCCAGCTGAGGCTGCCAGCTTTTAACTCCTGCTCAGGGGGCTTAAAGAGGTAGTCCTGAGGTTCCTGCAACCACGTCCTTCTTTAAAATCAATGAAAAAGAGCTAAAAAGTGAAAACCCCATTGTAGGAAAAACACCATCTAGGAGATCTCACTTTTGCATGGGTAGCTTTGCTTTTCCCTCAGCGTGTGGAAGACAATGTCCCCACCTGAATCTGATATAAGGGAATGATTTGAGACATTCACTTAGGTGAGAACCTTTTGTTAACCAGAAAATTGGTCCCTTTGCCTCTCTGTTTTTTTTTTTATATAAGTATGCTTTACTTTCTCTATTTTTTCTTAAATGGTACTTATACATACACCTTATTGATGTATTATTCATGTGGACAAACTGCTTCCATTATGTGAATGTACAATAGCTGGAAGTCAATGGGAATCAAATGACTACAGCTTTATGCAGAGCTTTAAAAATTGCAGGACTGGTAATAATAACTTATGAGGCTGCCAGTGTTGAGATAGAGTTGGTCAAACTTTAGACTTCAGTGTGCAATGTACATATTCATCTTCAAACTCTCAAAGGGACTCAAGTCACACTGTTTCCATAAATAGCATGAACCTATGATCTGCTCAAGATAAGAGCATCAAGTCCCCATCTTTCCTGCCCTGTAACATCAGAAAAGGCACGTAGAACTGGCTTTCTGTGCACTGAGAGTAGCTGCTACGTGCAAGGCATTGTGCCAGACGTAGAACTGATAAGACAAGACTCTTACGCTCAAATCACCCCCAGTGGAAGAGACACTCATTTCATTCACCCTGTGAAATCTCAAGAGAGAAGATAATAGACACAGGTCACCAAGGTCGAAAATCCATTGCTGCAACATGGGCACTACATAATAACCTCACAGAATTCTTCCCAACTGTTTGGGAAGGAGAAGCATGGAATGTTCACCTAGAAGTGTAAGGCAAGGATATATAGGGGATGCAGTTTGTAAAGAATAAATGACCAAGAGTTTTAAAGATCATGAGAGCAAATTAGGGGTGTTTAATTAAGACTTACCTGCACATATTTAGTTGATTATGGTGTACTCAAATAAATTAGCTTGAATAAGTTACAACCCTTTGTTAGAAAAATTGTAATAGCTATTGGATTGAAAATCTCTGGTATGTATCCCTAACCCTACCCTGCCAGCCCAGTCGCCTGGCCTCAGGGCTCATGTCCCTGTCTGGCCCAGAATCCTGTACAAGTCTCCTTCTTTTGCAGACTCCCACCTGTGAGCTCACACAGATCCGACGTCTTACATTCCTTCATTCCCCCCGAATACAAGCAAACAAACATATATTGACTTAGTTAGTTACTTTCATGCAGCTACATTGATTTTTCACGTGTTTAATTTTCTTTTTGTACGCTCATGTCTCTTTTTTTATGTGCATCAAGTATCCATACATCAAGCATCAGGTTGTTAGATCTTCTAAGAGTAGAAACTACATGTTCTGCTTTTTTTGTACATCGCTCCTGCAATGCTAAGTGTTATTAGCCGGCTAAAGAAGAGATTAATTTAAGGCTAGAAAATAAGCCTACTAAGAGAATTAATTATAGACGTGGGGAAGATAGGAGACTGAGTAACTGCACTTCAGCACATGAAACCTGATTGTGTGAAAATGGTAACAATATATTTTTTAGTAATCTGTACAAGTAGTGAAAGAAGGGAAATGAAGCTCCTAGGCCAAAAATAAAACAAAAACCTTAGAATTAAACCTCTTCTATTCTGATTTCAGTACAGATCATGGGACTCTATATTTATTGCTGGGAAACCTAAAATTTTTAATAGATATCCCAAAAAGCTAAAGGTTATTGCTGTGAAGGTGCCTATTGATTACTAGGCTGTGGTTGCTGGTTTCCGGTACCTAAAGGGCCTTAACAACCTCTGGCAAGATACTCATACCTGCCAGACCATTTCAGTTCCCACCAGGATGACTGCTTAAAACTGGAGCCGCATGTCCAAAGCTCTGTCCTGAAATCAATACATGTGGCACTGACACATGCCCCTGCAAGCCAGCATGGGAGCCCCCGCCATTCTTCAGAGTCCTCCTCTCTGAATCCCTTTCTCTCCACTTGGCCCCTGTTCCTGGTTGATCTATCCATCTTCACCTACCACTCTGGCTGTCTTCTTAGGCTTTCCTCCCTTTAGTGACTCCATTCATGGCAATCTGGCGTACGCTTATACTTTTCTAAAGAAAATTCTCCAAGGTGAATCAATGTCCTTCTTCCTCATGGCTCATGCTCGTCTTGTTAGACCTCATTAGAGCTGACCCTGTGGAGCCACCTGCTCTTCTCAGAACTCTCCTGACTCAGGTTCCCTCACCCAGAGAGTCCTTTTCCTTCCTGGCTTCTCCATCTAAGACCTTTGACCTTTTCCCTTCTCCCCGACCAAAGTTTTCTCCACCACCATCTTCTTTCCTAACTCACTGTGCTGCCCCATGGTAATCTCAAAGCTGCATTTCTCAGCTCCCTTCTTAATGCTAGACATGTGTTTTCAATTCTTTGTTGGCAAACTTCCACCCAAAAATCCAATCCACCACGGTGCCTAGAACATAATTAGTGCTTAATAAGTATTTACCATATTCGCTTTCGAATGTATACTATATTCAATTTAGATAATACTTATTAAGCACTAATTATGTACTAGACATCATGGTGGGTACAGAGATGAAAAGAAACATCTTTGTGAGCTGCAGAGGGAATGATTACGTGAGATTCTGGCTAAGTAGAGAATGAAGCCCCATGGGCCACAGTTTATTCTTAGAGCACTAAAATGATAAGTTCTAAAGGATGAATAAGGAAAAATGGGCTGAAATTATACCCCTAAATTCAGATTCATTCTAGATCATTCTGGATACAATCCTGGAATATACTCCAGTGGTCTTAAGGAAAGTACCAAATGATTCCTCAAGAGAAAATTGAGACATACAGAAGGGATTGGCAAACTATAGCCCACAGGCCAAATCCAACCACTGAATATATTTGTAAATAAATGATACTGGAGCACAACCATGGTCGTTCATTTCCATATTGTCTGTGGCTGATTTTGTACTACAACAGGAGGGCATTTATGACTGACAACCATGCCTCACAAACTCTAAAATATTTACTATCTGGCACTTTAAGAAAATCTCTGCCAATCCATGCCGTAGGGTATGACAACCCCAACTTGCCTTATTATAAATATAACCTGAGTGTTTCTTTTTTTTTTTTTTTTTTTGAGACAGAGTCTCGCTTTGTTGCCCAGACTAGAGTGAGTGCCATGGCGTCAGCCTAGCTCACAGCAACCTCAAACTCCTGGGCTTAAGCGATCCTACTGCCTCAGCCTCCCGAGTAGCTGGGACGACAGGCATGTGCCACCATGCCCAGCTAATTTTTTCTATATATATTTTAGTTGGCCAGATAATTTCTTTCTATTTTTAGTAGAGACAGGATCTCGCTCTTGCTCAGGCTGGTCTCGAACTCCTGACCTTGAGCAATCCACCCACCTCGACCTCCCAGGGTGCTAGGATTACGGGCGTGAGCCACTGCGCCTGGCCCTGAGTATTTCTTAAAAGAACATATTTCTCAGCCTCAGCCTGGATCTAGGAATTAGAATTTCCAGGGCATGAACCTGGAACTCAGGACTTTTCACAGGCACTACAGGTGATCCTTAGGATCAGGCAAAACCCTGGTAGAGTTTTAGAAGCTTAATCTTTAGAATCTTACAGCTTTGGATTTATATCTCAGCACCACCATTTCTAATTCTGTTACCTTGAGCAAGATACTTAACCTTCTCTGAACTTCAGTTTTCTTATTATAAAATAGAAGAAACAAATGACCCTTCCTCATACAGTTTTTGGGAGGATTAAACAAGAAATGTGGTACATGGTACCAGATTCAGTAAGTGTTTTATCATTGTCATCATCATCATCATCACCCTTATTATTTTCTCCTCCTCCTCCTCTTCCTCATATAATATCATCACTCATATAATCTATCTGCCTAGAAAGTTTTTGGTATAATTGTATTTGAAAATGGTGGCTTAGTTTACCTTCAGTTTATGAATTCTGAGTTCTACTTTCTCCTTCTTTAGTTTGAAAATATTCAGCAAATAAATCTTTAAGTGATTTATAACATCTTTTATTTAAGAAGTACAAAGTACTGTATGTACAAACAAGTGAGTGTGATGGGGGAGATGGAGAAGGCAAATTGACCTACCCCAAACCACAGAGCAAATCCACGAACAGCATATACAACGCCTAACACCCAGCCCTGTACCTGAACTCAAACACCAACACACCTTTCTAGATCGGTCTCATTATCATTTATTTATTACCCTTTTGTTGATAGGATACAACAAATCTATCTGCCAAAAACCTTTTAGAGTCCCACAAAACACTCACAAGCCTCCTCTGCCTTTACCAGTGTCGAAAAGCTGATGGGGTAGAGGAAGCGGACACTACCTGCCCAGAGAGCCCCAGGGTAACTTTGACTGTGTCGCTCCCTTTCTCGGACCACTTCAGGGGGCCCCAGTTGCTTCTCAATCAGATATAAATATCTCATCATGAGCTTTAAATTCCACCCCTCTCTTGTACCTACCCGCCCTCATCTCGCACTTCATTCATTTATATTTCACCTTGTGGTCTTCACCCCAGTCAAGAAAACCTACCACGGCTGAACACATCCCAGAATGAATCTTAAAGTCCATTAAAAGAAGAAAAACGCCCTGAATAAGAAGGATGATAGTCTTAACCATACTCTCTTTTGGTCAGACCACACTTTGGAAATTATGTCCCATTCCAGGAAGGACATTCTAAGAGGGGTGTGGAAAAACAGGTGGCCATTCAGAGAAGAGGCCGCAATGTGGTCAGGGATAAACAGTTCTGTGAGGTTGCAACATGATAGTGTCTTTCAGATACTTGAAGGACTGTCCACTGAGAAAGGGTTAGACTAACTCCAAATGGCTCCAGACCTGAAATCAACACAACGGACTGATATTTTGGAAAAGCACGTTACTGCTCCATTCAAGGGGAGAACTTCAGTATCAGCGAAGCTGATCCAAACTAGAATAGATTGTTTTAGGAAGTTGGTAACCTGAGTGTGATCAGGTTTAGAAAGGATGTTGTAGTGGCGATACCTATTTCTGACACACAGCGGAATTAGGTGACTTTTAGAGTGGAACTAAGTAGTGAAGAGCACAGCTTTTGGATCCAAACTGGGCTTAACTCTCTACCTTTACACACACAGTGTGTCTTAAACCTCTCTGTGCCTCAGTTTCTTCATGCTAATAGTACCAACCTCATAGTGTTATAGTGAGGGACTAAATTAATGAATATAAGCAAAGGACTTAGAACAGAAGTTGACATGTATGAGCATTACGTTAGTGTTCGTTTTAAGTATTTTATGATTTTTATTGTCTGCTGACCTTAGGAATAACCATTGTGTGTCCTTCACCGGCATCAAAGATCCTAGTTTTTTTTCTGCAGGGCACAGAACAACAGCAGGCAGTTAGCTTTTTGCAAACTCAGCTTCTCCTCCCCCATGAGGTCAAAAAAAGGAAGATTGGGGGACCTAAGACAGGCAATCCCAGAGCCGCCTGGGCTCCTAGAACATGCAACGAGAGGGGAGGAAGGGCTCCCTGCCCCTTTCTTCTCAGGGCTTCCAGCCAGGAGTGACACTTCAGGGGAGCAGCTTCTAGAAACACAGGGGGCACAAATTAGCCCCATGGATGAAAACAAATCACAAGCGAAAGGCATCGGACTCAGTTCTAAACTGCACCTAGCACAAGGGCGGCCCTCAAAAGCAATTAACACAGCCATGGTGCAAATCAACATGGGCCTTCAGACCAGGAGCTGAAAGAAATTAGACTGAATCCTAAAAGAAATCAGGCCATGGATAAAAAGGAATTTCAATAAAATTATTAAATATTCACTAATACGGCTGTCAGTCATCCCTGTGTAGTCCATTGAATTATCTCTCAGTTATTTGACTTCTTTTCAGAGCCAGGATCCTATTATCCTAGGTGAATGCCGGGATCCATTTCAGAACCCAGTAGTTCTGTTCAGTTTACTTCAGTCTAAGCTGTGTCTGGCATCCCACGCATATTTTTAGTGGCCCTTTAATGAAAGAAGCACACCTCTCTCCCTTCAGCGCTAAAATCTTCCCTGCAACCCTCCAGCAACTTTGCTACCTCCGTATATAGCCAGGATTCTCCTCTCTAGCTCTGCAGAGCTGACATTGTTTCTGCCTGTGGCGTAATGGTTTCTGCCTCTTTTGTTTATATTTATTTGTGTTTGTCCTGTCTCCTTCGTTACGCTTTAAGCCTCTACCTATAAGCATTGACTTCTTTTGTGACTCACCCCAGTACACAAGATATTCGTGATTGACTGACTGCCATATTAGTGAATAATGCTTGATGATTTTATTGAAATTCCTTTTTACCCATGGTCTGATTTCTTTAGGGTTTAGCCTAATTTCTTTCAGTTCCTGGTCGGCAGGCCCATGTTGATTTGCATTATGGCTGTATTAATGCTTTTGAATGCTATCCATGTGCTAGGTGCTGTTTAGAACTAAATAAAATGTCTTGCCCTAGTGATTTGTTTTCTTTCAACTTGGCAGATTTGTGACCCCTGTGTTTCTAGGAGCTGAAATTGTCAAGACTCTTTTAATGCACCTCTTTGTTCGGGCAATAGCACGCCTGGTGGCTTTGAGAATAGCTGTCGTTTTGAGAATAGCATTTGTAGACACAACTGCTGCTGAAAAGGGAAACTCTATACATGGACTATTTCACTGGGAACAAGGCAGCAAAAAGAGCGACTATTGTTCTCCACTAAAAGAAATAAACGAAGCCTAGTGTATTAATTTGCTCCTGGACATGATGCAGCATTTTGCTCTAAATCTAGACACGATTGCATCTATATTGTCCATGTCAGTGCAGTTCTGATCCCAATCAGTGTCCGTGATCACCCCCCAAGGCACCCAGCATAGAAAAGATCTGGCCCCTGCTTCAGTGAACTTCCAAGATGGCTTTGAGTAAACAGCACTAGCCACAGCGTGAAACTCCTCGGGTCCTTGTTACACTCCCGGGTGTCGTAAGCTCAGGCAATCTCGGCACTGTAAAAACCACAGACAGCTACAATCCAAAAGAACCAGAGGCTTAGGATACTTCTTTGAAACTTGGATTTGTGCCACTACAGTTTAGCAAGAGTTGGAGACCGAGAGGGCACATTTGTCCCTCTCCTGCCGGTGAAATATGGCTCCTCGGTGCATCTGTTCGTGGCTGTGTTCTATCCACGGAGGGATCGAGCGTTAGGCATTTGCCACTTGTGCGACACTGAATCTTCCGGCTCTACAGAATGTGCCAAATCCCTCCTCGTATGACACATTAAAAATTGAAATTCAGCTGCCTGTCGCCCTTTCTAGAACACGTATATGTCTAATATACAATTCTAGAGTAGTCCATTATGAAAACTAACTATGGGCTGGGGAAAAATGCGTGCCTTACACGGAAAAGCAGAATGAACGGCAGGTCGAAAGAACCTCAAGTTCACCCTGTGGTGGAGTCATTTACCCTCCTCCTTGTGAAACTGTCCTGGTCCAGGAATATCTCTGTGGGTTCCAAGAAAACTAAAACGTCATCCCTTAAACAATCACCTGTAAACAGGTTCAAAGAAGCAGCAGCAACAACAAAAAGTTTTAAAGAAGGAAAACATTTTAAGGACAGATACACTTTTAGAAGATAAATTTCCCAAACAAGATTTTTAAGTCTTCTAAAAATTAATTTCAAAGGAAATAAGAAGAGAAACGGGGGAATTCATTGACTGAAAAAGAAGAAACAAAAGAAACTGAAAAACAAAATGAAAATGAAGGAAGAGCACAAATAAACCAGGAAATCTTCAAAGGGTAAAAAAAAAAAAAAATCAGAAAGTCTTTACATCTTTGCTAATTTGTTAAGTAAAAATGTATCGTATTATTTTAATTTGCATTTATTTGATCACCAGTGAAATCAAATGTTTCCTCGTGTATTTTCTAATCAATCTATTTTCTCTTTGGCAAATTGTTCTATTAATTTAAGTGACTAATGCTCAGTTACCTATTTCCCTATTTCTTTTCTTATGAATTAGTCTGAGCTCTGTATGCAGTGAAGATTGTTATATTTACTGTACCTAGGAAATCTCTACTAAATGGCGCAGTTGTAGGCCACATACATGTATAATGGTAAGCCATATCCATGTATAATTATATTATTTATTTGTAATTGTATATATAATGACCTGGTTCTGATCCATTTTGCGTATTCATCAGAAATTAAGAATCAATGTCCTGAAAACTAAGATTTCAGGAAGTCACCCATGTGAGGTTGTAGTAGACATATAGTAAATGTGAGCGTGTTAGCAAGTTGGGGTAGTAATCAGTGTGTGGGGATTAGTAAATATCCTCAGCAGACTGAAACATTGTGAGACACAACAAAATGCAGTTAGGGCAAGTACAGTATCAGTAAAAGCCACTGGTGACTTGGGCGTGGGAGTGACTGACAAAGTTCAGACGTGGCAGAAGAGTTTGAGAGCCACAGTGACTGGCAGCCTCATCCGGGATTATCATTGCTCATTTGAAAGCAAACATTAAATACAGGAGGTCTGCAGTAACCTTGCTATGGGCAGTGCCGAGTCACATTCCTAAATCCTGTTTCATTCATTCTGCTATTTAGTTATTTAGTTAAGCCTACAGTGGTCCCTAGGTGCTGGGTATATATCGATCCAGAAGACAGTCAAAGTCCCTGTCCTGGTGGAGCTTACTGTCTAGTGCAAGTGAGAACTGCGATAAACAATACACAATAAATCAATAATAATACAAGTGGTGATAAGTAATAGGAAACAGAGTACAGTAATAAAAAAGTAACCCGACCACACACATACATATACACAGACTCATATGTGTACACACACACAGACATATCGCAGCAAAAGAGTTGGAAAATAAGATTTGTGAGGAAAGGCTAAGGAAGGAATATTCTTGTACCTGGAGGAGAAGTAGGTGAGAAAAGGCTAACAGTGCCCCTGCAGAATTCAGAGGGTTGTGTTTTCCCATTGAAGACGTCCAACATAAAATAGGATAAAAATAGTGTATTAAATCTATCATTTATGTGTTTAAAAAAATAGTGCCTTCAAAAAAGAGGAAGGTTAAAATATTTCTCCTCTGATAGTATTTTAAAGGGGAGATTCTCTTTTATCTGGGATTAGTCTCCCCAACGTTAAGAAAAGGACGAATGATTTGAAAATGTCTGCCAGCTCAGGGTCTGCTTTTTCCGAGTTCCTCCTGGTTCTTCCTTCTTTTCCTTTGCTCCTTTGAACAATTATTACAAGCAGTCCCTTACCAGGAAAAAGCCTGTTCTAGCATCATGTGGTGAAGGAGCTTCTATTCTGACCTCCCTGGGTCTCAGATTCTTGATTTCGATTTTCAGTTGCTTCCATTCTCTTCAATAGCCTGCTTTACTAATTTCACAAACATCCTTTTAACTTGAGATGCTTAAGAGCCAGCCAGTGATGAGCTGAAAAGTACTGAGGCCACATTGTGAAATAAACAATGTATCACCTCGTTATTATTCTTACAGACGTAGTTATCCCCTTCCCCTGCCATGGTATTAAGAGGTAATACATAGTGACATTCCCCTGCGGCACATTTGAGTGGCAGGGGCACGGAAGGAGAAAAGAGACATACTAAACCCATTTTAAAGATGAGAATACTGAAGTTATAAAATGGCTTAGTTGAATATTCCAAGGCTGTTCGAAATGAGGGACAGATTTCAGATGCAATTCTCAAAGCTCCAGCCTCTAAACAAAACAGAAGAACAAATGCCCATTTCCAGTTGGCACAGAGAGTCTCTGGGGTTGGAAATCTGCTTTAAAAATTCTAAAGCAAAAATCCTTTGAAAATATAGTTACAGCAAACTAATCAATGTGTTCCAGTGCCCCTCTGTTTCAGCCGCCCCGAGAGCCTGAGATTGTTAGTGCCACTTAGCTATGCTTGGCAGTACTCACCCCTAAGAATGGGAGCCCTGGTGGCCTTTCTGACAAGCCAAGGCACAGAGATGTGTCTGCTGACATGAAAAGGACCCTTCTGTGAAATGCGTTGAACACTTAGTGTTTTACTAAATGGTCTTGAACATTCCTTCTCTATCCATCTCTTCCTTCCCAGTCACGTCCAATTTTTTTTTTCTTTTTTGAGTCAAGGCCACCTTCCAAAGCTGCTACCAGTCACAAATGTTATAATTTTAAATGAGTTCTGTGCTGTAATTTAAAAGATAACTCATTCCTATTTCCAACATTTAATGTATTTTCTTTTTTTTTTTTCTGAAAGCAATATACGTGTGTAATTAATAAACAATTTAGTATGTTGAGGAACCCAGGAACTTGGCAAATGTTCTGGGGATATGAAATCTCAAGAAAAGCAGCACATTATAAGGCCTAGTAAGTAATTACTTATGTAAGCTTTCTTTTTAAATTCTAAGAACATTAACTACTAATTACCTACTAATTACCAGTACTTCAGCAGGTGTTTGCACTTAACTGTAGACGAAAGCCCCTGTGAAAAACAAACCCCTCACAGCCTCTCTCAAGATCAAAGTCGAATCCCACCGGACCTTGAAGTCGCTGGAGGTTTGGCGAAACCGGTTACAAGCCGACGTCTTCACCACTTGGCTGCTTAAGGTGAAACAGTAAATTTGTGTTTGTCCATTTTCCTTTCTCTTTTTCCCCAAAGGCAGTCATTATCAAGTAGTGAAAAGAACTGGCTTGAATGGCAGCTTCGAGGTATCTGGGGTTACACTCCAACGATGATGAAGAGGCCTTCATCAGAAATGCATCCGTCTCACTCGCACCGGCTGAAGCAGCCTCTGTGTCTGATGGGCCTGGAGCACCATCCACCCACCTCCCCATGCTTCCTTCCCTGGAATTTGCAATGAGTATGTGTGTGTGTTTATTTCATTGCCTTCCATTCTCCTTATCGAGCTCTGAAAATGATCTGTAAGCTCCCTTCCAACTTGAAACTCGTGGGCTTCTCTGATCCTCCACTTCGCAAAGTTTCAGGAACTAAAGCTGTGCTGTGTTCACTGAAGACCCAAAATTGTTCCACATTTGGCAGGTCCCGACGTGGAGAATGCCATTGCTCCCCTTCTCCCTAAGAATGGGCGCCCTGGCGGCCTTTCTGACAAGCCAAGGCACAGACAGGGTCACTGAGTGTCTCACAAGAGCTGAGAGCTGCTTCTTCAAGACACCTCAGGCATGTGCACATTGCCCCGCGCTGACACTGAGCAGGGATGCAGGAACCGAAAGGTGATGTCTGATAGCACAGTCTCACCTAAATTCTACCATGCGGTGTCAGCTCTGCCCAGGACCACGTTCCAGTGCCGTCCACGCCTCTCACTATGGCCTTCTATGGGTTTCTGTTGGTATCTGGTTTGCTATGGGCTGCCATAACAAATTGCCACAAGCTTGGTGGCTTAAAACCACAGAGATTTATTCTCTCACAGTTCTGAAGACCAGAAGTGCAAAATCAAGGAGGCTGCATTCTCTCCATTAGCTATAGGGGAGATTCTGGTCCTTGGTTGGTGGTGGGTGGTACCAGGCGTTCCTTATCTTGTGTCCGCATCACTCCAGTCTCTGCCTCCATGGTTCCATTACCTCCTCCTCTTCTGTCTGTCAAATCTCCGCATCTCTTAAAAGACACTTGCTGTTAGATTCAGGGTCCACCCAGATAATCCAGGGTGATCGCATCCTGAGATCCTTAATTACATCTGCAAAGACCCTTTTTCCCAAAATGATCATATTTACAGGTTCTGGCAATTTGGACATGGACATATCTGTTGGGGCACCACCATTATCCCCACTGCAGTCCTCTAAATGGTCTCTCATCTATTAATTCATTTATCCAACACATTTTATTGAGTCCGACAATATTGTAGGCACAATTTTAGATGAAGATGAATTCATGAACAAGACAGACTAGGTCCCTGCCCTCATAGAACTTATCTATTACACCCCACACCTATTTTGCACATCCTTTTCAATTATGCACATTTCCTTAGATCCACCGTATACCATTGATATTCAAAACACACCTAATTCTTAGAAATCTAGTCAAAGCATAGCTTGTGTGCAGGTTGGAGAAACAGGAGACATGCCTGGAAAGTTTCCTTTCATGAACAAGAGAGAAAAGCATAGATGTGCAAATTTTATAAATTCATTTTACAATGTAATTGAAATGCCAGAAGATTGAAGAATTCATTGTTGATGAAGAAGCGGATATTAGCGCAATGAAGAATAGGTCTGTCTCTGTCGGCTGGCCGTCTTTTCTATGTCAGGGGCTGTCACTTTCTATTGCATTTCAACTGACTAATTACCTCAGTTTATTAAAACTGAATATGAATTCACATATTTTACTTTCTGAGGCTTCAAGTGTTCCTGTTATGGAGAGCTATCACCTAACAATACGTCCCATAGTTCTGGGGTTTCTCAGATTAGGAAATGAGTGGGCCAACCCAGACAGGTGTCAAGAGTACCGGATGGCCACTGTAAGGCGCGGTTGTGTACGACCACATGCCTTAGTCAGAGCTGAGGCAAACCAAGTCCTGTAGCCGCGAGTGAAGATCTGGGCCGGGAAGAGGTGGGATCGCAGATAGGACTGGCACGAACGAAAGCTATGCCTCTAATGGAGAGCTGCTTTCTGACCAGAGGTAATGACCAGAGGTCATCAAAGGAAGGGACCATAGATTAGTTTATGTGTTGTCTATCTGAAAACTACCTCAACTTCAAATCACACACTTAAATTTTAAAAGTTGCCTGGGTCTTGGTGGGAAAGGGGGATGGTTCCTAATGGTGATGGTATTTTGTGTGTGGGTGTTGGGAGGGAGTGGCTGGGGCGGTTGCTCTGGTCATCTTGGAGTGCACTTACAGGTACGACGGGCAGAGTTGTGTTAGATAAAATCTAAGTGCGCCTCACGTGAAAAACCAAACGTTCATCATTCCGAAGTGCAGTCGTAGCCATGTGATTACAGGTTTCAAAAGAGCCATTGTCAGAAAAGTGGAGTCTAGAAACAAGCAATTAGCACTTTGATCTCCAACACAGTTGCAGCACCTGTTGGAATTTCATTTGGATTGTACGGAATAACATGCCGGGAGGAGCGGAGGCGACCACTTCTCGCTTTTCAAAAGGAGTATCTAGAACTGCAGACCTTCTGATGACATGGTCATTTCTTGGCCAGACAGGTGACGTGGTATGTTGGGTGACCAGAAGTCTCAGTTAGGTTTTCATAAATTGCCAGAGATAGTCAATATTCATGGGAAAATAAAACCAAAACAATACTTTGGGAAATCAAGTAAATCTGGGGGCTGTGGCAAAGAACAAAACCCCCGGTCACAGAGGAAAATGCCACTTACCCTGAGCTGTAGTTACAAACACGAGAACATCAGATGCAGGAAAGGGAAGGAGGCTTGTTTTTTCCTTAGCAGATTCTGATTGTTCATTAAGAAAGGTAGTTATTGAATGCTTTTCCACGGTAAATCATGCTATCTTGCTCCAATCAGAATGTGTCTACGTGTCAGAGTTTCAGGGGAAGTGCTCCCCAAGCCCAGCATGCAGCCTCGTCCTCTGGTCAGAAGTGTGACGTGGCTGAAGGTGTCTCCCTAGTTAGAGCCTCAGAGCTCTCTCTGGTCCTACTCATTCCCACGCAAGGCTCCACCTGCCCTGGGCACTGTGTTCTTAACAAAATGAGCCAATATTTTAAAAATCAGGATATTTGCACACAATAATCTGAATTTTCAGCATTTTTTGAAAAATCTGAGGATCTAGACCCACCAAGCCAACACTCCCATAGAACCACAATCAGTGAAGCTAAGTGGCAGCTTCTCTTCTAAACAGGACAAGCACACTTAGCTGCTGCGCCCTCCCCCATCATCTCACTTGTGATTGTTCCCTGCCTGGCCCAGTCGGGGGGCTTTGGAGGTTATGGAGTCTGCAAGGACTCAGTGGCCTTCAAAGGCCTCACCAAGCACCTCTTTACATACGGACTCCTTTTAGGATGCACTTTACCCCAGTTCTCCTTCCAAAATGCGCTCACCCCTGCTTTGTCCTGCCCAAAGCACGGGGCGCTCTCCCTCTGAGTGTCCAAGGCACTGCCAGCCTAGCCCTGCTTTTGCTGTTGGAGATTTACTCACCAACAATCCCTGTTTGCGAAGTCATATTTCAGTTGGAACCCCAGTGTGCCAAGCAAATCAAAGAAGAGCTACTCTGCTTGTATCTGTGGGGCCAGAATCCTGCCTCCCTACGACCACCTTACCCCCTACACATAGGCCATCCAAATAGCCCCCGAGGCACCTTGGGGGAACCCTCAAGATTCCCCCAAAACACTGCTTTATGTTTTTTAATCAGTATCTTTTATATAGTGCTCCATAATGTTAGTTATCTATTATTTTATATATTCTGTTCTTGTAAGCACATTATTCCTAAAGAACTATGCCTAATGCTTATATTCCACATAGAATGTATGAAATAAATCTTCATTGGTTTATTACATCCCATGTTTTAAAAACAAGCAGAACTGGTCATTTTCTTCCCAACAGAACCCACTACTGCATATCAGTGCTCGGAGAATGAGACTGGGACAGCTTCCAAGGCAGAAAGGGTGCACCTTCGTGTTGGTCCACTTACAAGGTGGGCTCTAGTAACATCTAGAACACTGAGGCCCGGCACTGTCTGGGCAGTGTATAGTACTAACAATGGGATTTTGAAAAATAAACACACCCCTGTGCTAGTAATGTTCTGTTCCCGATCTGGTAGTTACTCATATGAATTGTTTAAATTCGTGAAAATTCATTGAGTTCTACACTTAGGAATTGTGCAAATTTCTGCATATATGTTTTATTTAATAAAAGTAAACAAGACAAGAAAGAAGGAACAATTGACTTTGAATCTTTATTCAGTGTTTCCCAGATTGAGACACATCAGGACTGGATTTATTCACATGTGTGTCACTGTTGTCTAACTCAGGGTCTGGCGTACAGTAAGGGGCAGCGTGTTCTTACTAAAAACATGAACGTGACCTTGGCCTGGCTCAGCACAGTGAGAATTAGCATGTTTTCTTTTGCACATATCTCTTTATAATTCAAGCATCCACTCAACCAGTTACCAGTAGCTGGTTCTCCTTACCAGGGGTCCCTTTCCGAGGAAGAGAGAGGTGTCACAGAGCTCTAGCCTGAGCCTTGCCTTCATGGAGCTTTGTCCTGGACATTGACAACCTGCAGCAGACACTGCACCAGGAGCCAGGGACACAGAGATGTACACAACTGTTTCTTGGAGGAAACATCTATAGGCACTAGCTGTTAGAGCCATGGGGGCGTCTGTATCTGTCACTGAGCCTATAAACAAGCACCACGGGAACAGCTCTTAAATCTATCTAGAGAGATCCGGGAAATTTTCCCAGAAGATAACATGTAACTTGGGGAGGGGTTCACCAAGTGATGATTTAGCAATTTCTCTTAACCATTGCTTATGTTGCGGAGGGTTTTTCATCCTTCTCAAAAATGCTTCCTTCTGACTCTTTCAGAGAAAAAGGAAAAGCATCTGGCTCTTCTCTGACTCTAACTCAGGATCGTATCACAGTCATCTGAAAACATTTCAGCCTTTCCTAACCCCCAACTTCTGATTGGTGAACACGCATGATAAAATTATTTTACATGTTGTCATTCACGAGAAAGCATCATTTCAAACAGATCAATATTTTATTATGTCACCAATATACACATAATAAATGAAGGGTGTATGGTAAACAGAATAATGGTGTCCCCAAAAATATCTACAGCCCGATCCCCGAAACCTGTGAACATGCTAAAGGTGTGTGGTGTGAAAGGGATTTTGCAGAGGGAATTAAGGTTAAGTCCCTACAATAGGAAAATTATCCTGGATTATCTGGGTGGATCCAGTTTAATCACACAGGCCTTTAAAAGTGGAGAGGAAGGCAGAGGAGTCTGAGAGATATGATGGAAGAAAGGGCAGGAGAGGCTCAAAGTGTGAAACTCATTTCAGCCCACCATTTCTGGCCCTGAAGATGGAGGAAGGAGGCCATGGCTAAGGAATATGGCCAATGTCCAGCAGCTGGGAATGGCCCTCTGCTGACAGCCAGCAAGAAAACAGGGACCTCAGTCTTACAACTACAAGGAGTTGATTCTTTCCTTGCTCCAGTAAGGAACATAGCCCTGCAGACACCTTAATTTTAGCCATGCCGAAGACTTGTACCAGACTTCTGTTCTATAAAGCCATTAGGTAATAAATGTACATTGTTTTAAGCTGCTAAATTGGTGGTAATTTGTTACAGAAGCAATGGGAAACTAATATAAAAGGGAAGTCTCCCATCAAGCAGGCTTCAACAATAGGTTGTCATAGAAGGAGCTCTGAGGTTGACTCCTGCTGGCTCTGCTAGTTGCCTCAATGTGACCTTGGACAAGTCCCTTCCCCTCTCTGAGCTTCAGTTTTTGCAGCTGTACCCAGGTCTAATAGCACCTGCCTGTAGGAGTTGCATCATTAAACTACATCAGGCACGTGAAAGCCCTTAGCAAGATGCTGGGGGGATACAGCAGGGGCTCCATAAATGTTTAGAAGGAAAGTAAAACTACTAAAGCCTTTTGCTGATTAACAAATCCCCAACTGGCCCATGAAATTGTGCACATGCATTTCCGGGAAGCTTCATCCACCTGGTGCCAGGTGAGGAGGTTTTCTTCTCTGTCAATAGTTGTCTGTGTAGCCCGGTGGGGGCAGCTCAGGAATTTTGCATTCCGGAAGGGTAGAGGGCATGTGAGTACCAGTGAGGCCTTCGATGCTCCAAAAGCCAGACCCCAAGGATGGTTGTGACGGGGCTTCCAGCACAACAACCCTGTTTTATTGATCAGAGCCGGAGCCTCCCGTGTGCACTCTCCTCTCTCACTTCCCAAAGATCTCACTGCAGCGTCTCCTCTCTCCCTCTCCTGAGTCGTTGGCTCTCCCTCCCTGTTGGCAAACGACATGTGCTAGAATCTCCACTTCCCCACCTTCTCTTCTTTCCTAGCAAACCCTCTGCAAAGGGCCTCTGCCACCCCTTCTCCTGCTCCCGTGTGTTCCTCCATCATTCCCCTGGCGTTTGTTCTGCCTCTTCTATTTTGCAAGAGCTAGTGGGGTCAATTTTCTGCCTCCAACTTCTGCCTCTCAGCAGCATGTGACAATGTGACATGTTGACCACAATTTTCTTGAAGGACTCTGCTCTTGCGTTTGGGACAACGCAGTCTCTGGGTGGTCCTCCACCTTTACGGGCTGCCCCTGGTGGGCTTGTCCTCTTTGCTCAAACTCCATGTACCAGAACGCCCCAGGGCTCAGCCAGGGCCCTCACACTCTCTCCCTGGGTGAGCTCAGGCAGCCTCAGGGCTTCAAATACTATACCATGGATTTCCAAACTGATCTCTAATTTTGGCCTCATCATGGACTTCCAGACATTACTTGGAGGTCCTGTAGTCATTATCGAAGCTAACACGACCAAACAGAATTCTTGAGTCCCATCCGAGTCTGCTCCTTGTCCCTGAATCCCCACCTGGGTAGATGGCCTCACCATTCACCCAGCTGCTAAAGTCAAAAGTCCAGGAGTCACTCCTGATTTTTTTCCCCTTTTTTAAAAAGTACTGTATGTCACCCATCAAGAAGTTCGTTTAGTCAAACTTCAAAATATGTCCCTTATCTGTCCGTTTCTGTGCACCCCCTGTGCCTGCTGAGCCAGGTCTCCGTTCCCCACCACACCTGGACCCCTGCAGCAGCCTCCAGATTGCTGTCCCTGATTCCCTCTCACCCCACCTCAATCCCACTTCATTTCTATACAGAAGGCAGAAATGATCTTTTAAAAGTCTAAATTAGGTCATTTTATTCTTCTGCTTAAAACTTTTCAGTGGCTTCACATTGCCTTTAAAATAAAATTTTCACTTGATGCTTTTCTATGATGAAAAATAAAATAAAATTTAAACACCTCATGTTCTCAAAGACTCTCTGTCCCTCACCCCTGCCCACTTCCGTTGGCCTAGCTTGTGCTGCTCTGGGCCCTCCTGCCTTCTTTTTTTTTTTTTTTATTTCATCTTATTGTTACGGGGGATACAGAATTGCAGGTTACATACGTTGCCCATGTACCGCCTTTCCCCCCAAGTCAGAGCTCCAGGCGTGTCTGTTCCCCAGGTAGTGCGCGTTGCACCCATCATGTAGGTATATATCCCTCCCTTCCCCACCCCCCCTTCCCGAGTCAGCACCTTCAAGCGTTACCATTCCCCAAACGGTGCTCAATGCACTCATTGTGTAGGCATACCCCCATCCCCTCCCCCACCCCCCACCTCAGTCTGATATCCGATTGGTGTCGTTCCCAGATGTGTATTTAGGTGATGTTCAGGGAAACCAATTTTCTGGTGAGTACATGTGATGCTTGTTTTTCCATTCTTGGGATACTTCACTTAATATAATGGGTTCCAACTCTCTCTAGGAGAACCATAGAGATGTCATATCTTCATTATTCCTTATAGCTGAGTAGTATTCCATGGTATACATATACCACAGTTTACTAATCCAATCATGTATTGATGGGCATTTGGGTTGTTTCCACATCTTTGCTATTGTGAATTGTGCTGCTATAAACATTCGGGTACATGTGTCTTTGTTACAGAATGACCTTTTTTCCTTTGGGTATATGCCCAGTAATGGGATTGCTGGGTCAAATGGCACCTCCTGCCTTCTTGCCCTTCCTCTGTCCCCCCTGAGATCACCTTTGCTTTAGGGACTGTGTACCTGTGTTTCCCCCTACCTGGAACTCTCTGCTCACATGACTTTGTGTGATTGAATCTTTCCATCAGTCTTCAGCTCAAATGTTTCCTTTACAAGCCCACCTAGCAGCTCTCTCACACACTTTGTTTAATTTACTTCACAGCGTTTATTGCAATCTAGGGTCTGCTTGCTTTTTGAATTGTCTACTTGTTTGTCATCTGACTCTCTCTCTCTCCCCAGTATTCAAGCTCCCTGTGAGTGGGAACCTGGTTTGCCTGGCTCTGGGATAGATCTCAGGGACCTAGAGCAATGTCTGGTGATTATAGATGTGCCATAAATAAAGGATATGCAATAGTAGGGGTGGTGAGAACTAGGAAGAAAAATAGAGCAAGATGGGGGAAAAATGGTCTTTTATCTGGGTTATAAGGAAAGGGTCTCTGATGGAGATTTTTTTGGCTAATACCCAAAGGAAGTGGAGAATCCAGTTTTGTGGAGGATTTGGGGCAAGGACAGAGGGCATTACAGATAAAGGTGAGAGCAAGTGCAAAGAAAGGTCTTGCTGAAGGAACAAGGAGGCCAGTGTGGCTGCAAGACTAGATGAATTGTACCCACAGAGCCCCTGACCCTGTTAGCAGGGACCAGGGTTTCCCTATTTCTTTCTGGGACCATATTCTGAAGATTGCTCAAAGCTTCAAGGGAAGGGGCATTATCTCTGCCCTGGTGTTATAACACGTAGCAAGAGGGAGTTGGCAGATGTCATTAAGATCACTAAGCAGTTGATCTTTAGATAGGAAGATTATCCTGAATTATCCGAGTGGGACCAGTGCAATCACATAAGCCTTTAAAGCAGCGGTTCCCCAACCTTTTCGGCACCAGGGACCAGTTTCAAGGAAGACAATTTTTCCACGGAAGGGGAGGGGAAGGGAAGGGGACGGGGAGGTGGAGCTCAGGCAGTGACGACTATAAATACAGATGAAGCTTCTCTAGGCTCTAGGCTCACCTGCCTGCTGCTCACCTCCTGCTGTGCCACTCGGTACGTCCCTAAGTTTCATGGAAGACAGTTTTTCCACGGGTGTGGGTAGGGGGTGTGAGGGAGGAGGAGCTCTGTGGCTTGGTTCGTAACAGGCCTGGACCAGTACAGAGCCCCGGCCGGGCAGCGGGGACCGCAGTTTTAAAGGAAGAGGTAGAAGAGGGAGTCAGAGAAGTGTGAAGCATGAGAAGGACTCCATGTTCCACTGCTGGCGTGGAAGATGGGCCGGGGGGACATGTGTCAAAGGAAAGGGACCTCAGTCCTGCAACCACGAGGAACTGGATCCCACTAACAAGCTGAACACCAGAGCCTCCCAGTAAGAGCCCATCCCGGATGACACCTTGTTTTCGGCTTTGTGGGACCTTGAGCAGAGAATCCAGCCACACCCCCGTGGACTTTCTGCCCTATCAGAACTGTGAGATAGCCAGCTAGTGTTGGTTGAAGCTGCTACAGTTGTGGTAATTTGATACGCAGTCATAGAATGAAGTTGAGAAGAAGCATCTTCAGAGTCGAGGAAAATGGAAAATCAGAGCAGAGCTACCTGCAGGGAGGGCTGTGGAGAGATGGCAAAGCAGGGAGCGCATGCAGAGCGGGGAGCCTCAGGGCCCCAGCCAGGATGCAGGTGGCCACCCAGCTGTTACCCACTCCAGCTGCTAAGCCACCAGGGGGTGGGGGGGGGGTCTGAGCACATGCAAGGGGGCAGCACTCAAAGTAACAGAGGTTGCTACTTCTATTTTCATCAAGAGAGCAAAAAATGTGAGGAAAAGAAGGAAGAGAGGTAACCAATTATACTTAGTGACTTGCTTGACCAGTGGAATGTGGCAGAAGGGGTGCCCTTAGATCTCCGTGGCCAGGTTATGAGAAGACTTGCAGTATCCTCCTTGCCTTTTGAAACACTCATTCTTGGTGCCCTGAGCGACCCATTACCCTGACAGGGCCACCCTGGGAGGTGACCTGGAGGGGCTCCGGTCTGAATCCAGCCTTCCAGCCATCCACACCAAAGCCCCAGGCCTCAGACAAAGCCGCACAAAGCAGAAGAATTGCACAGCCAAGCCTTGACCGAACTCGTGATAGCAAAATGATGATGTACAATTATGGCTGGCGTTTTAAGCTATGAAATTTGGGGGCCATTTGTGTTAGGCTGCAATTGATATTTAGAAT